>NC_080089.1:119556435-119884935 GCF_950005125.1 Chionomys nivalis
TAACCACATAGATAGCTAAAGGAAAACTCTCTCATATCTGAAATTTCCTTTCCTTTCCAGTTGTCTTCAGCACGGGTTCTCACTCCTTTCTTGGGCTTCGGGGACTCCCTAACAGTCACCTCTCTTCATGGCATTACTTGTAGATCTCCTTCTCCTTCACTTCCCTTCCCGCCCCTGCTTACAAATATTCTCAAGGTCTACTAACATCGTCTAGGACTTTTTAGGTCTACAGGGCACCAATTCTTTATCTAAATTTGTAGTCTACATTTGTTGCCTCTGTTCATTGCTCCATTTATGCCTTTTACGGTGGCAGTGACACCTAGGTCAAAATTACGAGTCTACTCTCAAATATACTCAGAAACAAAGCATACCCTTCCTTTCTCATTCTGTTGTGTGGGAAGGGTAGAGGGCCCTTCTTCCTGGCTAAGCCTCCTCTCATGCCAGCACCACAGTGCACCCGCAAACTTCTCTCGAGTCTTCATATTCCCACAGTTACCACTAGGTGTACATTAATTTCTAAATGAAGGCAATATGACAACCGAAGGATGATTTCCTGTCCCAAGAAGGGGTTGCCAGCACCCCTTCCTGTCCTGCCTTCCACCTTTCAGATACCCATCTTGTCCCTGAAAGTGACCTCTCTATAGACCCTTCCCTACTTTTATGTATATCTAGTAAGCACAAATCCCTGAAAACTGTTTAATTTTATCTATGTTCAAATTTTATATTATGAAAAAATACAGTGGTTTTCCTTTGGCACCTGACTTCTGCCTCACATTTACACTGGTATGATAGCTATAATTTCAGGGTGTTATTTTTCTTTTTTTTTGCCAGTACTTACACAATTATTATTTTATACTTTGCTGTTGATATACATATCTGAGTTATTTACGGTTTCGTGCTGTTATGAAGAATGTTGCTATCTACCTTATGTTTCTTGTGTTCTGGAAGATACATATTAATACAAATATTTCCATGGACAGAAATGAAACATACCAAGACCTCTTACAGATGATTCATGAAGTGGTTATAAAACTCACATATATGAATAATCATATATATACATATATATATAGGTAAACATGAATTCATGTATATGTATGTGCTTATATAAGAGTACTTCTATATTTACTGATGGAGATGGGTCTTGTATTAATCTGTTGCTTTCATTGGTTAATTAATAAAGAAACTGCATAGGCCCATTTGATAGGCCAACCCTTAGGTGGGTGGAGTAAACAGAACAGAATGCTGGGAGAAAGAAGCTGAGTCAGGGAGTCGCCATGATTCTCCCACTCCAGACAGACGCAGGTTAAGATCTTTCCTGGTAAGCTAGCTCGTGGTACTACACAGAATATTAGAAATGGGTTAGATCAATATGTAAGAGCTAGCCAATAAGAGGCTGGAACTAATGGGCCAGGCAGTGATTAAAAGAATACAGTTTCCATGTAATTATTTCGGGGCATAAGCTAGCCATGCGGGCGGCTGGGTGCCGGGGACGCAGCCCTGCCGCTCATATTACAACAATTTACCTTATAATTGAGTTGCTCATAGTCTTATAGACTAGTGAAGGAAAACATGGTTAAAAATTCATCACTAATACACAGAACAAAGAAATGTTGAGTGTGTTGGAATGCCTGTAATCCCAGCAATCAGTAAGGCAAAGGAACAAGGATCATTCCAAATTTGAGGGCAGCCTAGGATCTGATTGTTTCATTGTGAGATCATATTGTTCTTTCTAGATTTTCCTCTGGTTATTTGTAGATAATTGCTTAACTTAATCTTTTTATGGCACACATATGTGCACAGACAGTGATAGAATAGATAGAATTCGTTCACATAATAGTTGTATTTGTTATTGATGGAACTTTGAGGGAGACGCATACTTTTTAAAAATTATATAACCTTTCTTAGTCTACATTTTGCACTTTTAAAATGGGGGAGTCCTGACTCATCACTGAACAATTCCAAGCAGTTTAAGTTATGTTACACATTTAACAAAAGGCAGAGAGCCCTCAGGACGGCAAGAAATTGCTGGCCAGAACTGAAGACAAGGTGGCAATCACAGAATTGGGTCTAGCTGTTCCCTGCCCCGTTACTGCTGTGAGATTGACAAAAATGAGAACATAAAATCGACCAAGTGTGAGGTTTGAAAGCAAAGAGGCCTTAAACTAAAAACAACATAGGGAAAACGCTATAATACATGTCTGTTTTTATTAACATATAATGATTAAAATGCAGGGCTTCCTCAGACTTCAACTAAGATAAATTCAGCATAGTGTGTTTCCTTTTGCATATGCCCACCTCCAAAGCTGGGTCAGGAGTGTAAGTAACCTGGACCATTTTCTGTGAGTTGACGCTGTGCAATCTGAAATAATCAGGTGGTGTATGCAATACAAAGTGGACATTGTTTGCTCAGAACGGCCCAAACGGAACAAATACATTTTTCAGGTCAGTTCAAACAGATGCAGAAATAAGCTTATTTAGAAAACACTCTGGCTTCTCACCATGACCACTCAGCTGATCACAGTAGGTTAAGCAAGACCCAGCCACGTGTTATGGAAACAGAGGACCCAGAGAACAGTGGTGAAGCCTTCAGAGATTTTGTTAGTCTTGGCTAAATTTATTCCTTCACCTCAAATATTTTTGATGGGAACAAGAATCAAGACTAACTAGAAGGCATACTCTGGCGGGGAAAACAGCTGGGGCACTGTGGAAATATTTTCCAGGGTCAAAATGTGGTTGGGGCCATGCTGTCTCCACTAGTGACCCCTAAGGAATCTCACTGTGTCCTGCTGGGCTGTTCTGTGCTTGTTCTCTCATCTCACAACAGCAGAAGCTCTATGAGTCCCACACTGCCAGGAAATACATATGCTTTGTTTCACAAGCTCGAGGTTCAAAGTATATTTGATTTCTTTCACCTCTGGATTCTCTAAATGTGGTCTGTCACAGAACGTGGGCATCATGGGGGAGATCTTGTGAGACACACAGACTCTCAGGCCCACTTTAAAGAACCCCAGGAGTTTTGTAGTCATGTTGAGATCTTAAAAACACAGTGTTAATTTTTTTTGAGATTACAATATATTTACATCATTTTCCCCTTTCCCTTTTCCTATCTCCAAGCCCTCCCATATACCCCTCCTTGAGTTTTCAAATTTATGGCCTTTTTTTTTTTTTCGGTCAATCGTTGTTACATGTACACACACAAATAAATATGCACATACATAAACATTCTTAAATACAGCCTGCTTAGTCTGTATAATGTGATTTCACGGCTGACCACGTAGTATTGGATAACCAATTGGTGTGCTCTTCCCTGGGGAAGTCTCAGCAGTCCTTACTTGCCTGGGGTTGTATAGGGTTGAAGCCTTGTGAACTTTCTCCCATCCACTGTCGCAGGTCTACGACTGGTGTCCTTATTCAGTTCATGCTGAGGCAGTCATGTTGGTGAGACTTTACAGGTTTAGCCGCTGACATTACAATCCTCACAGCAAACTCTCTGATCACCTGACTCTTCCAATCTTTCTGCCCCTACTTCTGCAATGTACCCTAAAGTGACACTTTCAGGAATTGTTTTGCAAATGTATCTGTTGGGACTGGGTTCCACAATTCAGCATTTTGATTTGTTGTGGTTTTCTGTAGTGGTCTCTGTTTATTGCAAAAAGAATTTTCTCTGATGAGAGTGAGGACTACACTTCCATGTAAGTATATATACAAACATTAGAATGTAGTTAGGGATTATGTTGTCTTATTAGAGTGGTGATTGGAGGGTCTCTTTCAACACCCACGATTCACTAGCCTTGGGTTGTCGGCTAGGTTTCCAGTACCAGGCATGCTTTCTCTCTTGTTGAGCAGGTCTTAGGTCCAGTTAGAGAGCTTTTGGTTACTGCCAAGGTATGTGTGTTGCTTTTGCAACGTTAGGGTGATTGTGTGATGCTGGTCATTTGTGTGTGTTTGTGTGTGTGTGTGTGTGGTTTATGGACATAATAGCTGGGCGCACTGTATTTTATACCTGACTACACAACAGAATCATTTGTGAGACTTTGAAAAAAATAAAAGCAAGCCAAGTGTGATGGCACATGCCTGCTATCCTAGCACTCAGGAAGCTTTGGTAGGAGAATCAAGAGTTCATATCCAAATTGAATTAAAGAGCAAAGTCTTGTCTAAAAAAAAAAAAAATAACCTCAGCATCCCAAATCTACAGATGCTTGTCTCAAGGGGGAAAAATGAGGTTGACTGGTTATACCTGAGTATCTGGAATCTAAAGGTGTTATGGCAACTGGTATATACTTTCCTTCTCAGGGAGCAAAAGTCCTACCAGTACTTCCTTGTCACTCTTAATTTTATTTATTTTCAGTTTCTCTGTATAAGCCTTGGCTGTTCTGGAACTCACTCTGTAGATCAGGCTGTCCTCCAACCCACAGAGATTCACCTGTCTCTCCTCCTGCATGCTAGGATTAAAGGCGTGCGCCGCCACCTGGAATCATTCATTTTAACACACACACACACACACACACACACACACACACACACACACACGGCATTAATGTTTCCCTTCTGAACCCCTCCTCAATTTTCCATTCTCCCCAATACCATTATTACCACCATTTATTGTTAATTTCTGATCTTTCTACTTTTAAAATTTCCTCTGTAAAATAAACTCAGATCAAGGGGAAGGAAGGGAGAAAGAGAGAGAGAGAGAGAAAGAGAAAGAGAGAGAGAGAGGGAGGGAGGGAAGAAGGGAGGGAGAGACAGAGAGGGATTACATATCTTACCTCTCCTGGGTATGTTGAAGACATTTTTGCCATACGTACCACACAAATTTCTTCGTGTGCACTCAAGGAGCTCAAAACTTTTTCCGGCTTGCTGAGATGCCGCATTACACGAAAAATAGCTCAAGAATTATGGGCGGTGGTGGCGCAGGCCTTTAATCCCAGCACTCGGGAGGCAGAGACAGGCGGATCTCTGTGAGTTCGAGGCCAGCCTGATCTACAAGAGCTAGTTCCAGGACAGGAACCAAAAGCTACGGAGAAACCCTGTCTCGAAAAATCAAAAAAAAATAAATAAATAAATAAATAAAATTACCTAGGAACAGTTTTGCTAAATTCACTTCCTGCAGTATTACAAGGAATGATACTCTTCCACAATTTCTCTTCTGATTTTTGTTTCTATTTCTTAATATATAACCTATCCAAATTAATATTTTTATCGATGTCTGCTGTTTTGTTTTCATTTATGCAGCACTTTTGTGTTGTCGGCATGTCACCACCTCTGAAAATTCACAGAAAGGTGAACAGCTTAACAAAGCAAGTGTCCACACAGTTACCACATAAGTAACAAAATATAAAAGCTCCATCCAGGGTTCAAGAATACACTCTGTCCACTTCTTCAATTTCCCTCCCTTCCCCCAGAGATTGGACAATCTATTTTTTTTAAAAATACAGATTTATAATTTATTACCTTTCCTAGTGATTCTATTATTCTGTTGTGGTTTGAATATGAACTGTCCCCCCAACACACTCACGTGATGAACAATTGGTTCTCAGTACTGTTTTGGAAGGTTGTTGAACCCTTAGGAGGTGGAGCCTTGCTGGAGGAAGAGGACCACCAGGTCAGGCTTTGAAGTTTTATACTCTGGCCTCACTCCCTTTCCGATTACAGAAGAAATGAGAAGGCTTCACACTCCTGCCACCAGGCCTTTCCTACCAAGACAGACTACATCCAAAGTAAACCCTCTTTCCCTTAAGTGTTTTTTTTTTTTTTAATTGTTTTTGTTTTGTCAGGCATTTGGTCATATGAACAAGGCAAGGAATACTGTATCTTCCCACACATTCTGAAAAAGACATGCTTTTGATTTCTGTAGATTTGAACTTTATAACGACACTCTCCTTTTCATATTTTACTTTCTTTACGGTCCAGACATGCTGTATGTACCTATAACCTGTACATTTTCATTACTCTGGATATAGAACTTGGGGATTTTCTAGAACTAGTCTGTTTTAGAACAACCCATTTGGCTTTGAGACACAAGACAGTAGAGAGCTGACATCTACCACATACAAATGCTGTGCTTACGAAGAAGGTGGGGTGCAGTACAAAGAGGGATAGGCACGCTGTATTCACTGGGTCCAATGTTCCTACATTCTTACTGATTCTTTGTTAGTTTATCAACCACTGAGAGAATTGTGTAATACCATCTATGATGACTGTGGATTTCTTTCAGTTGTGTCAACTGTTGCTGTACAGATCTTGAAGCTATAAGGGCCAATCAAATTAAATTGTATTTTTATTAAAGGTGCAAACTTACATCGTGTTGTATGGTAGGCTCCAGCAGCTTCAGGTTCTCCTTTCATAGTCCTGCAGAGCGCTGTTTTCAACTGTGCAATCCTATCATCTCCTAGTCCTATCATCTACAGACACTGGCCATGTTGTTTTCCAGCCTTCTGTTTTGGTTTGGACCTCTAGCACAATGTTGATGTGACCAAGGGAGAACAGAAGAAGCCACTGTGTTCTGGAGATTAAAGGGTAAGCATGCGACATATCACTGTTAACCATGATGTTGAAGCTTATCAAATTAAGACAAACTATGTCACTCTTTGGCCCTAAACCTGAGTAGCTTCCCCATTTCAACAAAAAAGACAAGTGCCTACAGAGACATATGAGGGACCATGTGAGCTGACCCTTCATTGCTTTCAAGACCAACTTTCCCACTATTTTCGCTGTTCAAGGTTCCAGACACAGCATGCCATCTGCTGTTCCATCAATACTTCATCTCTGCACTGCTGTGTTCTCTCCACAGACACCCCGTGGTGAGCTCCCCTGCTCCCTTCACGTCCTTGCTTAGATCACGTTCTCATTGTGTCCCTAGTGGCAGTCCCCTCTCTCTTGATGATACTTCCTCTAGTTACTCAGGCCAATTCTCACTGGCAAAAATGGATAGCACAACCAGTAAGGTCTCAAGCAATGTGCTGCCCACATGCCTAGCTGACATGGCACCTCGTCAGTCCTCTTCTGAGCCTGTCTGACCCAGACTGATTTCTCCTTCCTGATGTGCTCTCCTGAGCCTGCCTCTAAGGACACTCAAGGCTTCGCTGTGGCCTTATAGGTTTCTACTATTTAGTTTCCTTGTTGATTCCCTCTTTTCTCAGATTTCATGGTGATAGGGCATCTTGTGTTCTCATCTATACTTACTTCCTTGGTGTATCTGCCTCTGTCATGGCTTAAAACTCCCTCCGTGGATACTCCTATTGCTTTGTTTCTAATCCAGACTAAGCTGTTGAGGTTGGGACTTGAATGTCTACCCCTTTGTTAATAATCACATTTGGCATCTCAGGATTATATAAAACAAAATTCCTGCCTTTCTCTTCTTTTCACCCACACCCCCAAATCCCTGCTTCTAATTCGGCTGATATCTAGCCTTACCTAGCACTGGCCCAGCTGCAAACACCTGGAGTCAACCCTTGAGTTTTCTTGTTCATCTTCTGTGAATCAGGCTATATGCTGTTTTACTTCCAAAACATACCCAGAACCAAGCTCTCTCTCTCCTACAGTGTTGGCAACTTGGAGAGACTCTAAGCAATGTCCACTACTGTTGAATATGCATACGTGTTGTAATCTAGCAATGACACCACACCTTGTTCATATAATTCTTTGTACTATCCCAAACTGGAAACCTCCAAATGTGCATCAATAGTAAAATAGTGATTAAATGATAGGCTATTCACATAAGATAATATTATGTAGCAATGAGAACAAGCAAATGGTATCTGTAAGAACAGAGATGAATTCTCTGAAATCTCACCCCAGTGTTGGATGGAGCAGGACACAGTCAAGTATATAGGGTGTATGATTCCATTATATAGTTAAAAACAACAACAAAAACAGACAGTTCAGATGACTCACGGTGCTAGAAGTCGGGAGAGTGCTTCTGGAGAAAGTATGTGGGAGAGAGACGTGGGGGGGCTCTGTGGGTGTTGTTCTTTAGAAGAATCCTGTGGCAGGATCTTTGAACTATATGGTTATGGTCTGTATCCTTTGCAGTCTGCTGAGTCTCAAACACTCTTCCCACTTGAACACTCCTAGTCCACCACTTCTTACTTACATTACTCTGCTCTCAAATGGCTTAGATGATCACAGAATTCTCTCTTTTAATGTTGTCAGGTTTTTATTATTCCAAGGAATAATAAATTGCAAAAGCTTTCTATGTTCTTCAGCATTAAATCCCAAATCTATGGGGCTGGAGAAATGGTTCAGTAGTTAGGAGAACTTACTCTTACAGAGGACCTGGGCTCTGTTCCCAGCACACACAAGGCAGCTCATAGCTTTCTGTAACTTCAGTTCCAGAGGATTCAACACCCTCTTCTGGCCCCCAAGAGCACTGGGCTTGCATGTGGTACACAAAAACATGCAGGCAAAACATTCATATGTATAAAATAAAAAACAAGTAACACTCTTAAAAATTCTAATCCCAGTACTTGGGAGGCAGAGGTAAATGGATCTCTGAGTTTAAGGTTAGTCTGGTCAACAAAGCAGGTTCCCAGATAGCCAGGGCTACGACGCAGTGAGAACCTATTCCAAATCGATGAATAAATCAGTCAGTCTTGAATCCTTACAGCAGTCCCACAGGCAGGCTTCAGCCACATGATTCTTTGCTGTCTTTTAGTGTGCTAGGGCCATTCCCAGGCAGTGCCTTTGACTTGCTGTTCTCTTGAACATCAGATAGTTTTACCACCTGACTTCTGTTTTTGTTTGCTGCCTCTTCAGTGACTTGTCCTGACCACATTACTGAAGTGACATCCAGAGTCCTCCAGCACTCTGCCTCTAATTATTCTACTTCTCTGTTATCACTGATTAGCACTGGTGGGAGTTTCTGTGGTAGCCCCTAAGACATATGCCCACCTAGACCATAAAGGGCTTTTTTCCAGATGTAGTGAAGGGTCTCAGGATGAGGCCATATTGAATTAGTATGGACACTAAATCCAATTACAAGTGTCCTTAGAAAAGAAAACACAAAAAAGAAGGTGATATGAGGGTGGAGCAAGGCTCAAAGCGATGTGTTTATAAGTCACTAAACAGAAGGGCACTCAGCAACCACCAGAAGCCCCAGGAAAGGCCCATGGGGCACATCTCTCTCACACATACAGCACGAGCCAACTTATCAAATCTTGACTTAGAGATTTTGATTAAGAACAAATTTCTGTTATCTTAAACCACCAACTGTGTAATTTGTTAGACCGGTAATAAGGAACTAATGCATATAATTGTATAATTACTATATAATAGTTAGTACTATTTGTTTTTAGATCCTTTTTAAGCTCCATGAAGGCACACAGTTTTTGTTCATGTTGCCTCTCAAACAGGCACTCAAAAAATAAAATTGATTTTATATATGAAGTGTAGTAAATATTGGTGAAAATACTCCTGAGATTTGGTTGAATAAACAAACTATGATAGAACCAAACACTGGGGTCCTTCTGAACAATGAAAGGAATATATTACTGGCATCCACACAGAACCAAACACTGGGGTCTTTCTGAACAATGAAAGGAATACATTACTGGCATCCACACAGACATGAGCACATCTTAAATATTAAATATACTTTGTTAAGTGAAAGAAGCCACATCTAACAATTAACTTATGATCCTATCATATGAAGTCTAAAAAAGGCACATTAAATTAACAAGAGAAAAAGCAGATCAGTGGTTGCTAATGTACCAGGATCAGGGAGAGAGAAACAAGGAGCTGAGAAGAACAAATACACTGTTTCCCAATTGTGGTAGTGGTCATGTGGGGATTCACATTTGGTAGAACTCATCAGATATTCCCTTAAAATGCATACACATTACCTAAAAGATCTGATAAAAATAAAGCAATTAAAAACAGGACAATGTAAAATCATCTAAATCAAACACCATAGTCCCTAGAATTATCTTAAGTTATTTTGAGGTCCAAAAATATGTGGCCAGAACATCCAGCACAAGGAAAACAAAGATATAAAACCAAAAAACAGCAGATAGTTGTGGACTATAAGGAACTCGATGCACAGGACAATACAGATAACTGAATCCACACTGTAGACCTTAAATACACCCCTCCATTGCCGTGCAGAGACCCAGCACAAACGGCAGCAAGCCCAGTCATGCAAGACCTCTGCTGAGAGCTACCTCACTCCTACTCCTTCCCTTCTACTGTCCTTTTCTTCAAAATGGGCTTACTTCAGATCGCTGTTTGCATTTATAAACGGTGGTTGAAGTGTTCAACGGTTTTGCTAAATATGATCAGAGATCAAGTTTTTTTTTTTTTTTAAAGGTTAATCATCTACAGGCTCAGAAACACTGTTGGCAGCTTTCAAGTACCAGATGTTTACCAAGGAAGGAAAATTCCAGAGCAGTTTTGATGTGAATATTTTAAAACTGCTTAATCCCGTTTCAGCTCACAAGACCCAGCAATATATAAAAGGACAACATGTCATGACTGAAGTCATAACCTAGGGGGAGGCAGGCGGAGGCACAGATATGGTGGCATCACCTATGGAGTAGCCTGAGGGCGAAGGAAAGGGAATCGGCAGGACCCTCAGGTGCAGCAGAATGGCTACAGACTCCGGGAAGACAGGACACACTGATCCCAAGAGCAACATTTTATATTTCAGATGGATGCTGTTGGGTACAATCTTCCTTTCCCTGCCCCCTGAAGGGAGCGTAGACTTGAGTGGGGTACTCTCTTCGGCTGCCCAAGCCTCAAAGTGCAGACGGAGAAGGCTGGCTGTGATTGCTTCTGCAGCAGATGCAGGTTGTAGTCCTTGGTTTCCGAGAGGCTACTAGGTACACAGCAGCAGCCAAAGAGAGATCAAGCCCAGACTGAGACAGATGTTCGATGAACTGTTTTTAGATTCAGGTAGTCTATTACTTACATCAATAACAAAAGAGAGTAAGCCAAAGGTGCCAGCTTCTTGGGTCTTCTTCCCACATCCCCCAAACGACAGCAGCTCATCAAAACAGGCACGATAACAGCAACAAGAGTTGTGAGATACTCTATTATTGGGAGGTCAAGTCTAGACCCCCTAGTAAGTATTTTTATATTTTGCATGTCAATCTATTCTGAGCTCATTGAGAGCCTCCCAAGGGAGAAGGGTGTGAGTGGGAGATGGTTTCAGATGGCTTCCCATACTCTTATGTTCTGGGAGAATCAGAAGACGTCCTACAAGACTAAGATTAGGAACAGTTAACACTTGTAAGAGCACCCACCCACCGCCATGGCGAAGGGAAGGACTATTAACAGCTGAGGGTAGTTTAACATAAAAAAAAAGTGCCCAGGAAATGAGGGCACTAAGATCAAGATTTCATGGTCAGCCTGGGCTATATAGTAAGAATCTGTCTTTAAAAAATAAAACTTTTAGCCGGTCGGTGCTGGAGCACACCTTTAATCCCAAAATCCGGGAGACAGAGGCAGGCGGATCTCTGTGAGTTGGAGGCCAGCCTGGTCTACAGAGCAAGTTCCAAGACAGCCAAGGCTACACAAAAAAAACCGTGTTGAAAACTCAGTTAAAAAATAAACAAAACTTTTAAAAGATTAAGTATTGTAATTTACAACATTAACATTAAGAGGGAAAAATGCATTGCCATCTCAGTACATTCAGAAAAGAAATTCTGAAAAATTTAGTATCTGTAATTTTTAGCAAACTAGGAAAGAAGTTCCTTAGCTGATACAGAATATTGATCACATAATCCTTGCTAAAACATTTAAAGCGTTATAACCCCAGACTGCGAATGAAGCAAGAATGTCTTCTACAGCCATTTCTAGTTACCTTGAAATCCTAGCAAGTGTGATACATCAAGAAATAGAGCACACATACAGCATTTACTTATCCAGACTCAGTTACCTACATACTTCAAGTATCTAAAATAAAAACTGGTAACTTGAAGGACTGACAATCTGATGTAAAGCAATCTAGGAAATCTTGAGGTTACCAAGATGCCAAATGTATTGATATTTCATTTGTATTTTAATAAAGCTTGCCTGAAGATCAGAAAGTAAAACAGCCACACTGGCCAGCCTTACAGACCACACTTTTCATCCCAGTAGCCACACTAGTTTGTCACAGAAACCAGGTGCATACCTTTAATCCCAGCCCTATGGAGGAATATAAAACGGGAGGAGACAGCCCTCAGACACAGTCTCATTCTGAGATTCCTGGAGGCAGGATCGCCCGCTATTCTAGTCTGAGGTAGAGGTAAGAGTCAGTGGCTGTTTTGCTTTTCTGACCTTCAGTTTGAACCCCAATTTCTGTCTTTGGATTTTTATTAACTGTGCTACAACGAATATACTGTATACTTTACTCTTAAGAAGAATTAGTTCCTTAAAAGGTACATTCTGGATGTACACGTAATCCTAAAAGCTTGTCTGTTTTCAAAGGCCACATTAGAAACTAAAACAGAGATCGACACATTGGGTAAAACCATTTTTTAAAAGTGCGCAGCTTAAGAGGCCCGGGAGTAGGTAACCATAAAAGGGAGATACAGCAATTCTGAGAGCTGGTTTTCTGCTTACAGACTTATTAAAGGGTCAAACAGCTCTCCTTGAGAATACTGAAATATATGGTAGTTATTGGCATTTGTAATTATGTTGAGTAACTATGAAGGAATAAAATTATGCACGAATTGCTTCTCCAGAGGTAAAGAAATTTCATTCTATATTAGAACTATTTTAGTAGCTAGGTCACATGGAGAAATTCAATATTAAGCAATTAATTTATAGGCAATATTTGATTTTTATAATCTAGATGAGTTTGGCTTGTGGCTTTAGACAGTACTTTTGCCAAAAGCAGTTCAATTTCATCAGTGTCTATATTGAACATGTATAGCTGGTTGGTGGTGGTGCATGCCTTTAGTCCCAGCACTGAGGAGGCAGAGGCAGGTGGATCTCTGAGTTTGAGGCCAGCTGGATCTACAAACTGAGATTCAGAGCAGCCAGGGACACACAGAGAAACCATGTAAATAAAACAATAAACGGAACATGTAAACGGACTTCACACTGAATCACAAAGACAGGCTAGCCCCAGGTACCAGGAATGTTTTTTGTTTAGCCTGGCCCAATTAGTGCTGAGGTTTAGCAATCCAGGGACAATCCTCATCCCCATAAAGGAGGGTACATTCCCAGTATCCTCACTCCTCAGTGAGATAGAGCATGGTATTCCCCAGTGGTAACATTCTTCTTTCCCGCCCCTCACCCTATGCCCTCGTCCTTCCTGGAATCACCTCCCAAGTAGACTACTTACATCAAAAACTCAGGGATTTGCAGGAAGTCCAAATAGCAAAGCTGATCCAGAAATCTTTTCTGATTTAGAAAAGAACTTCGTGGGCACCAATTCACAATTTAAAAATTGGGATGAATCCAGGCAGTGAAGGCACACACCTTTAATCCCAGCACTTGGGAGGCAAAGGCAGGTGGATCTCTGTGAGCTCAAGGCCACCCTGCTCCACAGAGCAAGTTCCAGGATGTCTAGGATTACACAGAGAAACCCTGCCTTGAACCACCCCCTTCCCCAAACAAAACAAAAAACCAAAAACCAAAAAACTGGGATAAAGAAAAAGGCAGATTCTGATTAGTCTCTATTACCTCAGATGACCCAGAAACATTTAGATGCATTCAGCATACAGGCAGCAAAATGTGCTCAAAATCAAGTTCAGGGACCATAAAGGTTATAAAGAAGATCAAATTCCATGCCTGGAAGTCCTTGTCTGATCCACTGCTCTAGCTGGGAAGGAATGAGACCTATCCGGGTAGACCTTGATTTCCCAAATTCCCCTGAACTCTATTGCCACACAGATGAAGCTCCCATTCCCTTCCTACAGGTGAGTCACTTCCTATCACCTGGAACATGTCCTTGTTTGAAAGAAGACTAGCAAGGCTTGTTGGTGGTTCTGGAGACCTGTGTCCACTCACCTCCAATCAGTATGGAAAGAAGTGTTTGTTCCTGGTTTCCAGTGCTCCACTTTGCTGCTGCTTTCTTACTCTGGACTCTTCATGGAATAAACAAGCAGCCCAGGGGAGGAGTGGACACACTGGAAGAGGGTGACAACTCAATTATCATGCAGAGCGGGGAACAAGAAATATTCACAGGAATGCCTGATGATATTTGGGGACAAGGTGAGCAGGGTTGATCAACAGAAGGGCTAGTTGAAGGGGAAATTTAGAGTAAACAGAAAAGGAGGGGGCTGGAGAGATGGTTCAGTGGCTAAGCATTGCCCACTCTTCCAAAGGTCCTCAGTTCAATTACCAGCAACCACATGGTGGCTCACAACCATCCATAATGAGGTCAGGTGCCCTCTTCTGGCCTACAGGCATACACACAGACAGAATATTGTATATATAATAATAAATATTAAAAAAAAAAAACAGGAGGGAGATAAAAAAAAATTCCCCATGGCTTCAGTACAGTTTCCAGCAGTAAAGAATATAGCTCGTTGCCGGGCGGTGGTGGCGCACGCCTTTAATCCCAGCACTCGGGAGGCAGAGGCAGGCGGATCTCTGTGAGTTCGAGGCCAGCCTGGTCTACAAGAGCTAGTTCCAGGACAGGCTCCAAAGCTACAGAGAAACCCTGTCTCGAAAAACCAAAAAAAAAAAAAAAAAAAAAAAAAAAGAATATAGCTCGTCCTGGGAACCTTCTAGTTGCTATTTTCCTTTATCTATTTTATTGCTTAAAAAAAGACTTTTTTTGTCGTCTATTTTATTGTTTAAAAAAAAAAAAGACTACCAGACACTGCCCTCAGACAGAGGAGTATAACACATGACGATCAAGGCTGAATGGGGTGAGAGATGCTTACAAGTTGCTTTGACATACTATCTCTTTTACACCCAGATGTACTTTGACATATAATTCACATATCAAAGTGAACCCTTTGAAATGTCTGATTCAGTGGATTTATATATACAATATTGTATAACCACCTTTACTAATTCCCAAACACCTAAACTAAAAAATAAACCCATTTAGAGTAACTCCATCTCCTCTTAGATTTACTTACAGTCACATTGGTGCGGCTTCCTGACTGTACCTGCAGGCAACCCAACTAGAGGGAGACTTGATCCTCATTCAGAAAAGGCTGGACGCAGCAAGGAATTAGTAGCTCAGATTTGTCATGCTTCTGTAGAAGTATTCTAAGTTGTTTCTATGAGTGTCGCAGGGTTCCAGCAGGATAATCTTGGTTGCTTGTGTGGTAACTTAACCTCTGCCTCCTTCAGGAATCCCAATATAAGTCACTTGCACCCAGACCCTGAACTGGCTAAAGCTTTCCTCAATAAGGTTATCATGGGATCTTTTGTTAACTGTTTTGCTCAATCCTGATGAAATATGTCTCTTACCTTAAAAACCACAAGGGGCCAGCGAGACGGCTCAGCAGATAAAGGTGCTTGCTGCTGTCTAGTTCTCTTTTCCCAAAGTCTGGCATTTAGACAAAGCCAACATCCCCTCTGGGACTTGAGGAAAACAGTCCCTATCTGCTAAAAGGAAACATTCTCTTCATCTCTGGAAAAAAGGCTCTTCCATTATTAGTATACACTTATGACGCCTACTAGCCTCTCAAGGCCTGTGCTAGCTTTTATTCTAATTCCTTCAATCCCTACTCACGAGTACCTTTAAAGTATTAAAGTCCTCCACTTTACAGGTTCCCTCCTTCCAGGTACCTGTTCCCTTAAAACCCTGGAAATCCCATCCACTAACCCCCCAGTCCCCCCAACACACACACTTCCCCAAGACATAGCCTTGGTGGTTTGAATCAATTTTTCCCTTTTAACTCACGGAGCAGCTATTTTGGTTTCTTTACTGCACCCATTTCATTCATCTGGTCACATCTTTCCCTTTTTATTTCTTTTTTCCACTCAACTGTCAAGTCTGATGACCTGAGGTAGATCCCTGCATTCGTGGGGAGACAACCAACTCCCACAGGTTGTCCTCCGACTTCCACGTAAACACTGTGGCATGCACATCCCGTGCTGGGCGGTGGTGGCACACACCTTTAATGCCAGAACTTGGGAGGCAGAGGCAGGTGGATCTGAGTTCAAGGTCAGCCTGGTCTACAGAGTGAGATCCAAGTCAGCCAGGGCTACACAGACAAACCCTGTCTTAAAAAACAAACACAAACAAATTACATTCAAAGGCATCCTTCTGCCAGGAGCATCTGTCAAAGTTTCCCATGGTAGCATTCTTGTGAGGTAATGAAGACAACAGGAGTGCTGAAGGAGAAGGAAAGCTTGCCCCACATGCCTGGCCACCACAGACACTGGTACTTAGTGTTGAGGGACGTTGTGAGCAGCCTCAAGGCATGGATTTCTAGTGCAAAGAACCCACAAATTTACTGTATTTCTCAATTTCTTAATTCCCCCTTTAAGGATTTATTTTTTTATGTGTACAAATGTGTACCATGTACACGCAGATGCCTGTGGGAAACAGAAGAGAGCATCAATCTCCTGGAATCGGAGTTAGAGTTTGTTGTAAGCCACCTCACGGGTGCTGGGCACTGAATTTGGGTTCTCCAAAAGAGCTGCAAGCTCTCCTAACTGCTGAATCATCTCTCCAGGTTCCTTCTTTATTTCTTTACTTTTGTTTTCTTCTTTCAGTATTGGAGGTGAACCCAGGGCCTTGTACATGCTAGGCAATATGCTCTACCACTTAATTCTATCTCTAGCCCTCTGTTTACTTTTTATTGTGAGGCAGAGTCTTGCTAAATTGCTCAGAATGGACTTGAACGCACTCTGTAGCTTTTGCAGGCCTTGAACTTGTGCTCCTCCTACTTCAGCATCCCAAGCTGTTAGGGTAACAGGCCTTTGTCACCAGGCCTAATTTCTTGCTAGCAAAATCTACACTGCTAATAAACCTCTATTTAACAAATTGATAGCTGGCTCCATACATTACTACATTTAAAAATTGCTACGTTAAAAAACAACAGAAGGTGGGAAAGAGAGGTAGCTCAGTGCGTAAAGTGCTGGTTGTGCAAGCATGAACCTGCATTCCGATCGTCAGCATCCTTTACATGGGCACAGAAGCATGGCCTATAATCCCAGTGCTGAGAGGGAACCTAGGGGCTTGACGGTCAGGTGACAGAGTCTGCCTCAAAAAACAGAGAATGATAGTGGAAGACACTCTGCATTGACCTCTGATGTACACACGCACACACACACACACACACACACACAGACATGTATGCGCTTGCATGGGCATATATACCCACACATGTGAACAAACACACATATGCAGATACCACATATATTAAATAAGATTTTCAAAGCTTTTTTCCTTAGTCTCATAATTAGCAATTTTAAAGTATAAAAGTTAAATGATAGTTATAAGCACAAAAAAGAGGAAGTTATATGAGATCGACTTTCACTTTTCTTTCTTTCTTCTTTCTTTCTTTCCTTTCTTTCTTTCGATTTATGTATATGAGCGTTTTGCATCCATGTATGTCTTAGCACCACACGAGTGCCAGGTGCTTGTGGAAGTCAGAAGGGGGTGTCAGGTTCCTTGGGATTATCAAAATGGAAGTAACAGATAGTAAAGGCTTTATCAAATATAATTACATATTTCAGAGAACAAAATATTCTATATAATTATATTTATAAGACATAAACAAATGAGTAAATATTTAACACATATACAAATATAAAATAAGAACAAATAAACATTTAACTGTCAAATTAAAGATATTAGCTGCATTTTATTTGTTTTTGCTTTTGTTTCACAGTGTGGGAGCTGACCCCAGGGCCTCATGTATGGTAGGTTAAATGCTGCACCCTGGCCAGGGGCTTCATTAAGATGGCTTACCAGCTCAAACTGTCCACAGTTACCAGAACATTAACAGCTTACTCAAGACTGAACTATTTCCTAAAGGGCTAAAATGTATAGACTAAACTGGCTTTTTTAGTCAAATGAGGTAAATCTTAAAACTGGGAAACCAAGTAAAATAAACATTTAAAAATCACATTTTGCTGAGCGGTATGAGTTTAAAAAGAAATCAGTACAGCAAAAAACCCAGAAGCAGTAAATGGTGTAAGTAAAAGAAGCATCGCATTGATTTTTGCGGTCTATTTATTTATCTTACTGCTTTAGAGAGTTTAAGGTTTCATAAATACTTTTGAATTTATTATTCAACAAGTAAAACACACAACACAGACTATTTCAAAACCCCTACCAACAAACATAAATAAATAAACTTTTACCCAGCAATGTTTTATAGGTTGTTTAATAAGTCTTTCTTTCTGACATTAAACTGAGAAAGCTGTAGGCAGAATATAACTAAACAGTTTCTGAAAGAAACATTTTCCATTTAGTTAGAAGTTCTGGTTTCTGACTTAGACAGAACATCCTAGTTCACAAATGACGAAATGGACTTTTAGTTAGGGTTGGGCTAAAGAAATACAGGGTAAAACTAGAGCCCTCAGTGAGCACCCTACAAGAATCTGATGAGTGATCCAACTACAGATAGATGGATGAGAAAAAGTGTGTGGGAAATGTTGGCTTGTTACTCTATTTTTTTCTCTTCTTTGCCAATTCACTCATCTTCTAAGACTGCCTTCCCTGCTTTTTCAGGGAGAAATTACCTCACTGTTATTTGTTCCTTCAGTATTTTAACAAAGCCTACAAAAACCCCACAGTACATTCAAAGCTAGTACTAAAAGTTTGAGTGAAAATAACAGATGTAAGTTTTGATCGGTACACTCTTTCCAGGAATAAGTTCCCTATTTGTGGAGGTGGAGATTGTCTCTCAGGTTGTTCACACTGGATGTGACATGTTTTGAGAAATGGGAAAACTTCCATTGTAACAGGTGAAAGGTAAATGCTTTCCTTCTGAGATTTAACTGCCTTGTGGTCTTTATTTATTCGTGTACCACAACACTGCACTACACAGGAAAAGCAAACCAATAGAAATACTAAAATCTCTTGAAAGCACCATTTATCTACCATATACAAACTATGACCCAAAGTCCAACCTGGAACCTTGTCACTGACTTTCTGTTGAGTCAGAGTTTGAAAGAGTTATAATTTACATATAGGTTAAAAGGATATTCTGGAAATAAGTCTAAAGATTGCATATACTCTGAGCCCACCTGCTTTCTAAACTGTGAAAACATAAGATAAATCTGACTTCTCCATCCATAACACATACCCGTGATAAGTTAGGATGCAAGAAAATGCCTGCATCTCTTTTGGTAAGCAGCATCGTGACAGAGAGGTGCAAAGGTTAACTGAGTCTTCACATTTACTGCACTCACTTTCCCTTATAATTGATTAAAAATGTTGACTACAGTAGACAGTAAACATATTTTCCATGAGTTTATACATTTTGAAGATGAGATAGAATAAATTAACTAAAATTTCATTATTAAAAATAAGAGGTTTATTTGTAAATCTTAATAACTTTACTATTTATCTTTACATTCTGGGACTGTACAAGTAATGGTGGTACTGTTTCTCTAACATTAAAAGGGTTCCTCTTCTTACTAATGCAAAAGGATGGCTCGTATTCCCATTCTAAACTCTCTTCTACCATGAAGAAATCTCACTGTACTTGCAAGAGATTCTAGAGCATTTGACAGATAGATGTTTGGGACAACAAAAAATCATTACTTTTTTTCTCTTCTTGGTTAGAGAACTAAAGACAAGAATGCTAATTCTAGTATTACAAGCAAAGTCTAAACACTAGAAAAAGGAGAGAATATGACAAAAGGCTTCAAAATACATGCCTGAGGTGGATGGAGATAACTTGTATGTGTGGCAGGTTCTAGACAAAACCTTCAGTCTTTAATCTTCAGATTCATATCTAGAGATAAAATTAAGAGCATATTGTCAGGATCCTTTTCGCTGTTGCTGTCGTAAGTGAAATACCTCCAGTAGCTGTCTGGAATGGCGTAACTGCTCACTTTCTATCTCTATTGTAGCAGAAAGCAGTGATACTCAAGACTGGTGTTATGATGGTGACTCGCAGTCTCCATCAGATCACCTAAGACATCTTCAGATTCCAGGCCTCATGGTAGTTTAGTGTAAGTATGACAATCCTCAGACGATCATGAATAGCTGACATGACCATGAGTCACGGTACAAACCCCCTCCCATTACAAATCTGATCTTGACTTCACCTCACAAATGTCCTCCCTGAGAACTCTGACAAAGTCACTGATGACAAAATGACCCAACAAGCAAAGGGTATTAGTACCAGGAGAAGACCATGGAGCACCATGTGCTCCCTTGCCAGCTGCAATTTCTGTGCCATTACCTGCTAACGGATCCACTGCCAAGAGCAACCAAGTATCGTGTGGTGAGGGAAAATGTCTAGCTGGGACTAAAAGCCACCCTGTGGACTGAACATGGGCCTACCCAGGGCTTGAATGATTGGTACCAGCGGGCAAGTGCGGAGAGGAGCCCCAGGGTGGACCGGCCAGCTCACCTTGCCAGTCTTTTCCGTAGGTCTCTGATTTGGTCATTCTTCTTGGTGAGAATTTCTTTCATGTTTCGATATGCTGCTGTTTGTTGGAATTTCTTCTCTAACTCCTGCTTTGTAAAAAATGTCAGCCATTACTAAGAAATGTTAGGAAAGAATAACAAATGTGATAAAAATACACAGCCTGCTAATTTTCTTATTTTCTTAAAAACATACTTCTATAAAATTAAAACCACCTGAACTTTAAAAATATTCTAAATGAGAAGTTAATAAAATAGTACTATTTTCCAAAGCAACACCATGTCAGCAAGTAACGAGTACACTCTGCCCTAGATATAGGAATCTGTATGTCACACAA
The DNA here is from genome assembly GCF_950005125.1 of Chionomys nivalis. Classification (NCBI taxonomy): domain Eukaryota; kingdom Metazoa; phylum Chordata; class Mammalia; order Rodentia; family Cricetidae; genus Chionomys; species Chionomys nivalis. Next base: position 119,577,220 of record NC_080089.1, read on the forward strand.
ACTAACTTTCATGTGAAATATATAAAATAGTTTTTAAAATTCCCAAACTCAAGGAGAGGGTTTTTAACTTGAATGTCTTTAAAAGTATTCCTTTCTTCTTATTTAATTGTATGTGTATATAACAGTGTGAGTTTATATAAACTACATTCATGCAGAGAACAGGAATTATGGGCAGTCGTAAGCCTTAAGATGTGAGTGCTGGAACCAAACCCAAATCCTCTCCAAGAGCCCTAACCACTAAGCCATATATTTTTAGCCCTTAATTTGAGAATTTTAAATTTTAGTTCCTAGGACTGTAGCACAGCTAGTACAACATTTGCCTAGCATGCATGAGTCTTGGATTCTACCCCTAGCACCCATAATCCTTTTTTAAAAAATACAGAGGATTGAAAAAAATTAGATTTTCTTATTTATTTTATGTACATGAGTGTTTCATCTATAAGTATGTATGTTTACCACATGAATGGTGGAGAGTGGGTGATGGGAACTGAACTCAGGTCCTCTCTAAGAACAGCTGTGCTTTTAACTGCTGAGCCATCTCCCCTGCCTCACACACATATTTTAAAGTATCTAAACCCTAAAGTCAAGAATTTACTCTCTATGTATTTCCCATATAAAACATTTCTCTGTGAGGCTGTAGGAAGAACCAGCGGAAAACAATGCAAAGGTGTGGCGTGGAGGCGGCATGTGAAGGAGGAAGAGAGCGGTCTGTTATCACAAAGATAGAAGAATAAAAGTGCCCCAAAATAATAGGCCTTCAAAACATGCATTGACTAAAACTCAGAATAAAAATAACCCGATCCTGCCATTGTCTAGCATTTATCTGGTCACATCTGTTCCTCCAACTGTATGCATTAGATCATCAGAAAAAACAGGCAAAGGTGTGTCCCGACCTTTTCAGCCATGCTCAGCTGCTCCTGGACTCTGAGGAGGTCATGTTTGGCTGCTGCTAGGTTCTCCTCCAAAGACTTTTGGTTCTCTGTCTTATCATTAAGGGTTTTCTGAAATTCGGTCTTAAGAGCTGCGACTGTGTTTTCCAAGTCATCCAAGTCATGGGCCTTTATAAAATCCTATGAAAAATAAATACATGAGTAAAATTTCCCTTGACATACTAAATAACAGCTGTTTCAAAATAGTGATCCAACATTCAAGGAGACAGTAATGCCGTGTTGTGTGTGTACATAGCTCTTCTCACCCGTCTGGGTAAGTGCCAGTCCCAGCAGGGTTGCCAGCAGGCTCAATCCAGCCTCAGCCTTGGTATACACACGGCAGATATTCAGTAGTCTCTGCATTCCAAATATAGAAAACAGGATTCCTGAACCGCTAGAATTTCAGTCAAAGACTGAACAAGAGAGAAGTGAGATCTTAATTTGACAACGCTATGTGTAATGAGGGCTGGAATGGCAAATCACCTGGAGAAAGGTGTGGGGGGCGGAAGTTTCTTACAAATCAAGTTGGCCTCACACTTGCTTTGTAACCAAAGATGACCTCAAACACCTACCTTCTTGCTTTCACCTCCCAAGTGCCAGGATTATAAGCATGCACCAACATGCCTGGTTTATGTGGTAGTAGGGATAAAATCCAGGGCTTTGTGCTCGCTAAGCAAGCCTTTAGTTAACTGAGCTATATCCTAGGCCCCTGACACATTATTTTAGAAAGTCAAATTAAAAAACAAAACAACCCATATTTTCTGTCTCCATTCCAACTTCTCTAGGCCTATTCTTTGTTCTGAGCAGCCTGCCTGCATGAGTCTCCCCACACACCCGTGTTTTTGGGACTCTTCCTTTTGGTGTGGACCCTAGCCGCTAGTTCCATCATGCTGTCCTCAGCTGTTCTTCCTACTCCACCTCCATTTCTCTATGTTCTCTGAACCTACAGAAACACTCTCTGCCAAAGACTCCACTTGCCTAGGACCCAGGGTGGGCAACAGTGAACAAAGAATGGGACACCCGCCCACCAAAAACACAGCCAGACACCTACACCAAGAAACACTTCAAGCACCTTAACTCCAGATGCTAAAATCTCAGCACTAAAACACGAACAGTCAGTATAACATGCCTCATCCAGAAGCCAGGAACCCTGTGATAATCAGAGCTGAGAAATGCAATCTAGGTGATGCACACGACAAGACTTCAAAACGACAATTATGAATATGTTCAAGGACCTTAAAGAGAATATATAAACAAATGCCTTAATGACGACAGTGAAAATACAAACAGTTGAATGAAATAATGAAAGCATTTTAAGGCATGAAAGTAGGATTAGAATCACTAAAGAAAATCCAAACTAAAACCTCAGAAGTAAGCCCCACCAACAGATTACAAAACATGGAAGAGAGAATTTCACGTTTTGAAGGCAAGTTAGAAGAAATTGATAGCTCAGTCAAATAAAATGTTAAATCTTTAAAAAAAAAATCCATGCTCAAAACTATACACGAAACCTAGGATGCTATGAAAACACCATATCTGCAACAATAAGGTTAGAATAAAAAGAAGAAACTCAGGGCTGGAGAGATGGCTCAGTGGGTAAGAGCACTGACTGCTCTTCTTAAGGATCTGGGTCTCAGCACCTGCATGGTCCCTCACACCTGTCTGTAACTCCAGTTCCAGGGTTTCTAATATTCACATACACACACATACATGAGGGCAAAACACCAATGAACATTAAGTACAAATACATTATAAAAGAAAAAGAAGCTCAAGTCAAAGGCACAGAAACTACTTTTAACAAAATCATGGATGATAATTTCCCCAGTCTAAAGAAGGAGGAGCCTGTCAAGGCACAAGAAGCATACAGAACAACAAATACATAGGACCAGAAAAGAAATTAATACAGAACAAAGAAAGCATGTTAAAATCTGCAAGGGAAAAAGACCAAATCACATATAAAGACAAGGCCATTTGACAACACCTGACTTTTCAATGGAGACTCTAAAAGTCAGAAGGGCCTGCATAGATGTTTTTCAAACTCTGAAAGACCACAGATGCCAGTCAAATATCAATCACAACTGATAGAAAGATTCCACAATGAAACTAAATTTAAGCAATCTACCAGTCCAGCTCTACAGAAGGCATTACAAGGAAAACTTGAGTCTGGAGAGGTTAACAACACTCAAAAAGGCACAATAAATAATCCCAGACAGCAAATCAAATAGGGGAAAACCTCTATCACAACAACAAAATAACAGGAATCAATAAATACTACTCATTAATAACTCAGTATTAACAGTCTCAATTTTCCAATAAAAAGACACAGATTAACAGATTGGATTAGAAAACAGGACCCATCTTTCTGCTGCATCCAAAAGCCACATCTTACCATCAGGATGGACATCACCTCAGAATAAAAGCATGGAAAAGGATGTACCAAATGGACCTGAGAGGCAAGCAGGTATAGCCATTTTAATATCTGACAAAATAGATTTCAAGTCAAAACTAATCAGAAGTGATAGAGAAGGACACTATATACTCATTACAGGAAAGACCCACCAAGAGGATATTACAATTCTAAACATTTATGCTCCAACACAAGCAGATTCAATCTCATAAAAGAAACAGTTACAGCTACAATCCATTTTAACCCTCACATGTGATACTGGATGACTTTAGTAACCCATTTAGTCCAGTCTTGCCAACAGACAGGTCATTCAGGCAAAAAATAAATGGAGAAATCCTGGTGTTAAATGACATCACAAATCAAATGGACCCAGCAGACATCTATTGAAACACTAAAGAATATACTTTCTTCTTAGCAGCTCATGGAAATCTCTTCAAAACTGACCACACACATAGACAAAAAACAGGTTTTAGCAAATATAAGAAAATTGAAATAACACCCTGTATTCTAACTAACCACCATGGTTAAAGCTGGTCTACTCTTTCAAATTACCCATTCAAATACAGAACTTGAAGTTCTAGCTAGAACAATAAGACAACTAAGGGAGAACAAGGGGATACAAATAGGTAAGGAAGAAGTCCAAGTATTTTATTTATTTTATTTTTCTCTATATAGAAACCTTAATAACTCCACAAGGAAAATTTTATAGTTAATAAACTTTTTTTTTGCATAGTAGTAGGATACAAAATTTACACAAAATTCAGTAGCTTTCCTGTGAACAAATGATAACCAACCAAAAAAGAAATCAGGGAAACAGTGCCTTTCAAACAATCTCAAAAATAAATAAAATATCTTGGGACAACTCTAACCCAGCTAGTCCCGTGAGCTGTGACTCATCCCCAGGGAATGAACAAAGGATGGAGTTTCTGAGCCAGGGCATCTCAATGTAAGACAACACACAGAGCATGAGGAACAGTGGCTATTACTAGAGTTTCTAATTTCATTTTTAGAAGATGTGGAAAAGATAGATAAAACTGTTTTACTTGTTAATTTGTATAACAAATACTTTAAGACACTGAATAAAAACATTGAATAAGCAGGCACCAGAAGATGGAAAGAGCTCCTATAGTCATGGATCAATAGGACTAATAGAGTGAGAATGGCCATTCTACCAAGAGCAATCTACAGATTCAATGCAATCCCCATTAAAATTCTATCACAGTTCTTCATAGAAAGTGAAAAAAGAATCTTCACCTTCTTAGGGAAACACACACATTTTTCCTTAGCCATATAAGAAATATAATGTCAATAAGTATCTACAGAAAAAATAACACCTGAGACTCGCTTCAAAAAGACATGGATGAAGGGAAGAAAGTGTAAGTAGGAATGAGGATGATTGTAAAGCCGAGTAGTGGTTTCATGGGGTTCATCATACTACTCTCTGTATGTTTGCATGTTTGAATTTTTTTGCAGAATGAAGTTTAACAAAATCTAATGAAGGCTGGGGATACAGCTCAGCATAGGAGTGCTGGCCTAGCATATATAGGCTCTGGGCACAATACCCATTCCATAAGAAGAAAAAAAATGTTAGGAATGAAAAAAAGAAAAACATACAGAGGTAGATTTAAAGACTGGCATACATTTACAATGATAACCATGGAAAAGACAATTCTATGCCAGGGGTTGGTGGCACATGCCTTTAATCCCAGCACTCAAGGAGGCAGAGGTAGGTGGATCTCTGAGTTTGAGGCCAGCCTGGTCTATAGAATAAGTTCTAGGACAACCAGAGCTACGCAGAGAAACAGTCAAAAACAAACAAACAAAAACAACAAAAAAACCCATAAAAAACAAAACAAACAAAAAGACAATTCTACACTGAAAATTCACCACATGGCCTTGCTCATATCAAATCACAATATCATGTCACACTCAGTGGGAGAGGCAATGATATACTAATGAACTCCCAGCAGGTGGAGCAGTATTCAGTTATTATTCTGAGGGAGGCTTGCAGAGCTACCACTCTGGATATTGCTGTCTCTCCACAGCATGCTGCATAAATGAAGCCTGGAACCAATCAGTTCCTCTCACTGTAATCTCATCCAAGGAAAACTCAAGTAACATTCAGAATAAAACCCAAATGTAAATTTTCCTCCACTTCCTTTATTCCACGCCCCCCCCCCCCGCCCCGACCTCAATTCTAACTGGGTATAGGAGGGAAAGGAGAAAAATTAACAATAATAAATAAATTTAAAAACATCTTGCTTGTCATTAAAATCTCTAATGTATGCTAGTCCCGTGAGCTGTGACTCATCCCCAGGGAATGAACAAAGGATGGAGTTTCTGAGCCAGGGCATCTCAATGTAAGACAACACACAGAGCATGAGGAACAGTGGCTATCACTAGAGTTTCTAATTTCATTTTTAGAAGATGTGGAAAAGATAGATAAAACTGTTTTACCTGTTCATTTCCTTGATCAAGCTGTAAATCTTGAAGTGTCCTTTCCAATTTTGACTTCTCATCCAAAGCATTTGTAGCCTATAATCAAATGTAACCAGGATACACTCACTCAACTTTTCTCTCGAGGTTAATTCTTCAATAAGTATTGGAGGATTTCTTAGTTACCTGTATTTCAATGGTCTTCAGCCTTGACTTTAATTTTTCATTCTCTTGTTGAAGTCTTAAAATTTCCTTTGTGAGTAAATTCAAATATTATTATTTTAAAGATTTATTTTTACTTTATCCAGGAGTGTTTTGCTTACATGTATGTGTATATACAATGTGTGTGTCAGTAGAAACCAGATGAGGGCATCAGATACCCTAGAAAGGGAGTTATGTGCAGCCTTGAGTTACCACAAGGGTGGTGGGAACTGAGCCTAGGTTCTCTACAAGAGAAGCAAGTGCTCTTAACCAGTGGGCCCTTTCTCCAGCCCCCAAATTTTATTATTTTAGCCAAAATATGTTTACCACTTGGAATGATCACTGCTTGTTTCACTTAAAAAATAATCAAAATTATACAATGGCTCAAAAATTCAAATGCCCTGGTTAGGAGTAAAATCCTGTTTTCGTAAAGCCTGCCCCAAGCCCACAGCTGTGAATCAAGTTCAGCTTACAACTCACAGCTGCCTTTCCCTCAGAAACACCTCTTCTCCTGCCCTCTGTTTCAGCCACTCTCCTTTCTTACCTAGCTTTCTGATTCTGCAACTTAGGCCTGTTCTTTGTCACACTGCTGCCACGTAACCCTAAAATCACACTACCTTCATCATTTTAGTGCCCAGTACTCCAGCTTCTGCATGGCTCTGAGCCGAGGGAGGCCAAACAGTTGTGATATAAGATGTACCTCCCTGACCAGTCTGATTTTGCATTTTACTCTGATATAATGCTGGACTGCTCAGAAGACCCTGTGCTCGGTTATTCTAAGTCATGCCAACCTTCTGTCTGCCTCTGGCCAGTAGCCATTCTGCTCCCTTGCCAAACAAGCCCCCTTTAACTTAACCTGTGTTTATCTTTAAGACCCAGCTTGGAGGCTGTCTCATTCAAACGCCCATTCTTATCTCCCCACATCCACACAGAACTATACTACCCACAGAACCCTTTAGGTCTCTCATTTCTGCTTCTGGAAATGTCAGTTCCTACTTCCCAATGAAATGATAACAGTTTTGAGAGTGTGCAGGTACTGTATTGCTTTTTTAAGTACAACAAAATCTGACATGCGAAATGCCAAGAATATGGGAGTTGAGAAAAATTTATTTTTACACTAATAACTTCTATAAGCATTTTAAAAAACCATACATTTTTGTGGATCACAAATTTCAAATGCACACCAGAACAATATAGAACAAAATTCCCTGCCCTACACTTTACTGAGAAAAGATCTATTGGTCACTTCAGACTCTACAAAGCAAGCATGCCCTCTTCTGGACACTGGGTTTCATTCAGTAAAACTGTGACAAGACTATTTCTCTTACCCTAGCACTGTACAGGAAATGGGGGTGCAAGGGGCAGAACCACAGTTCTTCCATTTCTCAAAATGATGAGACTATTACCTTGTTTAGCAGTTCTGTTGTTCCACCTTCATTAATTGGAATAAGTTTGGGCTTTGTGATGTCTATGATGGGCTGTAACAAAATGAAGAAACCAATCTAAAATCACCACAGAGTAAAGCAAGAATCATTAAACATTTGCACTTTCTAAATGGAAGATATAATCCATAAACAATCCACCAAGACTTCAGCTCCACAGATATAATGGTTCTGGGTGGTTTCATTCTGTTATGTTCAGTGCCTATGATGTGCCCTATGAAACTCAATAATGACAGAAATAAAAATGAAACCCAGCCAGGCATCATGGTGCATGTCTTTAATTCCAGCACTTGAGAGGCAGAAGCAGGACGACAAACTGACAATTTGTTTAGCTCGTCGAAATGGGATTTTATATTGGACATGTAGATGATTAGCATTAGTATGTAAATGTTCTTGTTCTTTAGCAGAGGAAAAAGCTACTAATTTATTCACTTGAGCATTTCCAAATGTAAGATATCCAGGAAAATTTGCATGTGATCGTACATGGGTAATAAAACTGTGGTAATAATTTAAACAAAGTTAACAAAGAATACTTAGTGGAATGAAGTACAGCATTAAAAATATGTGTTGTACAATTCCTACAAAATAAGCCTAATAGGCTACAATATTTAGTTCTTGAGGAAAATCTTGAAGGGCTTTAATAACAGCATATAGTTCATTTTGTTGTGCTGAAGAATAATTTATAAATTCTACCTAGTACTTATATTCTGTCCAATAAGCACTTTTTTCTCTTGTCTACAATTTTATTTTAAGGTGACCTGTTTGCACCACATCCAAAGCATTTTAAATCTTTAGAATTTTTATTTCCCATTTTCAAATTATGATAAGCGGTGGCCATAGTTTCAGCAAATAATTGCATTTTTCTACATTCAGATAAAATGTCTTTGCATACTTTCATATAACTATTGATATCTCCTGGTTCTTTTGCCAGTAGCATAGCCCATCATACCTTGAAACAACAAATCAAAAAATTAAAAAGGGGCTGGACCTGCTCTGCCTGCGCCCTACTTCCATTAGTCCCTGGCTCATTGGGGCATCCAGGAGTTCCTGTGTAGGTGCCAAGAAGTTTCATCAGAACGGGTGAGTGTGTACTATCCTGGGGCGGACGGTCCCGGTAGAGAGCACAAACGCCCCTACACTAAGGCTACCCAACCAGAGCAGCGGGCAGGCCTCAGCAACCCCCGAAAGGGAGCGCAGGCACCTCCAGCTTGTACTGCAGTGTCGCCTGTGTTCTACTGGACCCCGCCCGACCCCTTGCATTCGGCCTTCTTTACGCGGGTCATTGGAATACCACGCATCCATGTTTTGGTGTTGAGGAGTTCACCTGGAAGGGAACGGTTCCTGCCCCTACACTGAGGAGATACACCTAGAGAGTTAGTCACAGCAAAGACTGGTCCAAGACATCAGGCCTCTCCTGGCTCCAATTGAAGGAAAAGATGGGCAGGCGCCAATGCAAGAATTCCCCCAACAACTTGAAAGGCAACGTGACATCACCAGGATCCAGGAATCCCGAAATGAGAAGTCTAAACCCTAATACAGAAGAATTAGAAGAATTCGACTCAAAAGTGAATTTTATGAAAATAATAGAGGACCTTAAACAGGAAGTGAAAAACTGCCACAACCAATTAGAGATTACAAACAAAAAGGTAGAGGAAATGAATAAATATCTCAAAGATACCCAAGAAAACCAAGAGAAACAAGAAAAAGTAATCAAACAGGTAAGGGAAACGGTTCAAGACTTGAAGAACGAAGTGGAAGTAATAAAGAAAACACAAACCGAGGGAAGGATGGAGATGGAAAATTTGAATAAACGAACAGGAACTACAGAGACAAGTACCACCAACAGATTACAAGAGATAGAAGAAAGAATCTCAGACACTGAAGATACCATAGAGAAAATAAACACTCTCATCAAAGAAAACAGCATAACCAACAAATTCTCATCACAAAACATTCAGGAAATCTGGGACACAATAAAAAGACCAAACCTAAGAATAATAGGGATAGAAGAAGGAGAAGAAGTACAGCTCAATGGTCCAGAAAATATATTTAATAAAATTATAGAAGAAAACTTTCCCAACCTTAAGAAAGATATTCCTTTGAAGGTCCAAGAAGCATACAGAACACCAAATCGACTGGATCAAAAAAAAACATCTCCTCGTCATATAATAATCAAAACACAAAACATACAGAATAAAGAAAGAATATTAAGAGCTGCAAAGGAAAAAGGTCAAGTTACCTATAAAGGTAAACCTATCAGACTTACACCTGATTTCTCTATGGAAACCATGAAAGCCAGAAGGTCCTGGATAGATATACTGCAGAAACTACGAGACCATGGATGCAAGCCCAGACTACTATACCCAGCCAAGCTTTCGTTCACTATAAATGGAGAAAACAAAGTTTTCCAGGATAAAAACAAATTTAAACAATACGTAGCCACAAATCCAGCCCTTCAGAAAGTAATTGAAGGAAAATCACAAACCAAGGAGTCCAACAATGCCCACAATAACTCAGACATCTAAAGACCCTTCACCAGCACAACTTGAAGAAGGGAAACACACAAACTCTACTACCAAAGAAAAGAAAGAAAGAAAGAAAGGAAAAATGACCGGAGTTAACAACCACTGGTCATTAATATCACTTAATATCAATGGACTCAACTCACCTATAAAGAGGCACAGGCTAAGAGATTGGATACGAAAACAGGATCCAACATTCTGCTGCTTACAAGAAACACACCTCAACCACAAAGACAGACATCTACTCAGAGTAAAGGGCTGGGAAAAGGTTTATCAAGCAAACGGACCTAAGAAACAAGCAGGTGTGGCCATACTAATTTCTAAGAAAGTTGACTTCAAACTAAAATCAATCAAAAGAGATGGAGATGGACATTTTTTACTCATAACAGGAACAATTCACCAGGATGAAATCTCAATCCTGAATATATATGCCCCTAATATAAAAGCACCCACTTATGTAAAAGAAACGTTACTAAAACTCAAGGCAGTCATCAAACCACACACACTAATAGTAGGAGATTTCAACACTCCTCTCTCACCAATGGACAGGTCAATCAAACAGAAACCTAACAGAGAAATAAGAGGATTAAGGGAGGTAATGAATCAAATGGACTTAACAGACATCTATAGAACATTCCACCCAAATAGGAAAGAATATACCTTCTTCTCTGCAGCTCATGGAACCTTCTCGAAAATAGACCACATACTCGGTAACAAAGCAAACTTACACAGTTACAAAAAAATATCGGTAACCACCTGTGTCTTATCAGATCACCATGGATTAAAGTTAGAATTCAACAACAATGCTATCCCCAGAAAGCCTATGAACTCATGGAAACTGGACAGTCAACTACTGAACCTCACCTGGATCAAGGAAGAAATAAAGAAAGAAATTAAAGTCTTTCTTGAATTCAATGAAAACGAAGACTCAACATACTCAAACCTATGGGACACTATGAAAGCAGTGCTAAGAGGAAAATTCATAGCATTAAGTGCCCACTTAAAGAAAACGGAGAAAGCACACATTGGAGACTTAATAGCCCACCTGAAAGCTTTAGAAAAAAAAGAAGCAGACTCACCTAGGAGAAGTAGAAGACTGGAAATAATCAAATTGAGGGCTGAAATCAACAAAATAGAAACACAGAAAACAATCCAAAGAATCAATGAAACAAAAAGCTGGTTCATGGAGAAAATCAATAAGATTGATAAACCCCTATCCAAACTAATCAAACGGCGGAGAGAGAATACGCAAATTAACAAAATCAGAAACGAAAAGGGAGACATAACCACAGACTCAGAGGAAATTCAGAGAATCATTAGATCTTACTACAAAAATCTGTATGCCACAAAATTGGAAAATGTTATAGAAATGGACACTTTTTTAGATAAGTACCATATACCAAAGTTAAACCAGGACCAGGTGAACAATCTAAATAGACCTGTTAGTCGCGAAGAATTAGAAGTTGTTATAAAAAACCTCCCCACCAAAAAAAGCCCAGGTCCAGATGGCTTCAATGCAGAATTCTACCAGAACTTCCAAGAAGACCTAATACCTATACTCCTTAATGTATTTCACAATATTGAAACAGAGAAGTCATTGCCAAATTCCTTTTATGAAGCTGAAGTTACTCTGATACCAAAACCACACAAAGACACAACCAAGAAAGAGAACTACAGGCCAATCTCACTCATGAACATCGACGCAAAAATACTCAATAAAATACTGGCAAACCGAATCCAAGAACACATCAGAAAAATTATCCATTATGATCAAGTAGGCTTCATCCCAGAGATGCAGGGCTGGTTCAACATACGAAAATCTATCAATGTAATCCACCATATAAATAAACTGAAAGAAAAAAACCATATGATCATTTCATTAGATGCTGAAAAAGCATTTGACAAAATTCAACATCCCTTTATGATAAAGGTCTTAGAGAGATTAGGAATGCAAGGGTCGTTCCTAACTATAATAAAAGCTATTTATAGCAAGCCGTCAGCTAACATCAAATTAAATGGAGAGAAACTCAAAGCTATACCACTAAAATCAGGAACACGACAAGGTTGTCCACTCTCTCCATACCTCTTTAATATAGTGCTTGAAATTCTAGCAATAGCAATAAGACAACATAAGGGGATCAAAGGGATTCAAATCGGAAAGGAAGAAGTTAAACTTTCATTATTTGCAGACGATATGATAGTGTACATAAGCGACCCCAAAAACTCCAGCAAAGAACTCCTTCAGCTGATAAACACCTTTAGTAGCGTTGCAGGATACAAGATCAATTCCAAAAAATCAGTTGCCCTCCTATACACAAAGGATAAGGAAGCAGAGATGGAAATCAGAGAAGCATCACCCTTCACGATAGCCACAAATAGCATAAAATATCTTGGGGTAACTCTAACCAAGGAAGTAAAGGATCTATTTGACAAGAACTTTAAGTCAATGAAGAAAGAAATTGAGGAGGATACCAGAAAATGGAAGGATCTCCCTTGCTCTTGGATAGGGAGGATCAACATAGTAAAAATGGCAATTCTACCAAGGGCAATTTATAGATTCAATGCAATCCCCATCAAAATCCCATCAAAATTCTTCACAGATCTTGAGAGGACAATAATCAACTTTATATGGAGAAACAAAAAACCCAGGATAGCCAAAACAATCTTATATAATAAAGGATCGTCTGGAGGCATTACCATCCCTGACCTCAAACTCTATTACAGAGCCTCAGTATTGAAAACAGTTTGGTATTGGCATAAAAACAGAGAAGTCGACCAATGGAACCGAGTAGAAGACCCTGATTTTAACCCACAAACTTATGAACACCTAATTTTTGATAAAGGAGCTAAAAGTATTCAATGGAAAAAAGAGAGCATCTTCAACAAATGGTGCTGGCAGAACTGGTTGTCAACGTGTAGAAGAATGAAAATAGATCCATATCTATCACCATGCACAAAACTCAAGTCCAAATGGATTAAAGACCTCAATATTAGTCTGAACACACTGAACCTGATAGAAGAAAAAGTTGGAAGTACTCTACAACATATGGGTACAGGAGATCACTTCCTACGTTTATCCCCAGCAGCACAGACATTAAGGGCAACATTGAATAAATGGGACCTCCTGAAACTGAGTAGCTTCTGTAAAGCAAAGGACACTGTCACTAAGACAAAAAGGCAACCCACTGACTGGGAGAAGATCTTCACCAACCCTGCAACAGACAAAGGTCTGATCACCAAAATATATAAAGAACTCAAGAAACTAAACTTTAAAATGCTAATGAACCCAATAAAAAAAATGGGGCACTGATCTGAACAGAGAATTCTCAACAGAAGAAATTCAAATGGCCAAAAGACACCTAAGGTCATGCTCAACCTCCTTAGCGATAAGGGAAATGCAAATTAAAACAACTTTGAGATACCATCTTACACCTGTCAGAATGGCTAAAATCAAGAACACCAATGATAGCCTTTGCTGGAGAGGTTGTGGAGAAAGAGGCACACTCATTCATTGCTGGTGGGAATGCAAACTTGTGCAACCACTTTGGAAATCAGTGTGGCGATTTCTCAGGAAATTTGGGATCAACCTACCCCAAGATCCAGTAATACCACTATTGGGAATATACCCAAGAGATGCCACATCAAATGACAAAAGTATCTGTTCAACTATGTTCATAGCAGCATTGTTTGTAATAGCCAAAACCTGGAAACAACCTAGATGCCCTTCAATGGAGGAATGGATGAAGAAAGTGTGGAATATATACATATTAGAGTACTACTCAGCAGTAAAAAACAATGACTTCTCGAATTTTGCGTGCAAATGGATGGAAATAGAAAACACTATCCTGAGTGAGGTATCCCAGACTCAAAAAGAGGAACATGGGATGTACTCACTCATAATCGGTTTCTAGCCATAAAATAAAAGACATTAAGCATATAATGTGTGATCCTATAGAAGCTAAATAAGAAAGTGAACCCAAAGAAAATCATATAGTCATCCGCATGGAGAGGGGGAAGTAGACAAGATTCCAGGGCAAAAACTGGGAACTTGCGGGTGAGGTGGCATGGGGCAAAGGGGAAATGGGATGAGAAATATGAGAAGGGGAAGATGGGAGGAGCTCGGAGGATTGGGATGGTTGGGATATAGGAAGGATGGATACGGGAGCAGCGAAGTATATATCCTATCTAAGGGAGCCATCTTAGGGTTGGCAAGAGACTTGACTCTTGAGGGGTTCGCAGGTGTCCAGGAATATGTCCCCAGCTGGTACCTTGGGCAACTAAGGAGAGGGAACCTGAAATGACCCTATCCTATACTGATGAATATCTTGCATATCACCTTAGAACCTTCATCTGGCGATGGATCGAGGTAGAGACAGAGTCTCAATTTGGAGCAACGGTCTGAGCTCTTAAGGTCCAAATGAGGAGCAGAAGGAGGGAGAACATGAGCAAAAAATCAGGACCACGAGGGATGCACCCACCCACTGTGACAGTGGAACTGATTTATTGGGAGCCCACCAAGGCCAGCTGGTCTGGGACTGAATAAGCATGGGTTGATTCCGGACTCTCTGAGCATGGCGGTCAATGAAGACTGATGAGAAGCCAAGGACAATGGCACTAGGTTTCGATCCTAATACATGAACTGGCTTTGTGGGAGCTTAGCCTGTTTGGACGCTCACCTTTCTGGACGTAGATAGAAGGACCTTGGTCTTCCCGCAGGGCAGGGAATTTGGACTGCTCTTCAGTATCGAGAGGGAGGGGGAATGGAGTGGGGGGAGGAGAAGAGGAGTGGGGATAGGGGGAGGGAAGTGGGGGGAGGGCAATATTTGGGAGGAGGGGAGGGAAATGGGAAATGGGGAGCAGGTGGAAATTTTAATTAAAAAAGAATAAAAATAAATAAATAAGTAAAAAAAAAATTAAAAAGGAGGAGAAAGGAAGATTATGGTATGGAATTAATGTGGGATTTTTTAGAATAATGTGAGAGCCATTTTACATCAGGTGTTATTCATATTAAATTTCTTGAATCTGCCCCAAGGGGATATTTTAACTAGAGCAGAGAAACATTTTGTAAACACCCCGAATGCTGAACTGACAGAAAAAAATTGGGCCAAAATTGTCATAGATGCTGAATGGCAGCCTGCATTGTTAACGGTGAAAGGGAGAGGATATGGTCTTGTCTCTCTGCAGGATGGACGACAATTATGGCTCCCTGGCTGCTGGATCAGGGCTCGGAAAGGAGCAGAAACTGAAGACAGGAGTGCGATGTCCTCATGATGGCCCTCTGGTCAAAGAAGACATTGCAGTACTGGCCATAGCACGATTATCTCTATGGAAGCGACCTCGACGACATAGGTCTTCACCCTTACCAACATGGGGTCAGGTGAAATCTCTTGCAGCCCAGGGTCAGATTATTGTCCAGCAGTCCAGAAGACCGGTTACAGCTGAGCATCTTTTTAGAAAGAGATGCGTACTCTGCTATCTGTCTCTTCTGTTCAAGGATCAGCTGTAAGTTATTAGGCTTATGTCCCTAACCCACCAATGTCTGAGTCTGTCTTTCGGGGAGATACTGATGTGTTAGTGTATACCACTCCCAGTATCCTCTCTCCTCCTTGGAATAACTTACTTATCTGAATAATTTTGATAGGCCTCCATATAATTTTACTTATGTAGATAAAAGGGAGCTAATATGCTTTAAAATGGTCTTTGTTTTTCAATGGGATTTCAGCATTGGTTACAACCTGGTATTAAAATTGGCAGATCTCGTACTCATCTTCAAAGATGTTCAGCATGGTCCATTAATCAGACCTGGGACAATATTATTGAAAATTACGAATTAGCATATCCTATATGTCCAGATTTTACATATTATGGTTTAAAATATCAGCCATTTATTTGGAAGACTTGTTTGGGAAAATTTGGCAAAATAATTCAAAATAAATGGATTAATTGGGGCCCATATGGCCAATTTATTAACACTTGTTCTGAATGGAATATTAGCATTTGTGATTTGTGTAATGTTACCAGGATGAATCGGGCAGTGAATGAAACGATAACTTGAAGCCGTCTTCTGGCATGGGGAGATGGAAGGATCAGTGATGATCGCATTGCATTATTCACAGTCCCTACTGCAATTCAAATGCATATTTGGAAGATCATAGCTGCCTTAAAACCTGTTCAACTTTTTAATGGATCATTTGTTGAAACAGCAGTATCCGCTTCTACTTATAAATTTACCTTATTTAGAAGTACTAATGTTACTGCTTGTGTGCCACTACCACATGTATTTTTAGTTGGAAGAATCAATTTTACAACTGGAACTAGTTGTTATGATTGTCAATTGTATTCATGTATTAATTCCTGTGTTAAGTTTAATCCTCATAATCAATCACTTATGATATTATGGCAGTGTACGCATATTTGGCTGCCTGTAAACTTGGGTTGTTCTTGGGCTCAAAATCCTCTAGATCATATTGTTGTAGAATTTTTCAAAAAGATATTAAAAGAACAAAGCGCATGTTAGGTATAGTAATAGCTGTAATTCTTAACCTTATTGCTGTTTTTGCTACCGCTTCTGTGGCTGGTATTGCTTTACATACATCCTTGCAGACAAAATACTTTGTGGAAGAATGGCATAAAGATTCTCATGAACTCTGGTACAGCAAGCTCAAATAGATGCTCAACTTCAGACAGAGATTGATGTACTTAAGCAAACTGTGGATGGTTGGGAAAGAAATATTTATCTTTGCAAGAACAAATTACCTTGCGTTGTGATTGGAATTCAACCACTTTTTGCATTACTAATTTGGCTTATAATGATTCTTTATACGAATGGAAGGTTATTGAAGCTTATCTTTTGGGCAATGCCTCTGCTCAATCTCTCATTGATCACTTACATGATGATATAGGACTTACTTTTGCTAAATCATTTCCAAATTCAGATGCCTCTACCATTGCACAAATTTTTGCTGATAAATTAACAGGATTAGATCCTAAGGGATTCTTACAAAGTATTCTCCACACCTCCAGTGGTGTGCTTATTGTAATCATTCTTATGTCTCTTTTATTCTTGATTATGTATCAGTTTTGTATTCGACCAAAAGCAGAAAATTTACACACCTTAAGGTTGAAACTCCTTTTAGCTTCAAATAAAAATAAAAAAAAGGAAGAAACTGTGGAGACACAGAATTGGCTTAGAGTGCAGGCTTCTCCTGGGACAGATGAGATGAAGTTGGGAAATGGTTGCTTGGCAAACCAAGCATAGATGAAAGCAAACTTTCTCTGCCCATTTCTCAAACGTTCTGTCAGAATCTGTACCCTGGATAAGGAAGTGGCCTTTGAGCTCAGTTCTTCACGCTCTACCAGATATAAATTAAAGAAGTGCTTTGCTTCTGTATAATTTTTGCCTTGTTTCTATGTACTTCTCTTTATTTTTCTTACTGTTATTTATTGAGATATTGTTTCTTGCAAGGTGAGGTAAGAGTTTCTCATGATCATGTATGTGGGAAAGGGGGTTTCAGAGTTGTGGTAATGCTTTTTAGTCTGTATAAATAGTCATAATAAATAAAGCTTGTTATGCAGTTGTTCATACTCTGCATCCCCTGTGCCCTGATTTGCACGAGACCCTTACCCTGGGACCCCTGAGAACATAAGTTTGGATTCTTAATACCCCCATAAAAAACCAGGTAGGCATGGTGACCTACCTGTAATCTCTGGGCTCATAGCAGTAGGCAGAGACAAGGGATTCCTAGGGAAAGCTGACTTGCTGATAAATTGGTGATCTCTAGGTTTAGTAAAATTTTCTGCCTCAGTAAAAGTAGAAAGTGACCAAAGAAGTCACTTCATCAATATCTGGCCTCCATATGCAAGCACAAACATATGCATAGGCAGTTGTACACATGTGCAACCATATACACAAAAGCAGACAAGCACATTTACACACAACCATGCAAGCAAAACTAAGTAAGGATTTAGAAATTATAAAAATTACCTTTTTATTTGAAGATGTAAATTCTGCCTTTTCAAATTCAGCCACTTGTTCTAATAATTCTCTGAAGAATAAAAGCAAATTTAAGAGAATATTCATTGGCAATAGACTTCACAAGAACCAGCCTATCACACGCTTGTGAGAGAAGCATAAGACTGTATAAAACTGATATTTATTTACTAATGGTAATTTACACCACTTTAAGCAAATCTGAATCATCTGCAGCTTTTGGTACTTTGTATTTGGTAGGTACATGATATATGTAGTAATACATAAAGAGCGGTGCCAATACATATATGAATGACAATTCTATTTCTCTGTATTTCTGAGGTACAGCATGATTTCTCCATTGCACAAGATTAACTGTTACCTGGGAAAGAGTCTGATTTGTAATACAGTTGTCTTGGATATGAAATTAGTCCACAGCATCTACTGAGCAAGAATACTGGCATATTCCATGGAAATATTGGTGGTGTGAACAAGCCCCCAATGATCTACCATGATAGATGTGCTATCTCAGAGACTACTCTTCTGTCTTCTTCGAACATCAACACTCGGCATTTTCTCACCAGTCACCGGCAGTTGCGGAAGCCAAGTGAGTTTCCATCCTTGCTTGGGGACTGTCCTTAGCATTTGCTCACCATTTTCCACTTGAGGAGAGACTGTTTGGAGAACAATTTGCAGGACTTGGCAGTGAGTCCTTCTTGACTCTGTCATATATATATTTTTTTGTTTTTGAGACAGGGTCTTCCTGTATAGCCCTAGCAGTCTTGAACTCACAGAGGCTGCCTGCCTCTGCCTCTCAAGTGTTGAAATTAAAGGTATGAAACCACGATGCCCAACTGGCATGCTATTTCTCAAGACAAGTTTTAACTTCACTGATCTTACTAGAGGTTTTTGAATTTATGAGCTTTTCAATATTGTAAAACATTTTTTAAAAAGCCTTTTATAGTTTACCTTTCCTAAGGTATGATTTCAAATGCAGTTATCTAGAAACGAATTTGCAATGCTATAGTCTGAATAAATGGAAACGATACTCAAAATACATTTTCAACAGCTCCAATCTTTACTTCTGTGTATCAAGACCACTGTAATACTAATTATGCTACCTACCAAAGATGCTGTAAGGAATCATTACTTTAAATAGATTGAAAAGCAGTTTTATGTAGTTCAAATGCTTTTTTAGTACCTAAGAATGGTGGAAACAGAGTATCTTTTTCTTTTCTTTTCAGTTTTTAGAGACAGGGTTTCTCTGTGTAACAGCCCTGGCTGTCCTGGAATTACCTCTTGTAGACCAGGCTGCCCTCAAACTCACAGAGATTCGCTCATCTCTGCCTCCTGAGTGCTGGGAAGGCGTGCACCACCACCGCCTGGCCAAGGAATCAGAATTTCTTTAAGACGGCTTTGAGTGCTGTTCCATCTAGGGACCATCTAATGGCTGTGCTTTACTGCCACCCCACCCACACTGTCTCACACCTCAGCCCAAGGAAAGCACTAGCAAAGATATTTGCTAACTTTTAAGATCATGCTTGGGTCTCTATATCTCAACTATAGGTACAAATTTTACCTGTTTTCAAGTTCAGAGATGTCTGTCTGTAGCTTTAGGTACCATTTCTCAGCTTGTGAGAACAGCTGCCGTAGGAGCAGCACATTGGTGTAGGCTGTATTGATGAGCTCAGACTCCACCTCACTGTGTACCACAGCCTGCAGTCCACTTAGGATTTCTGTGACCTCATCCACGGTGTACGTCTCCTCTACCAGTCTGAAACAGTTAAGACTCCAATGGCTAACTAATCACAGGAGCAGCTTACAAAATACAACTGAAATCAGAAACCCACATCAGGACATTTAAACAATAAAAGATTATAGGAAAACCTCTCTGGGAGATATTTACTAAAATGATTAGATTGTGGATAATTCTTCAAATGTATTCACTTTAAAATACAACTACATGCTGAGAAACACCCCCTAAACCTTCATCTATTTTCATTACTATTATTTTTTACTTTATACTCCTCTAAATTAGTATTATCACATTTAGAAACTTAAAAAGCCACCTGGGGAGCTGGAGAGATGGCTCAGCATTTAAGAGTACTGGCTGCTCTTCCAGAGGACCTGAGTTCAATTCCCAGCAACCACATGGTGGCTCACAGTCATCTGTAATAAGATCTAGTGCACTCCACTGGCCTGCAGGCACACATGCGGGCAGAACACTGTATCCATAATAAATAAACAAATCTTTTTAAAAAGTCACCTAGAACACATAGCTTTTCCATTTTCTGTCAGTTCTCTAGCATTTTAGTAATAATGTGAATCACTTAAATGTTAGTAAATGCCTATGAGACATAAACCAAAGTTGTATATTAAAATTTCTTAGCAGTTTAGGAACGAAAAATGAAATAAAATCTAACATCTTAAAGTACTACTATGACACCACAAAAATTAATGTCTCCATCAACAGCAGCATTAAAATCTACTTTCGTTGGAGATACTTGGGTTGGAAAGGAATTTCAGGGAATGAGCCATCATCTTCAATCCCCTAACTGTACAGACCTTAGGGGGTGGAAGAGACTTGCCTGTGGGTCCACTGTGGGTGACCACGCCCCACAATTACAGCAACATGACCAACAGTTGGAGTCCTTAGCACACCCATGCACACTCCTACTCCCAATGACAGTAACAGTAACCTAATTTTTGCCACTCCCACCTTTGTTCCTCCAGTTTCTCCCCTCAGACATTTAACTCACCTTTGTCCTTTTCCTTTCTTCCAAACACACAAAATAATGCAAGGGTCAGTTACACTTAGTCTTAGTGTAACTATGCTCAAATTGATAATAAACAAAGCACTATATTTCACTAAGTAGTATTCAATGTATAATTATCTATTATCATTTAACCAGAAGAATACAGCCATTTTAAAGAACATAATACTTTAATTTCATAGTCTTTATTAAAATATTAGTGTTTTTTATATTCTTTAATAGACGATACCATATTTTTGCCAGTTATATTGTTTTCATTCACTGGGACTAATAAACCAAATCGCCAGATTAGGTTAATTAGTTGAACAGAAACTGGTCCAAGACTGATGACTCCCACAGTAGCTACAGCCAACCCGGAGGCCTTTTCTCCTTACGTCGGACTTGACATTAAACATTTACTTTTTATTGTTGGGCCAGCAAACTTACCAACTTTTGCTTCAAATCAACTAACAATCGGTACTATCAAGTAAGTGTTTCATGCTATTTTTTCCTCTCCTAATTCTTCTAAATGAACAGCACAGGTTCATAACTGCCATGTTATATGGCTTTGCTCTTTTAAGAAATCACTTAGGAAATTAAAGTTATGAAAGATTTGATACATATGTCCTTCACAGTGTTTACCTGAAACTTTCCAGTATACAACGATTACCATGTACATGTCTGACGAGATACTATTACTGTTACCCCACAACTATTTAATTTCCCAAATCCATGGAACATAGTGGAGTTTCTCTCAATCATTGCTGTGGTTTCTGTACTAGCAACCCCACAAAGGACCCACGTTTTCTCTGATTTCCTAATCAGAGTTTAAATTTATCCACTCAGGACCCTTTCCTTTTTTGAGAAATTTTCACATGACCAGGTATATAAAGTAAGTACACAGATTTACTAATTAAAAATCATAAAGTGTTTTCTTAAAACAAACCAGGTGTGGTGGCACATGCCTTTAATCCCAGCACTTGGGGAGACCAAGGCAGAACTCTGAGTTTGAGGACGGCCTGATCTACAAAGTGAGTTCCAAGACAGCCAGGGCTGTTATACTGAGAAACCCTGTCTTGAAAAGCTGAAAAAAGATTTTTTTTTTCTTAAAACAATTCTTTGGTATACATAAAATTTGCCATTTACTAAAGCTGAAAGTAATTTTTCATATAATGAAATGAATGTGTTTATTTTTATAGTATTTATGTGCTTATTTGAGTATTTGATAATAAAGGACATAGCATACCTTCAACATTTTTTCAGAGTTGATTGATAATTTGATTTTACAACCATCAATGTTGAGAAAACTGCTCTGCAAAAATACATAGTACCAAATAACAAAAATATATTTACGGCCATTTCAAAAACGGTTGGAAATTCTATCTTTATCCCAAACCAAAATTCACTTTCTTTTTTTAAAATGAAACTCAACAACTCAAATAACAATTCTTAAAATCAAAGATTCTAACACAACAGACTCCAGAAATAGTGTTTGATACATGCTGAGGAATGATGATAAGAAAATACTATCTTTGTTATAATTAAAAAACATTATGTTTCCGTAAGAGCAGAATATTTATATGTACAGTAAAATCACTGTAATTCAGAGCATACAATAGTCTAAGCCAGAGTTCCAGGCAGCTTGCACTTGTGCCTGTAGTGGACCAGAACCCAGGCTACAGCGAAGTCATCACGTGACAAAACACTGGCAAATGCTTTCACAACACTTCAGATTCATGATGAATTCAATTATGAGCTAGTTTTTAGTGATTGCATTTTCAGAAACCTTTTATTACTCCCAAATTTTCTAGGAATACACATTCATTCGGTTATATGACCCACAGTTTTGAGAAGTAAGGCCTTAAAATCTCTTGATACCTGCTCTCCTTGAGGTCTTGAAAGCAGGAATCTACTGTTTTAAGTCTCAAGCCTCTCTTTGAACGAGCGAAACGCATGTAATTAATAACCTCATTCTGATGGTGCTCATTTAGGCCCAACTCTGCCTGAAAAAGAGAGAATTTGTTAGTCTTGAAGGTCATATAACAAAACTAAAAATGAAAATAAACAAGACTTTGTTGGGGCAGCTGTGGTGACATACACCTTTAATCTCAGCACTTTGGAGTCAGAGACAGATCTCTGAGTTTGGGATTAATCTGATCTACATAGTAAGCTTCAGACCAGCCAGGGCTACACAAAAAGACCTGGTCTCAAAAAAAATAGGAAATAAAAAGTAAAAACAAAAACCAATGATGATACGATACTGTGTACTAGATGTGTATCAGGTTGTCGTCTTCTCTTCCCCTACCTACCCAACCTACCCTGCTAGAACTTCCCTGAAGTCAAATATAGTAACATGACTACTTCTCAGGAACAGAAGTAATGCAAAGAGATATGGGTATTTTTCTTTAATATTTTTTCATTTTTCATACCAATCCCCGTCCCCCCTCCCTCTCCTTTTCCCACCCCCATCCCACTCCCCTTCCACTCCTCGGAGGGGTAAGACCTCCCTTGGGGAGTCAACAAAGTCTGGCATATCAAATTGAGGTAGGACCAAGTCCCTCCCCCCTGTTCCAAGGCTGGGCAAGGCATTCCACCATAGGGAACAGGCTTCAAAAGCCAGTTCATGCACCAGAGGTAAGTCCTGGTCCTAATGCCAGCCTGCCACCCCCAACAGATCAAGCCACATAACTGTTACCTACATTCAGAGGGCCTAGTTCAGGTTCCCCAGCTGTCAGTCCAGTCTGTGAGCTCCCACTAGCTCAGGTCAGCTGTCTGTAGGTTTCCCCATCATGATCTTGACCCCCCCCCCCCCATATGATCCTTCCTCCCTCTCTTCAGCTAAATTCCAGGAGCTTAGCCCAGTGCTTGACTGTGGATCACTGTCAGACTGAAGATATCGGGCATACCTTAAACCTTTGTCATTTCCAATTTCTCCGAAAGCTGACTGAAGGGGTGGCTAGGATGAGCCATGCTAGCCACTTTTATGACCCAGGGCCGGAAGACCAGAAAGATAAGGCCTCAAGCCTGGCCTCATGAAGCAGCACTGTGGGCTTTCTTTTGGATCACTAACCAGCTCCCAAATCATGACAGGTGACTTCATATTAGTTATGAATACTTGGCCTTATCTTATGGTTGTCCCATTAGCTCTTATAACCTAATTTAGCATGTTTCTCTTTCTATGTTTTGTCTCGGGACTTTTTACCTTTCTTTCATTCTGTGTGTCCTACTTTCCAGCTTTCTTCCATGTCTGTCTGTCTGTCTGTCTGTCTGTCTGCCTGCCTGCCCTCAGGTGGCTACCCCTCTTTCACCCTCCTTTTCTCCCTCTTTCTCTTCTCTCCTCTCAAGCCTAGATTCCTCCTCCTATCCCTCTACTGCCTAGCTACTGGCTTTTTATTAAGCCAATCAGGTGCCTTAGGCAGGCAAGGTGAAACAAATGCAGCACATCTTTGCATAGTTAAAGCAATATTCCACCACAGAAAAGACTGTCATGTGAGAGGGAATTTAAACATCTGCATTCTTTAGTACACTGATTTTCAGATTTCTATCACAGAAACTTCACCTTTCCAAATACAGCCTTAAAAAAGTATATTTGGTTTGAAAATAGCCACTGGTCTTTGTAATAAGCCAGATGCTGTCTTAAAATAACCAAATCAAGATGCTGCATAGGTAAATGCAGCTCTCAGAGCTGATCAGAGAAGGTTCTTTGTGCAATGATGACGGTGGTCAGAGTGCAGAGATAAGTAGGCTTACCACAGCTAGGCTAGCTCCACCACACCCCTCTCCCAAGGCATAGAAACTATCTCTGAAGAGGAAGCAAAGGACTAAGAGATGGATCCATAGGATCAGATCAAAAGTGTCTTCTAGGCATGACAGGATTGCTGTGCTAGGAACTCACATCTGTGGTTGCCTGCACAGTCAGGCCAACCAACAGCCTACCATGGAGGCAGGAGGGATCTATGGGACTCACTCCCGAGGAGTTATGGACAGTCAATGACATATGGAGGGTGGAAAGTCAGTTCCTTCTAAGAGTATGGCCCATGGCAGGTTGATCATGACATATGGAGGGTGGAAAGTCAGTTCCTTCTAGGTGTATGGCCCATGGCAGGTTGGTCATGCTCTAGTGGATGGTCTCACACCATAACTGTATGGGCAGCATATACAAAGTAGGTTTAAAAAACAACAGGAAGTACAAGATCAATCTGGGAGGAGGAAATATGATTTTAAATACATTGTATGCATTATGAAATCTTTAAAGGATTTTTTTTTTTGAGAGGGTTTCTTTGTGTAGCACTGGCTGTCCTGGAATTTTCTCTGTAAGCCAGGCTGGCCTCAAACTCACAGAGATCTGCTTTTCTCTGCCTCCAGAATGCTGCCCCATCATTGTCTGGAAGTTAAAAGAAAGCTTTGGCTAGCAGCCAAACAGGAGAGTGGACCTACTGCCCAAAAGTTTTTATTTTATGTGCATTATTTTATGAGCAATTTTACCAACCCTTGTATAACTTTCAATTTACTAATGAATCATCTACGCCCAATTGCCAAGTGTTAGTTGTCAAACTGACAGAAAAGAGTAAGAACACAAACAAGTACTGAAGGGACCCTGGTCAGCTCAGTGTGGCAAGCATGGCTCTGGCAGGCCTTGCTCTTCTTCCCACTCCCTCTGTCTTGCATTCTTAAAGCTAGCCACCACTTTCCCCTCGTGAGGCTGACTGTCAAGGTACAAGTACCAAACTATTAAGGTCCAGCAATCGGGTACTAGAGAGATGGCTCAGAGGTTAAGAGCACCAAATGCTCTTCCAGAGGTCCTGGGTTCCCAGCAACCACATGGCTCACCACCATCTATGATGAGATCTGGTGGCCTCTTCTGGCGTACAGACATTCATGCAGGCAGAGCCCAGCATTCATAATAAATAAATTTTAAAAATGTTAAAAAAAGTTCAATCAAAAGCCCTTCACCTAATTAGCATGCCAAGTCAAAATATACCGCCGCATCCTAGCCCATTCTAACACAGAGCTCCCCTTTTCTGCCTGAATCAGAAAGCAGCCACTTTGACTTTTTTCCCCCACTTAATAAATGATCTCTCTGTGAAAACAGGTTTGGGTGTGGTTTGTGCCTAACCCGGGTCCGAGAGGGAACCTCCGCTGTACAGGGGTCTCTTTCAAGCACTTTTTCCCCTGGCACCAGTAGCATTATTTTCTCGTTGTTGAAATCTAGAAAAGCAGGACTAGTTCTAAGCTCGGGAAGGTTAAGGACTGATTTGTCTTGTTCAGGTGTACACAAAGTGAGGGCTTACTAGGAATCCTGACTGCTGGGCTATGCCGGCAGTCCATTTGAGCAGTACTCTCAATAACGTCACTCCCCCTTCAACTTCATTTTCGTGCTTTTATCCACAGACAACCACTTAAACTGGCAAGCTGTTGAATGAACTGGTGCGGTAAGCCGAACTCTCCTACGGAGCTACATTCTAGCCTAACGGTCTTCACAAGTCCAAACAAAGGAAATACCACCCATATTGAATCCGCTGTAAAATAAGGGGCTGCAGAAAGTTAGACTCAACCAAGCTCGCAAGGAAAGTTGGCACCAGCCCGTAAACGGTTCCCAAGGGCAGATGTGCGCCTGCTCGGCTGAGGATGAGGGGACCAGGCCGGCGAAAGCCAAGCATGATCTCACCGCGGCTTGGCCGAGGTGATCCCAGCCTCCCTTCTCCACCGAGGCCCGGCCAGCTCGGCCCCGCTCGTGGTCCCATCCCTAGCAGGGCCTCTCCGGAGCGCATACTCACCATGGCGGTGGCGGGATCACACAGGAAACTGGGAGGCCGGCGCCTGGGACCTGAGGAGAGTAGGTTGTTTAGAAGCCGCGGGTTGTCAATGGAAACGGAGGCACGTGAGTCCTCGGCTGCGCACTGTCATTGGCCCTTAATATCACGTGATAGAAAGGGCTGCGTAACTGGCTGACTCCCGCATGGACATTGGCTTCGAGATCCGGAAGTCCCGCCTTTTCCTGCCACGCTAGCTTGGGGCGGTGCCTGCCATTGCCAATGGTGACAGAGGGGCGGGTCGCGTGAAATTCCAGTGTGACTGATTACTCCCTCTGGAATTTGGGGTCGGCTAATTGGGCTTTGGCGCCGGGATTTAGAGTGATTCCAGACCTTTCGAACAGGCACGGTGACATGGACCTCTGCGTGACTGCATCGGGCTGACAAGCCAGTGCTGGCAGTGATGCGCGCCCTTCCTCCATCTGCATCATATTATAATGCTGGCAGAAGCATTATTTTATAATGCTAACAGAAGTGACTAATTAAACTTTACTTTTAAAAAATGTGCAAACACATAGGTTACATACAGCAGTTTATTAGACAGAGACAGAAACTAAATTCGCCTGAAGATTGTGGGATAAGGTCCTGATGCCCCCGGCGGAAATTTTCATTTATGAAGTCGAGCTTGAGTCATTAGAATCTGCAAATTTGGCTGTTGTCCCAACCGATGTGGTGGCGCTTGCCTTTAATCCTTTAAAGCAGGGGCAGAAGAATCTCTGTGATCTGTGAGTTCAAAGCCATCCAGGATTAGTAATGAGTCCTTATCTTTTAAAACAAAACAAAACAACAATAACGAACAAAAAACAGAACACTGTCCTATGAAAGGCAGATATAGGAAGAGAGTATCACAAATACTGGGTACTCCATTCATTGAACACACAACACCGTATCTTAAAAGGCGGCACGTGGGTTCCATGACAGGCTCCAAAGCTGCAGAGAAATCCTGTCTCGGGGGTGGGGGGGATGAGAGGTGGGGGAATGGGAGTTAGAGGGTAGTGGGTGGATGGCACTTGGGTAAGCCAACATAGGGCAGAGCTGCCAGTCTTTTGAGACTGGGAGACTTAAAGTAGGAGGGAACAAATATTCAGCATTAATTTTGGTGGTGTATTTTGGGGTTGTCTATCACAGCACAATACTACAGTTTAAAGTGAATCACAATTGGGTATTTTTGATGCAGAAGGATTTTAGAGACTTGGTTCAAAGACTGAGAATCTACAGACTGGCTGGATCCACATGGTAGAAGAAGAGAAGCCAACTCAGGACTTTTGTCCTCTGACCTTCACATGAACACTAAGCCATACCTGTGCTCCTTTCCACATACACACATACATGAGCACGAACACACTCACACATATAATTTAATTTTGTTTTTGTTTTTTCGAGGCAGGGTTTCTCTGTGTAACAACTCTGGCTGTTCTGGAACTCACTTTGTAGACCAGGCTGACCTGGAACTCACACAGATCCACCGGCCTGGCTAATAATTTCTTAAATGAACTTAAAACTTTTGTTGTTAGAACAAAGTGCTAACAGATAAATACTTTAGAATAAAGTTAATTTTTAAAGAAAGAATATCTTTAGGAAAAGGTACAATAATGAAAACATACTTATTTAAGTGGTCAGGACATCAAAACAGAAATAAGTTAAACTGATAAGAGTTAAAAGGAAACTATTTTCAGATGAGAAAATATGTTCAGAAAAGCCACACGCCATGATTAGTTAGGGGAGGCAAATCTGGAATATAACCATGTAATCACTGCCAACGGTTTTAAGTGTCATCCTAGTACAGATAACAGGGTTTTCTTGTCCACCCTCACTGCCACCCCTGCCTGTCCCAGAGTTAGAGCTCTGCCTTCTGATTAGGGGGGTGTCATGAGCAAGCTGTGCCAGAAACAGGCACATTTGCATCTTTTCACAACACTAGATTTTGTTTAAGAACAAAAGTCGCTTCAATTTTATTGGCTGCAATTTGTCAAGTAGTCTTGCTTTTTTTCCTTCCAGTTCCTTACTGATATTAATTTTTCAGTCACACACTACATATCATTCATCAAATATATCTATAATACAAAGATGCATATATGTGTATGTATATTTGCAGTATAGCTATAAAAGGGTTAGAGAGGCTATAGCAGAGTTCCAGGAGACCTAACTGAAAGGAAGAAGCAAGAAGCTGAAACGGATGCAAAAGGACTCTTTGCAAGGATGGATGAGGAGATGGGTGAGTGCGTGAGATCAGATCAGATAACAAACCTTGTTGGAGACGGGTTGGCGATGCACTGCAGAGTCAAGCCACAGAATCAGACTAGAAGAATCTTCAGGGCTGAGATGCCTAGTGAGATGCAGGGCAGTGATGACCGTGGAGGTGAGGCACAGCACCAGGTCCTGATGGATGAATGGCGAGTGGGCAGACTGATGGTAATTAAAGTAAGCTGCATTAGCAGCAGAAGCTCAACTACACTGGATCCCCTGAGACATTTGGGGGTTCTTTGGTATTTACTCCTCTGGTTTTCATCCTGGGTACTCAGATGTCAGGTCAACGGGGAGTTCATTGGGAATTACTCCTTTGATTTTCACCCTGGGTGCTCAGATGTTAGGTAAACGGGGCTGTCACCATGCTATGTTGGGTATTCCTCTCTTTATGGGGTCCAGGTGAAGGTATTGCACCCTCTCCTTGGTTTAGTGTTTTGATGTTCTCTATTCCTGATATGCTCGTATGATCCCAAATATATAAGTTGGTACTCTTTATTGTCTGAGACTTTCCTGCATGCATGTTGTGTGATTTGATAAATTTCAACCCCTACCTCTGTAATTGGACTTTCGTTTGGGCTTCCAGTCCTAAATAATGACACTTATTAATTATGAAAGCTTGGCCTTAGCTTAGGCTTGTCCCACTAACTCTTATAACTCAAATAACCACACATTTTTATGTCTACGTTCCATTGTGTGTCCACAGATCTACTTGCCTTCTTTAGACAGTCCCCCAAGACTTTAAAGAAGGGAAGTCCAAGTTGGAAGGTTGGAAGATGTTCCTGTTAGATTTACAGTTAACAAGCAGCAGTCACCAGGGAAGAGGAAGTCTTACTTGAGGGATTTTCCAGATCATATTGGCCTCTGGCCATAGTTCTGGGTAATTGTTCTAACCCCCCTCCCCCAATCCAAAGACAGTGTTTCTCTGTGTAGCCCTGGCTTTCCTGGAACTCCTTTTGTAAACCAGGCTGGCCTCAAATTCACAGAGCCCTGCCTGCCTCCCAAGTGCCGGGATTAAAAGTGTGCACCACCATACCTGGCTTGTCCTAATTTTTTTTTTCTTGATGTGGAAGGGTCCATCCCACTGTGGGTGATGCCATTCTAGGAAAGTGGTTCTGTGTTGTATAAGAAAACTGTCTGAGCATGAATGAAAGCCAGACTGAGTCAGTAAGCAGCATTCCACCATGGTTCCTGGCTCAGCTCTTGCTTGAGTTCTACCCAGACGTCCTTCCATGATGGACTGTTACCTGGAAGTGCAAACTGAAACAATCCTTTCCTTTCCAAATTGCTTGTGATCAAAATATTGTATCCCAGCAACAGCCAAAAAATGACAGAAGGGCTCTCTGAGGAGCGATGTCACTTTGTTGCTCTCCTGGCTGCAGAGGCTATTATCAGTCAGTTTCAAAATTTGCTAGGGACAGGCAGAGTGTGGAAGAGTGCTGACGAATTAGATTAATGAAATATGTATTGCATGCATTAAAGGTCGGGCAAGGAAGTGGTTCACCATAAAATACAACTCCCTTTACAATGGTGCGGATTGTGGCAAGACTTAGTGCAAATTATAGATTAGTTTCACTGATAAATCTCCATATGTTGACAACACCCCTAAAAGGAAATAAACACCAAAACCACCAAACAGTGAAGCTTACCTTAAGAAAAATACGAAAAATTAGTTGTAAGGAACACTTTTTGAGGGAAATAAAAGTTTCTTGCAAAGATGATTTCCAGCAAATCCTTGTTTCATACCTCGTGTACACATTCATTTGGTTAACCTGCTAAAGCAGCTTTGTGCTCAGCAATTGTTTACACAAAACTAGATACAAAAAAGGCAGTGTGGGGAGGGGAACAGCAAGCAAGATGGGATTAACCCTTTCAAACCTGGCCCTGGAATGAAGTCAAGAGGAAACGTGAGCTTGGAAAACAACCCCAAAGCAGACAGCAAGTATTAAGACACTTTAGAAGAGAACATGGTTGTGTTTATGATCTGGGAGAGCGGAATTTTAGAAATGTATTCCAGAAGGCAGTGGGATTCTGACAAGGCTCAGAAGCATGGAGAAGTGTGGGAGATTGATGACTGTGGATGAGAGGGTTGTCCCAAATGAGGAATTAGATTTTCATCAGATCCAGGGATATACATTTATATCTCATAAATTGTTTCAGGAAGAAAATGGGAAGAAAATGAAATTTGAATGAATTTCTTCTCAGGACTATGGTCTTCCCAGTTTGCCAGGATTATTGACAAACCGGTGCAACTCATCTTAGAAAATGGAACAGGACACTTTAGTTTGCTAAGAGAGTTTGCCTACAAAGGCCAGGTTGTGTGATCTGAATAGCCCTGCACCAACTGTGTTCAAAATGGAAGTTTTCTCCATGAAATGGGGGGTGGGAGGGCTAAAATATGATGAAAGTAAAAGGAAAATTCCATTTTCAGCCATTTGATACAGGGCTGTCTTCCTTACTATCATAATTTAAGTTTGGTTGAAGGAAAGCATCTTTATTTCATGACCAACCTGAGCGACCCAGCCTGGGCTGGTTTGTACTCAGCTCCAAGCTATGCTTGCAGAATTGGACAAAGAAGCAGGAACATCTATCTCAACAGACATTTGTAAGTTTCTGCTGTACTTAAAAAACTATGTCTATGGGTTGTTTTTTGATCCCGAGCAAACTCTTCCATTTCTTAAAAAAACAAGTTCTATCATTTCAAACATACCCAGCTATTCCTTTTTCCCAAGATAAATGAAAATTTGGGCAGATTTATGCAACTTTATACAATTGTGAGTGTTTTGTTTGTTATGATTCCTTTATTAGCAATGCTTTGAACCCCACTCAAACTCTCTCACTCCCCTAAACCTGGACCCTGACATCACTGTCCCCTAGCTGTGATCTTTGACCCTTTCCTTTCCTTCTGGTATATCTTCCCTCCTCCTTGACTTACTCTACTTGGTCTCAAGTCAAGACTTTCATGAAATCATTCAACCACCGCTGTTTCAGTTTCTTGTTGAATGATCCTGCTGTAATGTCAAGCTGATGGAACCCAACCCTAAGTTCTCCCAAGGATATTTTTGTTTGTTTGTTTTGGCTTCATAAAGCCATGTTGACATTTATTTTCCATTTTCTTCTAGAATTTATAGAATTTTTATATATTATTGGTTAACCCTGTTCCACTATAACCGCATTGGCTGTCTTCTAAAGGTTTTTCTGGTCCCCAAACACTCATTGTCCTTCTTAATCCCAGTACAATTGCTCTTCTACTTTTCTAGAAAGCTAAGCTCCCTCGGTAGCTCTGTTTAAAACAAATTTCATTATAGGTAAGGAAATATTTAAAGATTTCCAACACTTAGTACTGGAACTTACTTGAGGGCAAAAATACACTTTAAGAACCCTGATAAGGCCAGGTGATGGTGGGGAACACCTTTAATCTCAGCACTTGGGAGGCAGAGGCAGGCGATCTCTGTGAGTTTGAGGCTAGCCTGGTCTACAGTGTGAGTTCCAGAGCAGCCAGGCCTACACAGAGAAACCTTATCTAGAAAAAAATTACCTGTTAAGAAGATAATCTTTTTTTGGGAAGACAATCTAGAAATTGCTATCAAAACTGAAAATGCACACACCCTTCCACCCATTAATTTGCCTTCACATCCCAGAACTTATTTAAGAAAAACAAAAGTGCAAAGACGTGTACAGATGTCACTACAGCTGTCTTGGTGTGGTAAGCTCTCTTGAGATCATTATTTTTTCTCTTAGGGTGCACATTATGGTGATACAAGGGTAATTTTCTTCAGTTGACCCCAGACTGTGGAAGATTCTCTATGAACTGGGCTAGAAATATAGAGAGAAGAGTGGCCACAGTAAAATCTGTTTTTAAAATGCACGAACAGATAGATAGTGTTGAAAATTCTGCACACCAGTTTTGCAAAGGAGGACTGAAAACACTAGAACTCTAACTTTATGTTTGCCAGTCACTTGAATTTATTAAGCAGTTTTCACTATTATATTTTAATGACACAGAAAGAAAATAAATGGAAAGTCACTGCTGGACCACCGTTGTTAATTCTGTCATTGTTTTAAGTGCTCACATACTCAAGGCGTTTTCTCCTAAGACTCAGGATTGTTTTTGGCAAGCTCTTTTACCCCTGAGGTAGCTCCCCATCCCTCCTTTCCATTCTTTCTTACTGTCTGTACAGACTCCTAAGCTGTTGTCCCTTAAAAGTTAGATTATTTTTCAGTGCTTCAGGGTAACCCTGGATTCTGTTTATGGAATTTGGTTTATTCCTAGTGTTTCATTTTTGAGGATGGACTTAAACTCTGCATCCGTGTCCCATGCTTTTCACATCCATACTCAGACTGTGTTTTGGGAAAGTGGCAAAATTTCCTAGCTGTCTGAAAATGACTCTGAGCCATCTAAGGACTTTTCACAAGCTGCCGTCTCACTCCACCACTAGCCACCGTCTCGACATCCACCACAAATCATCCATTCATCTGTGAGCTTTTCCCTCTCTTGCTGCTTTCAGCGTATCTTGGGATCATGCTCCTCAACTAGCCAAAGCCATCACTACCTCTTTTCGTTAGAAGAGGTACACCAGTCTATGCCTCTTAAATGGAACAAAAACAACAACAACAAACAACAACAACAATAACAGCAAAGGGCTGTCAGCCTTGGTATGTCTAAAGCCCTGGTCGGCTTACAGAAATTCCCCTGCTTGGAGTCAGATTGGCTTCAAGAAGGACTCACTGACACATGTCTGGGTAGTGTAAAAACCTGATAAGAGTTTCCCACCTTTTTTACAAAACAAGATAACTTTGTGAATAATTACACAAGCCTAAAAGTGATACATCCACAAAACTGCAGGATGGGCAAAACTTCACTTTTAAATATTTAAAGTAAAGCCGGGCGGTGGTGGCGCACACCTTTAATCCTAGCACTTGAGAGGCAGAGGCAGGCGGATCTCTGGGAGTTCGAGGCCAGCCTGGTCTACAAGAGCTAGTTCCAGGACAGGCTCCAAAGCTACAGAGAAACCCTGTCTCAAAAAACCAAAAAAAAAAAAAAATTTAAAGTAAAAATTGAAACCACAGCAGCAAGCACTGCCAGAGATGTCATTAGGAACTTAAGTTTTAGATGCTTGCTATCTTACTGTGTCTTCAGGGCTGGTCTCAAACTTTTAGGTTCAAAGTATCCTCCCACTTTTGCTTCTGAGAAGCTCAAAGTAGAGGCCTACCCACTGCACACAGTTTGAAAGACTGCTTTTAAAAAGTAATTTATTTTCTAGGACAATAGCAGACGCAGACTCATAATGAAGTCGAGCAACTGGGAGATCTATGTGCTCTGGGCCTCAGACACCACAGCTCTCAGCACAGCTGGTCCCCCTAGAGTGCAGGATCATTGCAGAA
The DNA here is from genome assembly GCF_950005125.1 of Chionomys nivalis. Taxonomy (NCBI): domain Eukaryota; kingdom Metazoa; phylum Chordata; class Mammalia; order Rodentia; family Cricetidae; genus Chionomys; species Chionomys nivalis. Next base: position 119,611,321 of record NC_080089.1, read on the forward strand.
GAGTTGGAATGAACATGCCCATGCTGCCCAGAGGCTTGGCACACAGAAGCGCTGTTTCAGTCCTTGTCTCTGGTGTGTAAAGAAGACAATTATTTTGTGATTTTCAAGTTTAATAATGATGATTAGATTTTTTAAAAAATTCTCTCATATATTACATCCCCCTTTTAAAAATATTTATTTATTTATTATGTATACAATATTCTGTCTGTGTGTATGCCTGAAGACCAGAAGAGGGCACCAGAGCCCATCACAGATGATTGTGAGCCACCATGTGGTTGCTGGGAATTGAACTCAGGACCTTTGGAAGAGCAGGCAATGCTCTTAACATCTGAGCCATCTCTCCAGCCTATACATTACATCCCAGTTGCAGTTTACCCCCCCAATTCCTCCCCATTCCGTACTCCTCCCTCTCCCCCCACACCACACTCCCCCCCTCACTTCTCCCCTCCCTCAGAGTCACTCATTCTCTGTTTCCCTTCAGTAAAGGGCAGGCCTCCCAGGGATATCAACCTAATTTGGCATAACAGGTGACAGTAAGACCAGGCGAAACCCCTCATATCAGGGTTGGTCGGCGGCAACCCAGTCCCACTATTAGGAATCCCACAAGAACACAAGTTACACAACCATAGCATATATTCAGAGGACCTGTGCAATCCCATGAGGGCTCCGTGATGGTCCATTTCAGTCTCTGTGAGTCCTTATGAGTCCTGCTTAGCTGATTCTGTGGGCCTTGTTCTCCTGGTCTCCCAGACCCCTCTGGGTCCAACAATCTGTCCTCTCTTCCAAGGGGTTCCCTGAGCTCTGCCTAACGTTTGGCTGTGGGTCTCTGTTTCTGCTCCCTTCAGTTGCTGGATGAAGCCTCTCTGATGACGGGTCGGCTACTCACCTGTGAGTATAACACAGTATCAATAGAAATCATTACATTGACCCCCCTTTTTGCCATTCGTTCTATCTTAGGTCTTTGGGGGTATCCAGCCTTGTATTTCTGGTCATTGAGGCAGTATCTGGAATGGGCCCTATCTCATGGTGTGGGACTCAAGTTGGACCAGTCATTGGTTGGCCACTCCCACAAGTTCTGTGCCGCAATTGCCCCAGCACATCTTGCATGCAAGACAGATTATAGGTGAAAGGTTTTGTGGCTGGGTTGGTGTTCCTGTCTCACCACTGAAAGCCTTTTTTGGTTACAGAAGATGGTAAGTTCAGGCTCTATGTCTCTCATTACTAGGAGTCTTCACTAGGGTCACTCTATAGATTCCAGGAAGTTTTCACTGCACTAGGTTTCCACATCATTCTCCAAATGCCCCCCAATTCCATACATCTCTCCCTGTAACTCTCTGCCTCCACTCCTCCTCGCCCGATCCCGTCCCTACCCACAACCCTTAAAATCTATGATATTTCCCCTTCCCAGGGAGGTCCATGCATCACTCTCCTCCTTGAGTCCTCCTTGTTACATAGCCTCTCTGGGTCTGTAGATTGTAGAGTGATTATCCTTTACTCAACAACTAATATCAATTTATAAGTTAGTACATACAGTGTTTGTCTTTCTGAGTCTGTGTTACCTCACTCAGGATGATTTCTTTCCAGTTCTGTCCAATTGTCTTCAAATTTCATGATGCCAATTTTTAACAGCTGAGTAATACTCCACTGTGTAAATGTACCACCTTTTCTTTATCCATTCTTCTGTTGAGGAATGTCTAGGTTGTTTCCAGTTTCTGACTATTATGAATAAAACTGCTGTGAACATAGTTGTGCAAGTGTTTATATGGTATGATTGAGCATTCTTTGGGTATATGCCCAAGAGTGATGTAGCTGAGTCTTGAGGTAGATCAATTCCCAGTTTTCTGAGGAATTGCCATATTGATCTCCATAGTGCCTGTACAAGTTCGTACTCCCACTAGCAATGGAGGAGTGTCCCCCATGCTCCACACCCTTACCAGCATGAACTGTCACTTGGGTTTTTGATCTTGGTCATTCGGACAGGTAGAAGATGAAATCTCAAAGTCGTTTTGATTTGCATTTCCCTAATGGCTTAATGACATGTTGAATGTGTCTTTAAGTGCTTCTCAGCCATTTGAGATTTCTCTGTTGAGGATTCTGTTTATATTTGTTCCCCATTTTTCAATTGGATTATTTGTGTGTGTGTGTGTTTAAATATATCTAGTTTCTAGAGATCCTTATATATTTTGGGTATTAGCCCTGTCAGTTGTAGAGTTAGTGAAAATCTTTTCCCATTCTGTAGGTTGTCATTTTGTCTTATTGATGATGTTCTTTGCCTTACAGAGCTTTTCTGTTTCATGAGGTCTCATTTATTAATTGTTGACCTTAGTGCCTGCACTATTGGTCTTTTGTACAGGAAGTTGTCTCATGTGCCAATTAGTTCAAGGCTATTCCCCACTTTCTCTTTCATCAGGTTCAGTTTATGGCAGTGGCCATGTCAGAGGAGTAGCACGTGGCAATTGACTTCAGGAGATCAGCTCCCTGGGAAGCAAAGTTCTGATGGGTGAATCTCAGATTGGCAGCCCCTCACCCCATTACTTCAGGCTCCAGAATGTCTCCTGCTACTGCTATGCTTTTACATGCTTGCCGCTGCTATTTTTCTCTGGTATCTGGCATGGTGTGAATGGGTGTGACCTTATCGTAGTGTGATTAACTCCCATTCTAATGGGCATTTTTACCTGTGGATTATTATGAAGATGATTTTCTTCTAAGCTATATTGTTTAACTGAAGCAATGATTTTATACAATAATAGTGTTAGTTTAAATGGGATCTGGATGATTTGAGGGTCTTTATTAACTATAGTAAGGGATTATGATAGAGGCTAGTTTAGTGGAATGATGATTAATTCCTTGTGCCTATTTCTGGCCTCAGCTTCCTGATATAAAAAACTGTTGATGAATGGGTATGTACCCTGAAGATCTACAATAGAGTTATCTGCTTCTTTTTCATATACTAAAGTTTAGAAATGTGATTCTTTTAAGCTTTTTTTTTACAAGTTTATCTTTTGAGGTAATTAATAAAATAATTGATCATTTCTTTGTAACTGAAATATGCAGCCTGCTAGTAAAAGAACTGGCTGAGAAAAATACCTTGTTTACTTACACTCTTTTAATCTATAACAAGTTGCTTGGACATGCATGGATGTGGGTTCTTGGGACAGCTTGTTTTTCACCTGTAATATGTAAAATGTCTAATCATGTAAGGGATATAGAAAACATGTTGTTTTTTACTTGTATTAATTGTGATTATTCACTTGAAAATATACTGTAATCACATTATTTTTTTAGTTTTTGAGAGTTTCTACTGGGGTTTATAAGCTATAAGGAAAAAGAAATAAAGATGTAAGAGAAAGGAAAATACCAGGGAAGATGCAAAAGGAAAGTTAGAAGGAAGGCGTCAAGAGAAGCAGAGCGATACATCTAGAAAGAGGTAAGAAAAGAAATAAAGAACAGAGAAAGACCCTAAGAGTGTTTGTACATGTGTGTGTTTCTTTTTTCACTGGCCCCAGGAGTTAAGTTTTACCCCACCTCCATCTACACTGGTCCCAGAGAATTAAATTTTACTCCCTCAGATAGAAAAGTCAAGTTGAACGATTAATTCGCCAACTCCATGGCTCCCACTCAAACCCTGAGTTGCTGGAGGCTGGTCCTCATGGCAGCTGTTAAGTGTATCTAATTTTATGTTGAGGTCTCTGATCCGCTTGGACTGGAGTTTTGTATGGGGTGATATGGATCTATTTGCATTCTTGTACATCAGACTTCCAGTTAGTTGAAGATGCTTTCTTTTTTCTAATGTGTAGTTCTGGTTTCTTTATCAAAAAACAGGTGTTTGTAGGTGTGTGAATTTATGTCTGAGTCTTTGATTTGACTCCATTGACCAATGTGCCTGTTTTTATGCCAATGATATGAGGTTATAATTACTGTATCTCTGTAGTAAAGCTTGAAATCAACAATTCCCTCTGGAAGTTGTTTTGTTGTATAGTATTGTTATAGCTCTCCTGTTTTTTTTTTTCCATATGAAGTTGAGTATTGTTCTTTCAAAGTCTGTAACGAATTGTGTTGGAATTTTGAGGATGGGTATTACATTGAATTTGTAGATTGCTTATGGTAAGATGACCATTTTTACTATGCTAATCCTTCTAATCTATGAGCATGGAAAATCTTTCCATCTTCTGTTTCTTTCTTCAAAGACTTGAAGTTTTTGTCATATAATTCTTTCACTTGCTTGTAACGCATTTCCCCAATATATTCTACATTATTTGTGGCAATTTGCGAAGGGTGTTGATTCCCTTATCTTTCTCAGACAATTCATTATTTGTATATAGGAGAGCTTGTATCCAGCCACTTCATTAGCTCTAGGAGTTTTCTGGTAGGATTTTTGGAGTTGCTTTTGTATACTATATATGATAATATATATCTTCTTCCTTTCCAATTTGTATTCCCTTGATCTCCTTTAGCTGTCTTATTTGCTCTAGGTAGAACTTCAAGTACTATATTAAATAGACATGGAAAGAGTGGACAGCCTTGTCTTGTTCCTGATTTTTGTGTAATTGCTTTGAGTTTTTCTCCATTTAATTTGATGTTGGCTGTAGGTTTGTTGTAAATTGTCTTTATTATGTTTAGGCATGTCCCTTGTATTCTTAATCTCTCCAAGACTTTTATCATGAAGGGTTATTGCATTACTAATGAGATGATCAGGTGATTTTTTTTCTTTCAGTTTGTTTATATGGTAGATTACATTGACTGATTTTCATATGCTGAACAATTCCTGCATCTCTGGGATGACACCTATTTGATCATGATGGGTGGTCTTTTTGATGTGTTTTTAGATTTGGCTTGTGAGTGTTTTATTGAGGATTTTTGCAACTATGTTCATAAGAGAAATTGGTCTGTACTTCTGTTTGTGTGGTTTGAATGTCAGAGTGACTGTGGCCTCATAAAATGGATTTGGCAATATTTCCCATGTTTCTATTTTGTGGAAAAATTTGGGGAGCATTGGCATTAGCTCTTCTTTGAAATTCTGGTAGAGGGGGCTGGAGAGATGACTCAGCAGTTAAGAACACTGGTTGTTCTTCTAGAGATCATGAGTTCAATTCCCAGCACTCACCTGGCAGCTCACAATGTGATACCCTCTTTTAGTCTGTGTGCATACATACTGACAAAGCACCTGTATACATAAATAATAAACAAACAAATAAATCTTGAAATTCTGGTAGAATCCAGTGCTAAAACTGTCCAGTCATGGACTTTTTTGGTTGAGAGATTTTTAATGACTGTTTTTATTTCCTTAGGTGTTACAGGTCTATTTCAATTGTTTATCTGATCTTGATTTAACTTTGATAGGTGATTTCTATCAAGTATCCATTTCCTTTTGAAATTCCAATTTTGTGGAATACAGGTTCTTAAAATATGACCTAATGATTTTTTTAGATTTCATCTGTTGTTATGTCCCCTTTTCCTTTCTGATTTTGTTAATTTGGATATTCCCTTTGTATCTTTTAAATAGTTTGGATAAGAGTTTGTCTATTTCATCTGGGCAGTGGTGGCACATGCTTTTAATCTCAACACTTGGGAGGCAGAGGTCAGCCTGGTCTACAGAGCTAGTTCTAGGACAGGCTCCAAAAGCTACACAGAAAAACCCTGTCTTGAAAAACAAAAACCAAAAAACAACAAAAAATGTTTGTCTATTTGGTTGACTTTTTTCAAAGAACCAACTCTTTGTTTCATTGATTCTTTGTATTATTTTCTTTATTTCTATTTTACTGATGTCAGCTCTCAGTTTGCTTATTTTTTGCCATCTACTCCTCTTGGGTGTGCTTACTTCTTTTTGTTCTAGAGCTTTTGGTTGTACTGTTAATTTACTGGTATGGTATATCTCCAATTTTTTCATGAAGGCACTTAGTGCTATGAACTTTCCTCTTAGCGCTGCTTTCATTGTGTCCCTTAAGTTTGGGTATGTTGTGTATTCATTCTCAGTGAATTCTAGAGTGTTTTCAATTCCTTTCTTCATTTCTGTCTTGACCCAGTTATTCCGTTGAGAGATGTTCAGTTTCCCTGAGTTTGTAGGCTTTCTGTTGTTTCTGTTGTTGTTGAAATACAGTTTTAATATGTGACAATCTAATAGGACACAGGGGATTATTTCGATTTCCTTGTATCTGTTGAGACTTGCTTTGTGACTGAGTATGTGGTCAGTTTTGGAGAAAGTTCTGTGAGGTGCTGAGAAGGTATACTTTTTTGTATTAGAATGAAACATATTATAGATATCTTTAGACCCATTTGATTTATGTCTGTTAGCTCCAGTTTAGTTTTTGTTTGGATGACCTATCCATTGATAAGAGTGGGGTACTGAAGTCTCCCACTATCAATGTGTGAGGGTCAATATGTGTTTTAAGCTTACTATTAAGTTTCTTTTACAAAGGTGAGTGCCCTTGCATTTGGGGCATAAATGTTAAGAATTGAAACATCATCTTGGTGGATTTTTTTTTGATGAATATGAAGTGTCTTTCCCTGTCTCTTTTGTTTAATTTTTGGTTTGAAGTCTATTTTGTTAGCTATTAGAATGGTTACACCAGCTTACTTTTTAGGGCCATTTGTTTGGAAAATCTTTTTCCAACCCTTTAATTTGAGGTAATGTCTATCTTTGATGCTGAGGTATGTTTTTTGTATGCAGCAGCAGGATGGGTTCTGTTTTCAAGTACATTCTGTTAGTCTGCCTTTTTAAGGGGAGTTGAATTCGTTGATTTTGAGAGATATCAATGATCAATGATTGTTAATTCCTATTATTTTGCTGTTGTTGTTGGTGGTGGTAGGTGTGTTTTCTTTCTTCTAGTTTTGCTGATATGAGAATATTTATTTTCTGTGTTTTCATGGATGTAGCTAATCTCCTTGGGTTGGAGTTTGTTTAACTCCTAGTACCTTCTATAGGGCCGAACCTGAAGATAGATATTGTTTAAATTTGAATTTATCATGAAATATCTTGTTTTCTCCATCTATGCTGATTCAAAGTTTTGCTGGGTATGGTAATCTGGGCTGGCATCTGTGGCCTCCTAGTCTCCAAGACACTAAGTCCCTTTTAGAGTCTCCGTAGAAATGTTGGCTGTAGTTCTAATATGTCTGCCTTTATATGTTATTTGCCTTTTCCCCCTTGTATCTTTTAATAGTCTTTCTTTGTTATGTATATTTAGTGTTTTGATTACTATATGGCCCCAGCTTTTCTTTTCTGGTCCAATTTATTTGGTGTTCTCTATGCTTCTTGTTCTTTTATAGCTATCTCTTTCTTTAGGTTAGGACAATTATCTTCTATGATTTTACTGAAAATATATTCTGGGTCTTTGAGCTGTGTGTCCCAGATTTCCTGGGTGTTTTGTGTCAGGAATTTTTTAGATTTAACATTTCCTTTGACCAATGTATCTATTTCTTCTATTGAATATTCAATGTCTAAGATTTTCTCTTCCATTTTTGTAGTCTGTTGATGAAGCTTGCCTTTGTAGTTCCTGCTTGCTTACCTAGATTTTTCATTTCCAGATTTCTCTCTGTTTATGCTTTTTTATTGTTTCTATTTTCATTTTCAGGTCTTGAACAATTTTATTCATTTCCTTCAATTTTCATTTATATTCTCTGGATTTTCTTTAAGGGGTTTATTAATTTACTCTAATTTTTGTCTTTTCCTTGATTTCTTTTTTCATGTTGTGAAATTTTTATTTACTTTTTATTTTTAAAACAATTTTATTTTACATATCATTCACAATTCCCACTACTACACCTCATGGGGAGTCAACAAAATCTGTCATATCACTTGAGGCAGGACCAAGGTCCTCTCTCCTGTATCTAGGCTGAGCAAGATATCCCTCTATAGGGAATGTACTCCAAAGAGCCAGATTATGCCCTATGGATAAATACTGGTTCCACTGCCAGTGGTCCCACAAACTGCCCAAGCCACACAACTGTTAGCCACATTCAGAAAGCCTGGTTCGGTCTTATGGAGGTTCCCCAGCTGTCAGTCCTGAGTCAGTGAGCTCTCACTTGTTTGGGTCAGCTGGTTCTGTGGGTTTCTCCAGCATAGTCTTGGCCCCTTTGCCCATACTGTTGCTCCTCTCTCTCTATGTCTGGACTTCAGGAGTTCTGCCCAGTGCTTAGCAGTGGACCTTTGCATCTGCTTTCATCAGTTACTGGATGAAGGTTCTATGATGAGGCTGACCTCAGATTCACAGAGACTCACCCGCTTCTTCCTCCCAAGCTCTGGGATTAGGTGTGTGCCACCACCACTTATTTTTTATTTATTAATATCTTCTTTATTTTTTAAAAGATTCTGAAAGACTAGAACTTTGTAAGTGCTTTTCCCCAAATGGGAAATAGTCTCCTAACCTATCCTCTAAGACAAGGAAGATTTGGGTGCCAGTGTACAAGACTATTGCAGTAAATATTATGACAGAGAAGCTTTAAAGTGACAGATAGTAAGCTAAATGATGTGCTTGCTTACACGTTTGCCTGGTGTTGTGGGTATAATTTACCAGTACCTCAAATATATTTTTATCTCTTTTTAAAGTTAAATGCCATATTTTACAAGCTGTACCTTTGTGCTTCTACATGCTATGAATTCTACAAACACAAAATCTAAGGGCAAACACTCATCTTAATCTTTTTGTTGATTGTATGCAACTGCTCTGGACTTGATTATTTTGGGACCCTGAAAGAAAGGTGAGCAAAAACAGTAGAAAAAAGATTGAGTCTGACTTAAAAAAAAAAAAAAACAATAACAAAGATATGCAAAGAGTAACGTTAGCATTTAAAAAATAATTCTAAGAATTGTTGTTATGAATCTTGAGGTCACGAATGCTTGGTTATGTTTACCACAGAAGTTGGTGTTTGTTCACTTAGAGTTGTAAATTGTGGTTTTTTTCAGAGGAGGCCAATTCACTGCTTGATGACTATGGAAACACTGGCTTTTGAGCTCCCTAAGAAGTTGGGAAACCCTAGGAGGTATTGCTCCATGTAAATACTACTTTATAGGTAAACACACACACACCGCATAAACACACATACTGACACACACACCACACACATACCACACACACACACACCACAAACACACCACACACACACACACCACAGAGACATACACCACATACACAGACACACACACCACATACAGACACACAACACACACACAGACACACACAACACACACAGACACACCACACAAACACACACACCACACATACACCACACACACATACACACACACACCACACACACAAACACACACACCACATACAGACACACACCACACACATATCACATGCATACACACACAAACACACACTTTCTAAATGGGAATTTTTTAAATTGATTTTTATTGTACTCTACATTTTTCTATGCTCCCCTCCCTGCCTTTCTCCTCCCCTTCAACCCTCTCCCAAGGTCCCCATGCTCCCAATTTACTCAGGAGATCTTGTCTTTTTCTACTTCCCATGTAGATTAGATCTATGTAAGTCTCTCTTAGGGTCCTCATTGTTGTATAGGTTCTCTGGGATTGTGGTGTGTAGGCTGGTTTTCTTTGCTTTATGTTTAAAAACCACTTATGAGTGAGTACATGTGATAATTATCTTTCTGGGTCTGGGTTACCTCACTCAAAATGATGTTTTCTAGCTCCACCATTTGCCTGCAAAATTCAAGATGTTATTTTTTTCTGCTGTGTAGTACTCTATTGTGTAAATGTAGCACATTTTCCTTATCTACTCTTTGGTTGAGGGGCACTTAGGTTGTTTCCAGGTTCTTGCTATGCTGCTATGAACATAGTTGAACACACATCCTTGTGGCATGATTGAGCATCCTTTGGGCATATACCCAAAAGTGGTATTGCACCCTGACATCCAAAAGGGCTGTACCAACTTGCACTCCCACCAGCAATGCAGGAGTGTTCCCCTTTCCCCACAACCTCTCCAGCCTAAGTTGTCATCAGTGTTTTTGATCTTGGCCATTCTTACATGTGTAAGATGGAATCTTAGAGTTGTTTATTTGCATTTCTCTGATGGCTAAGGATGTTGAGCATTTCCTTAAGTATCTTTCAGCCACTTTAGATTCCTCTGTTTAGGTCTGTACTCCATTTTTTTTTTTTTTGGATTATTTGTTCTTTTGACGACCAATTTCTTGAGCTCTTTGTATATTTTGAAGATCAGACCTCTGTCTGATGTGGGGTTGGTGAAGATCTTTTCCCATTCTGTAGGCTGTCGTTTTGTCTTGTTGACCGTGTCCTTTGCTTTACAGAAGGTTTTCAGTTTCAGTAGGTCCCATTTATTAATTGTTTCTCTCAGTGTCTGTGCTACTGGGGTTATATTTAGGAAGTGGTTTCCTGTGCCAATGTGTTCAAGTGTACTTCCCACTTTCTCTTCTATGAGGTTCAGTGTGGCCAGTGTGGCTGGCTTTATGTTGAGGTCTTTAATCAATTTGGACTCGAGTTTTGTGCATGGTGATAGATATGGATCTATTTTCATTCTTCTACATGTCGATATCCAGTTATACCAGCACCATTTGTTAAATATGCTTTTTTTTCCATTTGGTATTTTTGCTTCTTTGTCAAAAATTAGGTGTTTGAAGGTGTGTGGATTAATATCTGGGTCTTATATTTGGTTCCATTGGTCCTCCTGTCTGTTTTTATGCCAATACCAGGCTGTTTTCAGTACTGTAGCTCTGTAGTAGAGTTTGAAGTCAGAGATAGTGATGCCTCCAGAAGTTCTTTTATTGTACAGGATTGTTTTACCTATTCTGGATTTTTTTTTCTTTTCCATATGAAGTTGAGTACTGTTCTTTCGAGGTCTGTGAAGAATTTTGCCAGGATTTTGATGGGCATTGCATTGACTCTGTAGATTGCTTTCAATATGATTGCCATTTTTACAATGTTAATTCTACCTACCCAAGAGCATGGGAGATCTTTCCACTTTTTTTTTTCAATTTCTTTCTTCAAAAATTTAAAGTTCTTGTCATACAAGTCTTTCACTTGTTTGGTTAGAGTTACTCCGAGATATTTTATGTTATTTGTGTCTATTGTGAAGGATGATGTTTCTCTGATTTCTTTCTCAGACCACTTATCATCTATGTACACAAAACCTACTGAATTTTTTTGAGTTAATGTTGTATCCTGCTACATTATTGAAAGTGTTTATGAGTTGTAGAAGTTCCTTGGTAGAATTTTTGAGGTCACTTATGTAAACTATCATATCATCAGCAGATAGTAAGACTTTGACTTCGTTTTTTCTGATTTGTATCCCTTTGATCTTCTTTTGGTGTCTTACTGCTCTAGCTAGGACCTCAAGAACTATATTGAATAGATATGGAGAGAGTGGGCAACCTTGTCTTATTCCTGATTTCAGTGGGATCGCTGGGAGTTTCTTTCCATTTAGTTTGATGTTAGCTGTTGGCTTGCTGTATATTGCCTTTATTATGTTTAGGTATGTTCCTTGTATCCCTGCTCTCTCCAAGACCTTTATCATGAAGGGATGTTGTGTTTTGTCAAAAGCTTTTTCAGCATCTAATGAGATTAGATGTGGTTTTTATTTTTCAGCTTGTTTATATAGTAGATTATGTTGACAGATTTTCGTATGTTAAAAACCATCCCTGCCTCTCTGGGATGAAACTGACTTGACCATGGTGGATGATGGTACTGATGTGTTCTTGGATTCGATTTGCCAGTATTTTATTTAGTATTTTTGCATCAATGTTCATGAGAGAGATTGGTCTGTAATTCTCTTTCTTAGTAATATCTTTCCGTGGTTTGGGTATCAGGGTAATTGTAGCCTCACAAAAAGAGTTAGGCAATGTTCCTTCTGTTTCTATTGTGTGGAATAATTTGAGGAGTATTGGTATTAGTTCTTCTTTGAAAGTCTTGTGGAATTCTGAGCTGAAACCATCTGGTCCTGGGCTTTTTTTTTTGGTTAGGAAACTTTTGATGACTTTTTCTATTTCTTCAACAGTTATAGGTCTGTTTAATTTGCTTATCTGGTCTTGATTTAATCTTGGTACGTGTTATTTATCCTGAAAGTTGTTCATTTCCTTTAAGTTTTTCAATTTTGTGGAGTACAGGTTTTCAAAATAAGACCTGATGATTCTCTGTATTTCCTCCCCGTCTGTTGTTATGTCCCCTTTATCATTTCTGACTTTGTTAATTTGGATATTCTCTCTCGACCTTTTTGTCAGTTTAGATAAAGGTTTATCTATTTTGTTGATTTTCTCAAAGAACCAATTCTTTGTCTCATTGATTCTTTGTATTTGTATTTGTTTTCTTTGTTTCTATTTTGTTGATTTCAGGTCTCAATTTGATTATTTCCTGCTGTCTAGTTCTCTTGGGTGAGTTTGCTTCTTTTTATTCTAAAGTTTTCAAATGTTCTGTTAATTCACTAGTGTGGGATTTTTCCAGCTTCTTTAAATAGGCATTTAGTGCTATGAACTTTCCTCTTAATACTGCTTTCATTGTGTCCCATTCATTTGGGTATGTTATGTGGTCATTTTCATTGAATTTTAGGAAGTCTTTAATTTCTCTTGTTATTTTTTACTTGACCCATTGATGATTCATGTGGACAATGTTTAATTTCCATGTGTTTGTGGGTATTGCTGTTGAATTCTAGTTTTAAGCCATGGTGATCTGATAAGATACATAGGATTATTCCAATACTTTTTGTATTTGTTGAGGTGTGTTTTGTTACCGAGTATGTGATCAATTTTTTTAGAATATTCCATGAGGTGCTGAGAAGAAGGTATATTCTTTTACGTTTAGATGGAATATTCTATAGATGTCTGTTAAGTCCATTTGAGTAATAACATCTGTTAGTTCCCTTATTTCTCTGTTAATTTTTAGTCTGACAGACCTGTCCAGTGGTGAGAGTGGACTGTTGAAGTCTCCCACTATTAGTGTGTGGGGTTTAATGTATGATTTAAGCTTTAGAAGTGTTTCTTTTACGTATGAGGGTGCCCTTTTATTTGGAGCATAGATGTTCAGTATTGAGATTTCCTCTTGATGGATTTTACTGTCACCATTATGAAATGTCCTTCTTTGTCTCTTTTGTTTGGTTTTAGTTTGAAGTCTATTTTGTTAAATATTAGGATAGCTACACCAGTTTGTTTCTTAGGTCCATTGATGGGAATTTTTCCCCCAACCCTTTACTCTGAGGTGATGTCTGTCTTTGAGGTTGAGGTGTGTTTCTTGTATGCAGAAGAAGGATGGATTCTGTTTTCGTATTCAATCTACTAGCCTGTTTTTTTTTTTTTTTTTTTTTTTTTTATAGGTGAGTTGAGTCCGTTCACATTAAGGGATATTAATGACCAGTGATTGCTATCTCCTGTTAATTTAGTTTTTATTGTTGATGATGTTAATTTGTGCGTTTTCCCCTTCTTTGGGATTTGCTGCTAGGAGACCATCAATTGTCTGTGTTTTTGTTGATGTAGCCAACTTCCTTGGGACTTTAAAGCTAAGCTGCAGGCTCTTGATTCCCCTGGATATAACGCTACAGTGATATATGTGAGCTGTTGTAGGAAACAACCCCTTCCCATTTGGCTGTTGATGCTCTGCAGAGATTATGTATTGTGTCCTAGTCAGCATAAAAATCTAGTAAAATAAATTCTAATCTATTCATGCTGACCAAAAGTGGCTCCCTGCTTTCCCTAGGCCTCTCATTTATGCCAACAGTATTGTTTTTAATCACGTTGTCAGATCTGGCTGAAGCTATCCCAGGAGAGTGAGCTGAACAGAGACAGCTGACTCCTTCTATGGAGGACATTGGTTCACTGTCTCTCAAGCCCCATCCAGTGAGACGGCAGGTTATTATGAGACTGATTCTACCTTGTTACTACAACTTTGGTCAGTCAGAACTCTTGGCTCCCCCCACAAAACACTGTAAGAGCCATGGACTTTCTTTGAAAACACTGTAAGTCACTTTTCTTTTTCCTTGATAAACTCAAATCTTATTTTTGTTCCTTTGGTATAACAGGAGACACTTAGCCTGTAGTATGCTCCAGCTTTAATCCTTTTGTTGTTGTTTTGCCAAATCAATCCTCTTTGCCTTGAGTGTTGTCTCTGAATTTTTGTTTACTTTGATAAAATCAATGAACTAGTTTTCTCATCGACAACTGACAAAAAACAATGAATGAATATGGATCTTACACAGGGAACATTACACAGTACATAAAATCCTGTAAAGAGCTGAACTAAGACTCATTCTTGAAAAAGAATTTCAGAAATTTCAAATAGAATGACATTTATTATAAAATAACCATAAAATATGACTCTGGTATGCTCTAATAATCATGATATCATGAAGAATTTTATTTTTGCTGGGTAAGGCTAGAAACTAAATTCAGGGCTTTGTGTATGCTAAGCACATGCTCCACTTCTGAATTACACTGTTATTCTAACAGAGAGAAAATAAAGATGTATTGTAGACTCTAAAATTTGTAATTGATAGTAAAAATTTTTATGAGAAATTATGGCAAGAGTATGACTAAAGAATATATATCTGTATATATAGTGTGTGTACATACACACCTAAGTATGTATATATGTATGTAATGGGAAATACATATATAGCTCTCCTAATATATGGACTACCCAATCTCAAATCAAGCATATTTGAAAAATTATGTCTATAATGAACTGATACAGACTTTTCTCCCTATTATTATCCCCTAAGCAATGCTGTTTCCATAGCATTTATGTTGCCTTAGGTACTGCATAAATGCTATGGAAAAAGTTATGTATTATGGGTATTTTAAGTAATCTGGAGACAATTTAAAATGTTCAAGGGACAATGTGGTTGCAACTGCTACATCATTTTATATAAGGGATTTGAGAACCTGCTAATCAGACTGGAGGGATGGCTCAGTAGTTAAGAGCACTGGTTACACTTCCAGAGGACCTGGGTTCAATTCTCAGCACCCATATGATGGCTCATAACTGTTGTTAATCCCAAAGATGGGAGGAGAAAGACTGCCGACCTACATCATCATGGCCAAACTAGTTAAAGCAAGCAATAATTTTTTTAAAAAAACATAAACACAGCCGGGCGGTGGTGGCGCACGCCTTTAATCCCAGCACTTGGGAGGCAGAGGCAGGCGGATCTCTGTGAGTTCGAGACCAGCCTGAACTACAAGAGCTAGTTCCAGGACAGGCTCCAAAACCACAGAGAAACCCTGTCTCGAAAAACCAAAAAAAAAAAAAAAAACAAAAACAAAAACAAAAAAACAAACATAAACACAAAATGAGAACCCGCTGATCTGGATATCCAAGAGAGAGATTCTGGAATCAGTTCCCAAAGATATAAAAGGAAAACAATATACGTATGTGTGTAAGTATCTGTGGGTGTGAATGTGAGTATGTGAGAGCGTGTGAGACCGTGAGTGCCTGTGTGTAAGAGCATGTGTTAGCAAGAGCTAAGTGAAAAACCTTGGACCTGTATGATAATTCAGTTCACCTCAATGTTTTTGTTGTTGTTGTTGTTTTTGCTTTTGAGACAGGGTTTCTCTGTGTATCCCTGGCTTCCCTGTAGCTAGCTTTGTAGACCAATTTGGCCACAGAGATTCACCTGCCTCTGCTTCCCACATGCTGGGAGGAAAGGTGTGCACTACCACTGCCCGGCTGTTTTTGTTTGCTTGTTTGTTTTGTTTTTTGATTGTATATTGGTCACATAAAATGAAGGTCACATAAAATTCATAGTGACATGCAGTACGTTTATTTGATCATATATACCCATTATTGTCTTATGGCCCCCCTTTCTCTTTTCCTATCCTCTCTCTCTTCCTTTAACACTTTCTACTTCAATGTCCATTTTAAAGTCTGTTCTGTTTATGAGAGAAAATGTGATGTAGGTTTCTCTAAGTCTGCTGCATTTTTGATGATCTCCAGTTCCACCCATTTTTCTACAAACCACATACATGATTCTGTTCTTTTTCTTTGGGGTAGAGGTTGACACAAGATCTTGTTATGAGGTCTTCATTGCTGTGTGAATGAAGTGGATGCAGTAAAGAAACCCAAATAGCACTCCTTGGCTAAATGGGAAAAGTTTATTTCAAACCACCAAGGCTGTCGCTCAGGAAAGCAGAGAGTCAGCAAAGCAGAGAGAAGCCAGGGTGTGGGGTGTGGGTGTGGGGTGTGGGTGTTGGGGTGTGGGGCAAGGGTGTGGGCTGTGGGCGTGGGGGTTTCAGGGCTTACTGGGAACAGGTACCTTGGAGGAGAGGAATCTGTAAGGTAGGAGGGAGGATTTTGAAGTGTGTATCTTGGATAGAGACTGAAGGAGCCTAGAAGCTAGCATAGAGCTTGAAATGCTCATAGGCACCACAGGCCAGAGTTCCTTTTTGCCAGAGATGAGGAGAATTCTTCCTTTTAGCAGATAGGGACTATTTTTCCCATGCTGCTGAGTTGGGTACTGGCTTTTGTCTAAATGCCAGACTTTGGGAAAAGAGATTTCTTGGGACCATACACCGTGGAGTTCACTATGTAGGTGCCCTTGAATTTTCAGCAATTCTTCTGCTTCAGCCTTTCAGTGCCAAGATCACAAAGTTGGGCCTCCAAACCTGACTTTGTTGTTTATGGATGAGTATAACACCACTGTGGGTGCACATTCTGTTTATCCACTTACCTTTGATGGAATAAATGCTCTTTCGTAGGTAGTGAAAATAATGCCATCAAGAAGTGTGGAAAACCTACTTTTCTCTTAAGAGGGCTGTGATGTTTTCTTCAGAAGGCATTTTTTCTTTCTCTCTTTTATTGCCTTATATTTTGTCCTAACAATTAGGCCAAAATCAGACATTTTGGTGAAAAACCCCAATATTATTTTCAGAGCATATGAAATACAGTCTTTTGAGATTGGGTCACATGTCCTGCTGGGTCGTGCTTGGCTTGTAGGGAATGCTGCCCTAATCAGGACTCCTGCAATGGCATAGCAAGGAGACTCAGTTCTCAGGGTCTTCACAATAAACACACGATAGCTGAATTTGTCACTTCATAGGAACCAGTGACACTTTTCTCTCCTTAGTCTTGAAAAATTACTTTTTTTTATTCCTATTGTTGGAGAGATTTTCAGGTTACGCGTCTCCTGTCAGCATGTTTCCACTCGACTCTCTCTAAACATGTTGTTTTTTTCTGTGCTTTTACTGGAGATTATTTTTAGAGACAAGATATGAAAGAAAGTGACAAATCTGAGCAGAGTCCAGCACATAGCAGGGTGTGAAGTGTTCTCAGTGTGGAGGCAGGGGCAGCTTCCAGGAAATTAGAGCAGACCTGCGGAGTGGGGCTTACCCCTCGTCTAATGTCAGCACTGAGACTGCCTGCGGGTACTGTAGTTATTGTGAAAGAAACAAAATGAAAAGACAAAACCCTATCAGAGACAAACCTTCAGAGGGCAAAAGTTTAAAAAGGGATTTATTTTTAATGTTAAGCGAGAGGGTGGATGATGAGTAAAACTGAGAACAATGGTTCCGATATAAACCTCCAGGAAGCCCCAAAGTACTCTTTGTTTTGCTGCCCCTTTGTATTTTCTGGGTCAGAAGCCAAGGGAACCTGGCTGATTCCTAAAAGGTGTTCTCTTCGCCCGAGGGGAAGATCATTTAATATGTGCAGAGAAAAGGTGACAGGTAGATTAAAAAAAATTAAGTCTGATGAGCAACCTGGCTTCGATGGAGTTTATACGAGTGTACTGTACATACAAGGGTATGTTTATGCATGTGTTTCTACAGTGATGCCAGGAGCAAAATCACAGTTCAGTAGACACGTTGCTGATAACAAGACGCTCACCTTGGTTTTTAATACAGACATCTAGTTCGAGGTTCATGATTTTCTAAGGCTTTGTGAATTTCATCTTTCTGTATAACCTGAAAGAATGTATTCCTCCTGGATCTTGGAAGTAGACAAGATCGCTGGGCAAAAATTGGGAGCATGGGGGAGGGTATTGGGTGGAGGAGATGGGGAGAGAGAAGGGAGAAGGGGAGGATTGGGGAGAGCTTGGGGGAATGGGACGGTTGAGATGGAGGAAGGGTGGATATGGGAGCAGAGAAGAAGATACCTTAATTAAGGGAGCCATTTTAGGGTTGGCTAGAGTCTTGGCTCTAGAGGGGTTCCCAGGTGTCCACGGAGATGTCCCCAGCTAGGTCCTTGGGCAGCGGAGGAGAGGGTGCCTGAACTGGCCTTATCCCGTAGCCACACTGATAAATATCTTGCATATCACCATAGAACCTTCATGAGGCGATGGATGGAGATAGAGACAGAGACCCACATTGGAGCACTGGACTGAGCTCCCAAGGTGCAGATGAAGAAAAGAAGGAGGGAGAACATGAGCAAGGAAGTCAGACCGCGAGGGGTGCGTCCACCCATGGAGACTGTGGGACTGATCTAATGGGAGCTCATCAAGGCCAGCTGGACTGGGACTGAATGAGCATGTGATCAGACTGGACTCTGAATGTGGCTGACAATGGGGCTGACTGAGAAGCCAATGATAATGGCACTGTGTTTTGATTCTACTGCATGTCCTGGCCTTTTGGGAGCCTAGTCTGTTTGGATGCTCACCTTCCTAGACATAGATGGAGGGGAAAGGACCTTGGACTTCCCACAGGGCAGGGCACCCTGACTTCTCTTAGGACTGGAGTGGGGAGTGGGAGGGAAATGGGAGGAGGTGGAAATTTTTAATAAATAAATAAATAAATAAATTTAAAAAGGAATGTACTCATCTCTTACCCAAAAGGAAACCTACTCACAGAAGCTGAAAGCTGTGTGGTGCCATTGTCAAATACCTCAATTTATTTTTATTGTACGCACATGAGTGTTTGCCTGCATGTATGTTTTTGTATTACATGACTGCCTGGTACCCTCAGAGGCCAGAAGAGAACATGGATACCCTGGAATTGAGGTGACTATGGTGTATATTGCTATTTGAGTTCTGGTAACCAAATCTGGGTCCTCTGCAAGAGCAGCAAATGTTCTTAACTGCTGATTTCATCTTGCCAGCCCCTGTCAAAATATTTTATTTCCTACCTGGTGGTTATTACCTTTATTATAGAGTTCACTTTTTGACTGGAGAAAAAAAAAAAACAGAGGGCTGGTTAAGGAGTTTAAGCATGCTGTGTACCTGATATACATGCCAAGCACCACCTGAGGATTGGTGTCACAGTGATGAGACAGATGGTGCTGAGTTATAAATCTAAGCACACTGATTCTACACTTGGCTTTTCCTTTGAAGAAACTCATGAATTTGTTTTGGCCTCCAAATCCCCAGCTCTAATACCAGAAACATGGAACCATGTGCCAGAGAATGCTTTGCCCTTGTTTCAGGATGATAGAAGAACAGACCTTAGCTACGAACAAGGCAAGGTGCTGTGGTGCTGTGGCCTGTCTTCGGCAACCTCCTTAGGGAAGGGAGCAGAGGTGACTGACACAAGGCAGTCAAACCGAAACCCATAAGGGCATGCAGGGTGTGCAAGAGACAGGATTCTGGTGTTTTAACGACAATGTTGGGTCTCTGCAGTGTTTTTCCCTCAAGCCACAGTGAGGAAATGATGTCTTACTAGAGGAACCATCTAGAAGGGATGCTGTTTCTCTGGTGCTATTGTTTGTTATGTGGGAAAGAAGAAGGGCAAGACAGGGTCAAACTGCAACTTAGAAAAATTTGGTTTCTGTGGCTTGGAAACTTCTTATAGTATGGGCCAGCCAAGTAGCTTTGAACTTGGGCTTGAGTTTCCCTGCTCTCTGTCTGAACAGTCATGGTGGTTAGGGAAGATCCAGCCTTGTTTGCAGCCTTCCTTCAGATGGAGAATTCCTTTGTATCTTGATGCAGGCAGAAAGTAATGATATTCCTCAGGGATGTTCAACTTTTGACTTCTCTGGTCTACATTGGAGTAGGAAGAATTTTATTAAGGCACACATGAAATACACAAACACTATGGAAATGTTGATAAATATATATACATATATAAAGTGTTTATGATTTCTGTGACCAGAGATGATAAAACTTTCTCACAAAATAAGTGCTGGATACTCTGCTAGATGATTTGACTATAGGCCTCTGAGAAAGGCATGCTTCCTCTTTCTAGAATGCCTCCTGTTATACTTGGAACATTTCTTGTTGTGAAACTTGGTTTTACATTAACTTAATGTTGTCTGCACTGGCTTTTGGTGAGGAAAGTATCATCTTGAGATCCAAGAAGAACTCAATAAATTCATTGAGTGTGTAATTCATAAATCTGCAATGATACATAAAAGAAAAAAACTCATTTGAGGCAGCTCATATCAACTCTGACAGCATGTAATGTACATGAAAAGTGTATTTGATGTCTTTTGAGTGGAAACTACATTTCAAGGTAATCTAAAGCCCTGGTGGACAAGATCAAGCTCTGTTCTGCCACTTAAAAAAGGAGAGCTGACTTAGTGCCTCAGGACCTTGTACTGGCTAATAGGAAGGAAGACTCAGGCAAGGACTAACAAATTGCTGGGACCTGGACATATAGTGCCAAAGTAACACAACATGATATGAAACAGAATCATACAACAGGTGGACCAGGCTGCACGCTCCCTATGCAATCGTGGAGCAGTACAATCTGTGCTGAGTATCACCTGTGATTCTGTTTCATTAAAGATGCGTGACTAGGGGATAATTTACCTGTAGGTGAAATACCTAGGAAATATAGGAAGAGAGAAACATACTAAAGTACACCACCAGTCAGCAAAGCAGGGCCTCCGTAGCTACTGGCCCAGTGACTGCAGTAAAGATATAGATACTGGAGTCTGGACTAAAGAATGAGAAGAAGGGCCTGGGAACATTTCAGTAGTAGAGAGTTTGCTCAGTATTTACAAAGCCCTGGGCTCAATCTCCACTGCTGAAGAAAAGAAAATGGAGTGGGTGAAGGAAGAAAGGAAAGAGAAGATAAAGAACAAACAAAACAGCCAGATGCAATGGTTTGGGGAATGGTTCATAGTTTGGATAAAGAAGCTAGAAAGGACATTTGGAAGATATCTGGAGACTTTGAATGATATGTTGACTATCAGATGATGATGAAATATAATTACTAATTTTACATGTGAAAGTTGTTTTGCTAAATAATAAAGACACACACACAATGTCTCTAGGTTAATTTTTGCATACATCACATGGCTAGACATTACATGTGAAATGAACTGTGACATCCAAGCCACCTTGGGAATGAGCTGTGTACAGATGTTGTCAGGTATTAGCTGACAATATGAGTTTAAGTACTGAGCACAAAGTCTGTATGTTTTCTGAAGGTTGAAGTCTGAGGGCGAGTGCGAAACGAAAATGGCATAAAGTATTGAGTTCAAAATATCAACAAAGATGCTATTGCAGGAAGATAAGTTAAAGGGGTCACAATGTGTGACGGCATTGTAATGTTGCCATCAGAACCTAATTTCCACCTATTACCAATATGGGTGTATGGAAATAATTTTTCCACAAAGTGTTACCCCAAATCTTAATTGATGAGTATAAATGTGTCACCAGGAGGAAATGGTAAAACAAATCATATATCTATGTGAAGTACTGTAAGCCATTGGCAGTTAAAATTTGGGTTGAAATTGTCTTTCGAGTTGATATTCAGTAATGCAAAACCAAGTTCATGATAAAATGTTCAATGCGGGGCATACAACTCTGTTGTATCAAAGTCCCAATTTTATGTAAGGCAGGATTTTAACCTTGGGACTTGTTGAAGGTTGGGCTGTCATTTACTGTAGCCCTAGGAGCATTGTTAATTTTTAAAAATTAGAAAATATGAGTATGGGGAGACAGAAAACAAGGTGTTGGGCTGACAAGTGGGGTGATATTGTTGTCAGTTTAACATGAAGCAGTAGGTTCTCTTACCACATTGGCACATGTGGTAAATTTTCTGACTCAATGATAAGGACTTTTAAGTTTACTCATCTTCAAAGCTGAAAGTTGAAGAGTTGAAGCCCTTTTGCCCTTTTCAGAATGACTAATCCCCTGAGAGCCTCCTTTTTTTTTTTTTTTTTTTTTTTTTAACCAAGTGAGGGACTTACAGTTGGCCTGAAAAGGTGACTTTATTCTCACTGGTGGGACTTGCAGAATGAAGCCCAGTCCTCAGGCAGAGTGTCTGACTGTTTTCTGTGGCTTACCCAGCAGAGGCTTCTGTTTACATACACACACACACACACACACACACACACTCACACAGTCACACACATAATCTCTCTCACACACAATCTCACGCAATACAATCTCTCATACATATAAATACACAGTCACACCAACACACACACAATCACACAAATCTCTCTCACACACACAATCGCACACACAATTTCTCATACATATTCATATAATCACATACACATTCACTCACAAACACACAATCACAGACAACACTCACACACACTCACAATCACACTCACACACACAATCACACACACAGTCATATACAATCACAGACACAATCTTTCTCACACACACAACTTCACACACACACATACAATCTCTCATATACACACAGTCACACACACACACAGACACAGTGACCATTGCTTATAAAGAAAAGACACACACACATCAAACTAGAGAATATGAGAAACTAGAAGGGAGATGGGATAAAAGGACTTTTCTTACTCTGTATACTCTTGTATTGGGGGATTCTTTTTACAATAGTATGTATTTATTTAGTCCCTATGTAAAAAAAATGAAAAGCAGAAAGAAATCCATCCACTCCTGGTAGAAATATAAAAATGATCGTTATCTGAAAACAGCAGTTTTTCAAAAAGTTAAAAAAGGTCATTGTAGGTCCCAGTTTCTCCACTGCTTTTTTAGCCAAGAAAGAAACACATGTCCACACAGAGACCTGAATAGAATGCCAAATATATAGTGAGATCTGTCTCAAAAACAAAACATAAATGGTAAAAAATGAATACATAAAAAGAAGTCAGACAACAAAAGAATAAACACTATATATATCAATTAATAGAGACTGAGCTATGATAGAAAGAAATCAATGATTGAACAGACACAGAAGTCCGGAGAGGTTCGAGCACAGCGAGAATGATACATATTTAATATAGAAAAATTTGAATAATATGAGGACGGATGAAAATAAAAGACTACTTACTTCCTTGAAAAGGCAGTTGCTAACAGTCCCTGTAAATGTCCCTATTCAGAATTTCCCCCCGGAAACCTGTTGTGTTAGTCTGTCTATCTGCTGTTCCCGAAGAATCACCCCGAGGGCCGGGAATTAAATGAGAAGATTTGAAGGTCAGTGTTGCTCGGATGGCTTTAGAAGGCGTTGCTGAAGATAAGTGCCAACCCTTAAGCGTGGCACTGTCCACGTGCCCTGGAGATCTGTGGCGATGAGGCTCAGGAGGAGCAGTTTTTTCTCAAGTGGATTTTCCCCAGCTTTCTGTTGAAGTTCAGGGCTGCACAAGTGAAACTTGCTGGAAACCACTATCTTCACAGCATGGTGGTGGCAAACCATAAATCATTCTGGCTCCCGAGAAGGTATGACAGTCTTAGAAGCATCTGAATTAACAGCCAAGTTCCAATTCTCACACTTACCAGAAATGTTCTCTCTCTCTCTCTCTCTCTCTCTCTCTCTCTCTCTCTCTCTCTCTCTCTCTCTCTCTCTCTCACACACACACACACACACACAGACAGAGATGGAGGCAGAGACAAAGACAGAGACGGAGGGACAGAGGTGGGGAGAATGTTTGTTCATTAATAAGGAGAAAGATGAATAAGAATATATAACTATATGCATAGATTCAGAAAAGTTCCAAATACTGCTTTACTTAAATGGTAGCATTCCCTTTTATAGCTAAACAAAGGAGCAACTTGCCCAAACCCCTAACCCCTCTCTGTTTAGGAGGGCTACCTTGAGGGAGACCTCATTCCCACAGGTCTTGCTGATCCGCATGATTGTGGTCCAGCATCATGAGCATTGTCTGGAAGCTTACGGGAAGGGAGACTCAGATTCCACCCAACACTGGTCAACTCAGAACACGGTGTTTTGTTTTGTTTGTTTGTTTTTTCAAGACAGGATTTTGTTGTGTAGCCCTGGTAGTTTTGGAACTCACTCTGTAGACCAGGCTGACCTTGAACTTAGAGAGATCCACCTACCTCTGCCTCTCAACTGCTGGGCTTAAGGGCATGTGCTACCTACCATGCCTGACTAGAATTTGTATTTTAATAAGATCCTCCTATTAAAGTCTGATCAGGAGACCAGGGCAAAGAGACACAGCCACTGAAGAGAGACAAAGGGCTCAGGCTAGCAGGTCTTGTGTCAGAGAGCTAAATAAAGTGTAGGAAGAGGGATAAGCAGGAAGTGGGGACTGGACACAGAGTCGCCTGTTGGTGGGCAATGCTGACACTACTTAGAATGGAGGATATTGGCCAGACCGTCCTGCGGTTCACCAGGCCTCCAGGTGTCTCTTACAGCACATTTGCCCTGGGAAGCTCTCGCTCAATAATGTGACATGCATATTGTCATTATCTGTCTCGTTGGGGTTTCTTCACCTTTCTTAATAATAGACTATGGAGGAAGCAGTGTCTGGGATCCTAAATCCAAAGGGTCTCTTGGTCCTTGTTTTTGTACTCTTTTGTTCCTCTTAGAAAATGCCATCAGTGTCTCAGTGAAATAAGTAGTTGTATGCTATCTTGGGCTTCCAAGTTCTGCCTGGGCTATGACCCAGCCCCCAATGGACATTTAATAGAAATGTAACTTGTGTTGAGTTGGAAATTGCCTAATCTTTGATAAACACTTCTTTTGGGGGAAGGTGCCAGGAACCAGTGTGAGTAAAGTCTGGGGAAAGCTTGGCAGAGAATATAAAATTTCTCTCACTTGGGAGCCTCAAAGTCTCCATCTTGTTGAAAAAAGTCTATCCCAGAGAAAAATGATCACCCTGAGGTCGGGGAGAACTCGAGGTGACATTTATGTCATCATATAACCAGTGGTTGAGGCCATTTGGTTCTTCTCAACTCATTGAGAGTATGGTTATGCCAACAATTCTCCAATCCTTCTGTCTTTGTGCTTTCCTCCAAATCTCCCTGTCTTTGCGTTAAGCAGCAGTGAGGTGCTTGAATTAGGAAGCTAGAAAAACATATACTCACAAGGCCACATGGAAGGTGTGTGGTTTGGGGTCAGGAAGCCAAGTTCCTGGCTGTCAGGTGACACCCACAGTCCAGGCCCACCATCAGTCAGGTGTCTCTGGGTTTCATCAGCTCTAAAATTATGAGTTGACAGTCAGGTGGCACGGAAGTTTGGAAAGTAAGCTATCAGCAAATCATCCAGGCCTGCTTGGATGTGGTTTAGACATCCTGAAAGGCAGCATGTGGAAATCACAACACCAGGATGAGTTACGGTCTCTGTCATGTGCATGTTTGTGTGTGTGCCTACGGTTGTGTGCAGAGAACTGATCTTTGTTCTTAAGTATCAGGACAGGTTAATATAAAAATAGATTAACAAATGGGATGGTTTTTATACCAACTTTCTAAAGAACAACATTTCCTTAGTATTTAAAACAAATTTCAGATTTTGTGATGCTGCCTAGCAGATAAGAAAACTTATTAGAATCTTAAAATGCTCAGTGTCATTGTGTTGAACATCCCATACTGCACACACAGTTTTGCCACTTATTTCTCAGAATACTCCCATGGTAAAATATCAATGATTGCAAAGCCAAACTCTTCCTTACTGCCTCTCACCACCACCCTGACTTCTTCCTAGAGGTAAGCACTGTAGTCATTTGGTTTGAAGCCTTCTCAAAGCATTTTGTGTATCATTATAAACAAACAAATTACTATGGTTTGTATTAATGTGACCTTGACAAAGTCTAGAATCACTGGGGAGATGGTCCTCCGAACACACCTGTATGTTGCTAATTGATGTGGGAAGACCTATCTGAATGGCGGGTGGGATCGTTCCCTGAACTGTATAAATGGGAAAAGTGACCTGCTCATTAGCATAACAAGTTCATTCATTCATTGCTGTCTCCTAGTCATTGTGAATTTGATGTGACCAGGTGTTTCAAGTTCTTGC
This sequence comes from Chionomys nivalis, assembly GCF_950005125.1. Lineage (NCBI taxonomy): Eukaryota > Metazoa > Chordata > Mammalia > Rodentia > Cricetidae > Chionomys > Chionomys nivalis. The sequence continues at coordinate 119,637,334 of NC_080089.1, forward strand.
CACCTTTATATTCCCACCATGATGGACTTCACCTTGAACTGTGAGCCAGAAAAAGTACTTTCTCTTTAAGTGGACTTTGTCAGGGTATTTGATTATAGCAAAAGGAAAAGAAACCCCAACAAATATATTTTGTTGATTTTGCTACTGAGAATGCCAGTATATTGAACATATGATAGACAAGTTGTTTTGATCATTCAAAACCATAGGGATCTTTCCATGTTTGTATAAGTTAAAGACATCATCTTGGTCCTGCTACATGGTATTTTATGGAACTAATGTACTATAATTTATGTAATCCTCTCCTGGTGATTATCCATTATCAGCAACATGTAGGTTGCTGTCATACATGTGACGTTCTTGGAATGCTGTGAGCCAAGGGGAGACAACTTTACATTTTAGCAGATGTTGTCATAGTCCTTTCTAATATGGCAGGGCTAATTTTCACATTCTTAGGGGTTGGTGAGCATACTTGATTTCTCACCACTGCTAAACTCAAAACAAGTTACCTATTTGAGGCCGGGCAGAGGCAAGCTGATCTCTGTGAGTTCAAGGCCAGCCTGGTCTACAAGAGCTAGTTCCAGGACAGGCACCAAAAGCTACAGAGAAACCCTGTCTCGAAAATCAAAAACCAAACAAACAAAAAACAAGTTACCTATTTAAAAGATGGAAATACTATCCTTATTGAACACATATTTCTGCTTTCATGATTACTACGATGGGGGGAGGGGATGAGCATGGATGTTCGTGTGTGTGTGTGTGTGTGTGTGTGCAGTTGAGCACAATATGTGTTTGTATGGATATGGAAGCCAGAAACGGACCTTAATCACTCTTCACTTTATATACTGTGGCAGGGTCCCTCATTTGAACCTAGAACTTACTGATTCAGCTAGCCAGTTAGCCAGCTTGCCCTGGAATCCCCTGTCTCTGACTCCTGAGTGCTGAGCTTATAGGAGAGCCACCACACCTCTGTCATTTATATGGGTGCTAAGGGTTTGATCTCAGATTCACATGCATATAAAGTGGTTTACTCACTAATCCATCCCCCAGACCCACAATTACTACTTTTCAGATCTTTTTCTTTTCTTACTCAAAAACTTTTCACATTTTTTTCATATTTTAAAATTTAGATATTCTTCTGTTTTTGGTTGATGGGAACTGAGTTTCTTTTCTCTTAGACATTGCAAAAAGCAGGCAGGGGCCTACAGAACTAGAAAGTCACAAATCGTCGCTCACATAGAAGGATAAAAAGAAAGCTGTGGTGTGTGTTTGTGCATAATTTATTTCCATAGCGTGACTTTAACACCCACACACCTTTTAGCAAGTGGAATGAAGCCCCCAAGAGTGTAAGGGCAAAGATGAAAGAGGGAAGTCAGTAAGTCTACCACATGCTTGTACCAGGGCCAGGCTCCTGACTCTGATAGCCACCCTCCTGTCCTACTCAAAGCTTCATTTCAGTCTAACAGGCACACTCCCATAGGAATCTTTCTGTATCTAGAGCTTGGAAATTAGGCTAGTGTTTGTTTCCCATCTAAGGAAATGACGTAAGCCCATGACCCCCCGCCTGGAGTTATCTGAGGGGCTCATCACGCTCCGGTACAAAACAGAAAAGCAGCCAGGTGGTAGCGGGGGGCCCAGGGCCAGGATGAACCATGCTAAACCACAGCACAACTTATCTGAGCATCACATCTCTCAGGGAGAAGATGAAGGCTGGGGGCTTGAGAGAACTGTGGCATGGTGCTGAGCCGCCAAGGGGAAAGGGTAACTCTGACAGAAGAGTCACTATTTTGGTGATAGTTCTGATATGTCGGCAGGGCCCTTAAGTTAAGAGGGATATAAGATGGATAAAACAGATCTACGTGTGACATAGCCAATAAAATTCCGTTTTATATGGTTTCCGGGACTGGCTGAAGTAGGCTCCAGCTAGCCTAGGAAACAGCTCTGGCTTAGGTGATAGCTGCACCTTCATGGAAGCAGCTAGCAGGCGCAGCCTATCCCTGAGGAGAGCCAAGGATGGGGATGTGTACCATACCCACTTAGTGATACCACAGGACAGACATGCAGGCGTCACTTTTCTGCAGGGTTTGCGAAAGCCTTGGCCACCAGTGTCTGATTGGTACGGTCTGAGGCATCACAGTTCTGGCGAGTTTCTGGGTGATGTTTCTTTGGACGCTGCTGTCCCAGGGAACAGGCTTTGAGGACTGTTGGGTGGGTGATAACTTGCCTGAGAAACGTTTAATTTGGGAGAAGAAAAGATGGTGGGATCTTGTGAAGGCAACTGTGGCCATGGTCTCTTCTCTTCTGCTGTTGAGAGAGGGGAAACAGATTCAGAACAAATCCTTTGGCATCTACATTTGCAGATGAGATGAGCAGCTAAGTCTGTACTGCTCTAAAAGCAAGGAAGGATGACATAAAGCTGGGGTGCCCTTGAAAGTTCACCCTCACCTAAGCTGAGGGCCTGCTGAGGAAAAGCAGGCAGTGTGAAGTGTCTGTGGGCCATGCTTTATATTCTTTACATCAGAAAGCTTTGGGTCATTTCTAGATAATTTTGAGATGGAATCACATTCTATTTCCCAGGCTTACCCTGAACTTTAGGACTCGGGTGATCCCCCCCCTCCCCCGCCCCGGTTCGTTTGTTTGTTTGAGACAGGATTTCTTTGTGTAACAGTCCTGGTTGTCCTGGAACTCACTTTGTAGATCAGGCTGGCCTCGAACTCACTAAGATCCACCTGCCTTTGCCTCCTGAGTGCTGAGTGCTGGGATTAAAGGCATGTGCCACCACCACCTGCCGCGATCCTTCTACTTCAGCCTCCTAAGGACACCGCTCAGTTTTAGACAGTTTCCAGTTACTTAACAAATGAGGAGCTCATTCCTATTCCAGCCCCACTTCTCATCTTTACAATGTAACTTTATTTTTATCAATACTAATAGATAGTTTATAGTTTACTGCAGAGCCATGTAGCAGGCAATTATAACAATTCATTACTTATACAGACTTTTGTTTTTCCTGGTGTTTCTAATTGCTTTTTTTTTTTCTTCTACAACGTCTTATTTCCTAAAGTATCATTTCTGGGGCTCAGAAAGACGAGTCAGCCCTTAAGAACGTTGGTTGCTCTTCCAGAGCTTCAGGTTCAATTCCCATCACCCAAACGGCAGATCACAATCATCTGTAACTCCAGTTCTAGGGAATAGATGTCTCTCTGGTCTCTGTGGGCAGCAGGCACTCTAGTGGTGTGTGGATACACATGTAGACAAAACACTCATACACATGAAATAAAACCAGATAATTCTTTCTTTATTTTTAAAATCTTCTTCTAAAAATACCATTTCTCAGGCAGGAGAGATGACTCAGCAATTAAGAGCACTGGCAGCTCTTCCAGAGGTCCTGATTTCAATTTCCAGCAACCACATGGTAGCTCACAAGCATCTATAATGGGATCTAATGGCCTGTTCTGTAATGCAAGCATGCATACAGACAGAACACTCATACATAAAAAGTCATTTCTAAAAAATAATAAAAATACCATTTCTCCCTATCCCTCTAAAGCTCACTGTAACAGGCATCTATGAAGTCCTCTTTCCTTTGGAAGGATTTCCACCTCAATTTCTTTTACATTGTCCCCTAAATTTGCCAATCAATCAAAACATATAAGCAAACAAAATGTCCTTACATCTATCTCTCTCTTTTTAAAAATTTATTTTTATTTTATTTTTTGCAGCATGTGTGTATATGTACCACATGTGTGCTTGTTGGATTTCCTGTAACTGGGGTCATGGATGGTTGTGAGCCACCATGTTAGTCCTGGGAATCAAACTTCAGTCCTCCGCAAGAGCTCTTAACCACGGAGCCATCTCTCCAGTCATTCTTTATCCCCTACATTCCTGTTTTAAAAGTCATACTTTTTGAAGGGTCCAAAACCCTTTGGAGTTATCCGGGGTGAAAGACTGAACAGTTTAAAACTGTTATCCTGTGTGACTTCCAAGCAGTCCTTTCCTGAATATATGCTGATCCTACAGTTGGGTAAGCAGGAGCTTTTTATTATGAAAATGTGTCTTTTATAACAACTTAATCCTAGGAGATGCCCTTTCCTGGCCTTTCTTGTCATGGTGCTTCCTTCTCATACTTCAATTCTGAGAATAAGTGTCGCCTCCTGGGAGAAGCTGTCCCCGTTCTTCACCTGAAGCAGCTTCTATTCCATTTCCTCCTCCACCTAATATTCTATGCTAACGTCATTAATGGCTCCAACTGGCAGCTTCCTTATTGTTAGAATACAACTTGAACAAACTCTGCCAGACCTTGACTAGGGCTCTATATTGAAATTCCAGCCCCTTACCCATCTCTGCCAAACATAGTCACCCAAAGTGACCCATGTTCTGATAGCTGGGACAAGGCCGTTTCTAAGGACAAAATAGCCTTTTCTGGACAAAACAACTCCAGGAGGGATAGACTGCAGACTTGCATGTATCCCCAGCAGGTGCATTCCTCAAACCGCCTCTATAAACCCTGAGTATCCTCTTCCCCTTCAGCAGACACCCCTACCCCTGCTGTGTCTGCTTCCCCCTGTTTGAAATAAGCAGACCCTTCTGCTGAAGACATTCCCTTCTGCTTTCTGTCTCTGTAAGCAGACTCAGAAATCTAACATCATGTTGTCTCACAGATCTAACGCTTATATTCAAACTCTTTACAGTTTTCCTCTTGAGATGTTGTCATTTCCATACCCTTGAGTCTGGACTAATCTTGTGACTTGAAGTTTGTATTTCTACCCCCTCCAGAACCTACGTATCATTATGTGTACAAGCACAGGCTAGCAAGCTGGCAGATAAGAGACAGGCTAACCCAGAATGAAGGCTGTCTTAAACAGCTATGATTAGTCAGCTTTGTAGCTGACCATAAATACCTGGGATAGCAAGACAAAAGAGCCACCCAGCTTAGGTTTCAGTCATGTATAGGATTGTGAACAAAATAAGTATCATTTTAAACGAGTTGTTTTGTTTTTGGAGTAGTTTGTTATGTAGCAAGAACTGACTGATATACCCTGCTTCCTTCTTTTTGAGTCCTTATCACCAGGCTATACTGCTTATTATCCCCTTTTTCCATCACCCCTTTGAATGTGAGCTGTATTAGGATATGCTCTTGTCTCTTTAGCTCCTATATGCTCAGAATTTACAATAGAGACTAGGCATAACGATTTCTCAACTAGTTTTGGGTAAATTAACTTACCTCTTCTGGTGTGTGTATGTGTGTGTGTGTGTGTGTGTGTGTGTGTGTGTGTGTGTGGTGAGAGCAGTTAAAATCCTCTCAGTAATTCTGAGGCATTGTCATCAGCTATGGCCACCAGGCAGTGATGAATAAAAGATTGGGGTCTGAGATTCTGCATGTTGACACCTGCCAGGAAGATGCTTTTGGTACTGTGGGCTTAGCAGCCGTGGGACCGAGAGAGCATGTCCCAGCAGAAGCCGTGGGGCCTGCAGTCCCCCACCAAGAAGCTCCACTTTGGGTTTTCTTTGCAGGCCTGGAGGTCTTTATGTGGCTACTTTGATGTGGCCATTTTGAAACTGAGGACATTTTGACAAAGCTGTTTTGATGCTATGGAAACTTTCTGACTTAAAAAAAAACACTAACCATTGAACTTTTACCTTTTGAACAAATGATCACGCATCACACAGCACAAGGTTGGGCAGAGCTACAGATATTGGTTCAGAGGGCATGAGGTCCTTGTGCTCACGGACAACACTCGGGAAACCAAGAATGTTAAACAAAGAGGCTTGTCTGTTCAAAGGAAGGAGATGTTTACCTGTTTTCCACCAGGAAAGATGGGAATGGATATAGTTTATAACCTCTTGATCTTTGTGATCTGTAGGGCCAGGTCCCACCCCAATTCCCCTGACTATTATGGTTGTTTATCCCAGACTCTTCTTCCATAGATCTTGAGCTTTGATTCTCAGACAATAAAATGCAACCTTGTGGGAGATGGCACTTGTACTTTATAAAAGCCTAGGTAATTTCTGTGTTATCTGTAGAGCCTGACTCCCACAGGCTGTTGTGCTTACTCAGTCTTTCTCCCTAGACTCTGACTTTGAGCATTGTTTCTGAGTCAACAGAACCCTTATGGAAGAGGCCATATGTACTTTGTAAAGAGTTTCAATGCGAACATGTTCTGTATACATGGGATTAAATTAATTACACCAGGAAACTTCCCCCACCCAATTGTACTGTGCTTATATATGGCTAAAATTAACTGCTCAGGGTCAGAGACTAGAAGTTTGAATCAACACCAGCAAATTAAGTCACATTGAACTGTATTCCTTCAAGCCTCAATGCAGCCTGGTGGCAAAGCTGCCTACAGGTTGGCACCATGGAAAAGTGGTTGAGGTTGTGGGGCAAGAAGGGGTATCTAGTTTTTATTTATAGAGGTTAAACATGTTTCTAATGGTGTTATTTTCATTTCAAAAAGCTCCCGAGTTTTAAAAACTTGGAAAATATTTTTTAAAGTAAATTTTAAGTAATCAGGGCAGTATGATGTTGGGAAAGGGACAGAAAGGTAGATCAAGGGAATAGAAACAGAACCCAGTTAGACCAACAGAGATAGAGCCCACTGGTCTCTGACAAGGACCAAAGGTGATACCAGAGAAAATACGGTCTTTCAGCATTTCGGCTAATTAAGTGGATATCCACATCTATACTGAGTTCAGACATGGAACTCGGACCCTTCTCAAAGTGGACCATAAATATACGTGTAAAATGGAAAACTACAAAACTCTTTTGACACACAGGAGAAACCCTCATGGCCTTATGATCAAAACAACTTTTGTAGATGGAACACCAAAGATGCTGTGTATGATAGAAATCACTGAAAAATTGGATCTCATTAAAATAAAAACAAACAAACAAACAAATAAAAAACCCTGGGCATCACTGGGAAACTCAGCAGTTGTGTGAACTTCCCAAGGTTTGACAGTTGCCAAGAACAAATTAAAATGTCAGAAGTCCGGGAATGTATTTGACATTACTAGCCACAAAAACTACAAGGCCAAAAAACAAGGCAAAACCAGCTATTACTCATCTTAAGATGATAAATGTTATGAAGGATGAAAAAGTTAACAGAATGAACAGGACTTTCGTAAATATCCAGAAGGAACTTGCAAACTTCTCAAAAAGTCTTTCTCTTAAGTCTATGCAGAAAGAGCTGTGCCATCATGAACGAGAACCAGCCAATGTTGGTAAAGCTGCAAGATCGACTGTGCACTTCTTACATTGCAGGGCAGCGTTTGGTGGGAGGACGATGCCTACCACGGGGAAAGACATACCAGGGCTTTCTGAGTCTTTGACAAATTTAGGCTACTAACTGAAAGTTTCTCTATAAATAAGACTATCACCATCCCCAGATTTCACCGCACAATTAGCTTCCTTATTGTGAATGAATGTTCCCAGCTTCCCTTTCACAGGGATTCAAGCCCCTGAATCTATCATGCCTCCCTACAGGTTCAGTGAAGAGACAGCTTGGGCTGCCCTGGCCTTCTGAGGTGGCCTTGCCTTTAGGTAGCCACAAAGAGCTAGAATTCGCCTTCTTTCTTCTAGTGTCTGCAGTGAAACCTGGGGGTTGCTTTTTTTTTTTTTTTTTTTCTGTTGCTCCAGATGCAGCTGCCTGTGATCTACTGAAAATGGAACTCAGTGCTGGGTGTGGTGGCCCACACCAGTAATCCCTGGGGAGAAGAAAGGAGAACAGTGAGTTTAAGACCATTTGGGCTGTATTGTAAGAGCCTGTCTCAAAAACTGAAAAAAAAAAAAAAAGAAGGAAAGAAGGAAGGAAAAGAAAGAAGGAAAGAAAGAAAGAAAGGAAGAAAAAGAAAGGAAGGAAGAAAAGAAGAAAGAAAGAAAGAAAGAAAGAAAAAAAGAAAGAAAGAAAGAAAGAAGAGGGGAGAAAAGAAATATGATGATATTCGTTACATAAATCCCTCATTGCCTTTTCACGTAACTGGCTTTGAACAAAATCATATGCCAAGGTAGCTAACCTTAAATCCTGAAGGAGTCATCCCCTCCTGTTTCTCTGGCTGCTCTTTTCCTTCTCTGCAGCCCACACTGGTCTTTCTTATCCTCCTGTTTCTCTGGCTGCTCTTTCCTCTCTGCAGCCCACACTGGTCTTTCTTATCCGGCACTTGCCAAGTTTGTCCTTCCTTTGGCAATGGTCGCCTCACTTTTCACACTCATGTAATAGAGGCACTAAATGTCGCCGCCTTAGGATTGGGTTTACCATCCTCAGAGGCGGCACTAGTCTCAAGATTCACCTACTTCAAGCACACCCCCGCAGTAGGCTAGGCTGTCAGCCTAGATCTTTCCCCTTATCAATAGTTCGTGCTCTGCAGTGGCGGCAGCATCCACTCAGTTGAACTCTTCACCTTTCTCTGTCTGATGATGACTTATTAAACACTTCCAACACCCCCAGAGCCTCCAACACCTCAGCCAGGCCACATCCAATGCAGAGCACACCACTGTCTGCTAACCAACTTCCCCTCACGCTCATGTGTGCGTATGCTCACACTCATGCACCTCTACTAAAGGTACCTACACCTCTTTGCAGCCTCCCAGAAATACTACTGTCTCTGTGGAGTGCTTGCCATCTCCTGGGTCTCAGTCCCTTCAGGTCCCACAGGTCCCAGTGTTGATGTCCACATGGTTACTGCCTTTATCTCTGCTTCCACTCTGGCTTCCTAACCAGAGGCTAGGCAGAGTTTTTTGTTTTGTTTTGTTTTCCTGTTAACTACAGAACACAAGGAAGTCGGAGAGTCCAGGTATTCTAGGAATGCTAACTGGTAGTGAGAGCCAGCTCTGAGGAAAGGGGTGCTCCCTTTAATTTCTCTGTTCCCAGAGAGAGGAGTCCTGGCTGGCTGACACCCTAACCCATTTGAGGCTTTGCTAAGGTGATCACATTAGTGTCTGCAAACAGGTCAGTTAGACCTAGATGATCTACCTGAGTGGTCATGAGCCACATTTAAATTTAAACCAACTGCAATTAAATACTTTTTAAATTAATCAATTAATTTATTTATATATTTTTCAAGACAGTGTAGCCCTGGCTGTCCTGGACTATTCCCTCTGTAGATAAGGTTGACCTTGAACTCAGAGATCTATTTGTCTCAGTTGGGATTAAAGGCAGGCACCACCAGGCCCGGCTTAAAAACAGTTTTTAAGAGATCAGTTTCTCAGTCCCACTAGTTTCAGAACTGTTTCTTACAACTCTCTGTGGCCGCACGCTGGACAGTGTGGCTTTCAGGCATCTCCACTACTGTGAAGCATTGGTATCTCTCCTCAGTTCTTAGGACTGCACCTGGCTCCTTCTGTTTCCCCTGATTTATACAGAAAATACTTATTAAACTCCTGCCATGTAATTCTGGGCCACAACTATGGCCAAAGGTCCCCCTGATCCCTGTCCACTTTGAGGGTCCCTTCACACTCCTAAAAACTTGAACTCGGGACTCATTGTGTCACACAAAGCACAACTTTACCACCAAATTGCTCTTTGCTGACTTTACCTTGTCTTTTTCAGGTCAGGTAAAAGCCTTAATCAGTGAAAAGGAGACAGACAACATCATCCTTCCAAAGACCCCTCTGTGCTTCTGTAGTGTGACTTTCCTAATATGTATAAATATTGAAGAAGGAGAGAGTCAGACTCCTGAGGCGCCTGGAGAGCAAAGAACTGAGACGGAGTTTTCTTTTCTGCCAGAGACAATTCTAGAACATGGTTCATGAGAAGGAGAAAAGGGGGGTGAGATGGGTCCATTCACTTCAGCAGCAAGGCCAACTTGAATTTCTGTTAGAGAGACTAGAACTTGAAGACTGCAATTCTGGATTCCAGTTATTCCCTAGAGACCATCAGTTACTGGTACAACAGCTGGCCTTGGGTGTCTGAGGGCACAGTGTCCTACCCTAGATTCCACTTTAAGCAGAGTGAAAAATACAGAGACCCTTTGAAAAGGGGATTACCAATCTCTTACTGTTATCCGGTTCTGCATTCTGACAGCCAATACAGAAGTCCAGCAAAGACGACAAAAGGATGGGGCTTTCCTTGCAAGGCATGAACCAAACTAGACAACTGAAAAGGGACTTCAGTGTCCCCGGGCTCCTTTGAGAATCCAGAAGCTTTCTCTGGGACGTCCTAGCCTTTGCCCGACTCCCTAGCCTCCTCCATATGTCCCAGGAAAGGATGCTTGTGAGAGCAGTACCTCTTCCAGACTTGATTTCTCCTGCACCCTGAGGTCCATGTGGAGGAAGGAATCTGATTGCTGAGGATGTTGTTTATTTTTCACTGCTTCCACCACTCTTCTTTGAATCAGCTCTTCTGACTTTCTGATGCACAAACACTGACCCCTTGGGATACTCTTACCTGGTGAAGAGACAGGTGCCAGAGAAGGAAGTCCAATAGTTCTAGTCTTCTTCCTCCAGGAGGCTTTCCAGGCACAAGACAAATATAGCAAGTTAATTGCTATTTTTGCTTAGAGATGACCGGAGCATCAGGGTCTGAAGCATCTTCTTCCTGCTGCTCCCTCCTTTCCTGTCAGTGTTGGGCACTGTCAGAGCCTGGTAGCACCATTGTAAACACTATTTATGCTCATGAATGTGGGACAAAGGAAGGGAATTTCTTAGCTCATTCATGCTCAGGTTCCCTGAAGGCCGATGAATCAATTGCATCTTTCATTCTTACTGCTCATGTTTCTCTCCCTTTCACATGTTTACCGGCCTTTTCCCACTGAGATATAAATTAGGACAAATAATGAAACCCTTTGTTCTGTACAAGATGGTTGAGATTGCTGGGTTGTGTGGCTGTGAGTAACACTGCACTCAGTCCACAGGATGCTAAAGATACCAAGAGGGAATTAGTCTTCTCGAATGAGCTGTGATTTGTATATTTTAAATATTTTTTAAAATAATGACAGAACCTTCACTATAACTGTGGCCCTTTGAGAAGATACTATCTGTGAACCTTAATTTAAAAAAAAGTAAGCCAGGCAGTGGTAGTGCACGCCTTTAATCCCAGCTCTCAGGAGGCAGAGACAGGCAGATCTCTGTGAGTTCGAGGCCAGCCTGGTCTACAAGAGCTAGCCCCCAAACTACAGAGAAACCCTGTCAAAAAAAAAAACAAAACAAAACTGGAAAAAAGTGTAACATTTCATGCTGAGACTTTTCAAAACTTCCTCAAGACACCTGTGATTCGTAAAGACACAACTGTCAATGTTGGTGTACAGAAAGTATAAAACCTACATTTAATCTGTCCCCGGGATGTCATATTCCATTCCCAGTTACCCATCACATACACAGCTTTCTAAAGTAATGCCATCTGCAGGGTGTTCCGCCACGTCAGAAATGTTAGGTATCCGCACTGTCCCCTGTGGCAGCTACTTATGTATATGTGGAATGTAGTTTCCATTTCAGTGGGAACATCTGGCTGGTAGCTTTAGTATTGGGTAACACAGTTCCTCAAGGCCTCAAAGGACACATCCTGATGGACAGCACTGAGGCGGCACCTCACATAAGCCTGTTCAGGCAGCTTCACCTAAAGAAATCTTATAAATGTGTGCCTCTGGCCAGGATTCCTCATGTCTCCTGCCCCTGTATCAGGAACCTAGAAAGACAATCTGCTTTTAGACTCTGTATACCCATTGTACACACTGAAGATAGTTTTTCTTGATCCCAGTGATTCTCAGCTTTGCATTTCTGGCTGCAAGTGATTGATGTGTGCTGCTGGAAGTTGCAGCAGGTAGCTCCCCACCCTTCTGGGTTACTCCACCAGTGACAACACAGGCAGAGTTGGCCTGGCTTCCTTTTTGGTGTTTTGTAGCGGATAGCTGCCTGCTCAGAACCCACAGAAGCCTACTCCTCATCCCAGACAGCTGCAGCGGTCCTCTCTCCACAAACCCAGACCCAAGCTCTGCACTTCCCCTCTTGGTGAGTAGCACCCTTCCCCTTCTCGATGCCCTAGCTGTCATCTATTTACTTGCTATGTGCTGCTCCATGTGCATTTATGTGTCCAGATGTCAAATGCACCATGCCCTTTTCTATAAATTTCCCCTATGGTTCAGGCTTCTTGTAGGATGGATGAGTGATGAGGCTCCCTCCTGACACACAGTGAAGGTCAAGCTCAAGGCCATTGTTGGTGATTTGTACCTCAACATGAGGAGAAACAGTGTTGGGACAGGTAGCAAGAGGGTTTCCAGGAGACAGAGAGGGTGACACCTTGGGTCTGAGAGATTGCCCATGGAAAGAATGTAATTGCAGAGAAAACCTGGGAACAAAAACTTGACACCAAGACGTGAATAGAGCAGTGGACTATGGCTCATCAGACGACAAAGTACTCAGTTGTTTAACTCCATGTCATAACTCTATGTTCAGGGCATGAAGAGTGGTCCAGGAAAGACTGACTAAAAATATACGTGTAAAATTATGTGCAGGGTGTGTGTGGTGTTAAAGAGAAAGTGAGAAGATACGCCTCAGAAATTTAACATTAGCTAAAACTACAATGTATACTTGATTTTTAAATTTTTAATCATTTATATATAAGACATGTGTGTGCATGCTTATGTGCGCACATATGTGTGTGTGTGTGTGTGTGTATTTGTGGTTTTGGATCTTTTTGTGCACTGTGAAAATATTCTTTTATGATCAGAAAGGAAGCCAAGTTATTTTAAATGACTATAAATGTGTCCTTTCTTTTTCAGTATGTCCACCTTCTTCAGTTCTAAAAAAACTTAAAGATTTATTTTACTTTTAATTATGCATGCACACATGTGAGGAGGACAGGTGTTTGAAGCATTGGTGGTTGGTTGTGAGCCATCTGACATGGCTGGAATCCATACTCAGATCTCTGCAAGAGCACTATCTGCTCTTAACTACTGAGCAATCTCTCCATGACCCCCTACTCCCCTCTTCTTCAGTTCTTAATTAACCTGCTCTATAGTCAGCCAGCAGGTCAAGGAAGTTGTTGCTGAGCTATTATGGACCTGGAGGTAACCACCGTAGAGGGAATCTTTGCCAAACAATCCAAAGTAATAGCCATTCCAGCACCTGGAACTTCAGAGTCCTCTTCTTCCAGTTTCTGTCTACTCTAGCTTATACTCTAGGCTTGATCTTACAGGTCCCAAGGAAGAGAGCTCCTGATGCGCGCATGCGCACGCACACACACAATGTAAGAGATGATTCAACTCATGAGTAGCAAATAGGACAAAGGTCAAAGTATAGACTGGGGCCGTAACTCACGTTTACAGTAATTACTGGATGTGGGATGTGATGAGGCACCTCCATCTGATTTTTCTGTCAGTTCCTTAAGGGAAACAGAATAGGAAAATAATGTCTGAGTATGCATGATTTCAAACTGGCCTACCTCATAGGCATTTTCCACATCTGTAGAACGATCAGCTTTTCTCCAAACATTATGCTTTCACGTTTTATGTCTTAGTTGATGTATTTTTTTTTCTGCCACAGAGCAGTGCTCCCTCAAATCTCCCTTCAAATCTCCAGGGTCAGCAAGAGTCACCTCCTCAGTGAAGACCTCCTGGATATTTCCTGGTGCTGAAACCAGAATTCTCTTTTTCTCATTCCTATAACGTCTCAGGATAGTACTATTGTGTCATTCTGAGTGTTAACTTACCCACTGATCTCGAGAGTGGGCTTCTTGAGGGAGTGAATTATCACACTGCTTATGCCCAGCTGGTGTCCATCACACCTGGCCTTTGACTGTGAGAAGAAAGTGATCTCAGCTCTCACAAAACTTATGTTCCGACCAGAGTGTTTGCATATCCTTCTACTTGATTGTCCACCAAGCCCTGGGATCAGATAGGATTGTCATTGCTCTCGTTTCCCAGATGAGGAATCCAGGCTCTGTGAGAGTGTGTCCCTTGTCGCCAAGCCCCAATGGCAGAAAGGATAAACCAAAGGCAGAGTAACTATGATTTCTGGTCCAGTGCTCTCCCTGTTGTTCAGTTCTCCATGTAGACTCAGCTGCTAGGGTGTCCACAAGAAAGCCATAAGGAGACTGAAGGACAGGGCAATGGTGAGTTGAAGCCTTCTAACTCCTAGGAGACAGCCGAGTTCCTTACTTCTCTGTGTGTTTTTGTCATATGTGGGCTTTCCTCCTCCTCCTTCCTCTTCTTTTGCCTCCTCTTTTTCTCCCTCCTTCTTAGCACAAGAAGAAAATGAAAGCAAGCTCTAGGACCGGCTGTGTAGTAATGCACTTGACAAGTATCTGGACAAAGATTAAAGAGAAATCAATTTAAAACTCCAGGACTGCCTGTGGTATTCACTCACTACTTTAGGGAGCTCTATGTTTGTTTTCTCCTTTGGTTCCCTCCAAATTTCTCATGTGCCAGAAGTAGATTTATAATGGAAGAAAGATCAACTTTCGTAAGATGCTGGTGCAGGATTTCAGTCCCAAATAGTGCCACCTCGGTGATGACTGGCAGGCACGGCTCCTGCAGAGCCACTGAAGCAGCTTGTAAGCAGGTGTGCTGACTGCTACTTCTGTTCCTTTCTTTCTCTCTCTCCTTAAAAAAAAAAAAAAAAAAAAAAGCTGATAAAAACAGGTGGTGGTGGCTCATGCCTTTAATCCCAGCACTTGGGAGGTAGAGGCAGGCAGATCTCTGTGAGTTCAAGGCTAGCTTGGTCTACAGAGCAAGTTCCAGGACAGGTTCCAAAGCTACACAGAGAAATCCTGTCTCAAAAGAAAAAAAGCTGACAAGCTATTTTTACAATAGTCCTTATATCTTCACACACTTGGTAAATATTCTAATACATTGCTGCACTGCAAAACTTAAAAGAAAAAAATCAAGTCTCATTTTTCACCAGTGATCATGGGTTGGGCTTGTGTAGGAAAGCTTCTGTTCCAACCAGCTGCAAAGGGTATGAGCTCTTGTTTATATATTTTACATTTTAATCTAATAATCTCAATGGTCTCTTTTTTATTAGTTTGAAGCACCTGTTTTTCTCTTTAATTGCCTATGTGTGGTTTTGGAGTAGAAGTATCACAATGTGACCAACTGCTGTACATATTTGTTTCCCAACTTTTGTTCTGCAAGAAAATACTCCAGCATTGAGAGAACAGGGCAGGATCTTAGCAAAACATTTGCTGAGCAGAGATGTCCCTCCCTATAAATTTTGATACTGTGTACCCTCCTAAAGGCTAATACAAGCTCATACCCATAGCTATGCACCCTGTACTATGAAGATCTCTTCTTACTTGTGCTGGGATCATCATCCTAAAACTTGCTGTAACCAAAACCACATTTCTTTTCCAGCTTCTTCCTTTTGAAACTTTCCTCAGATGTCATGTGATCACTGTTCAAACTCTTCTTACTAAGGAAAGTCAGGTGACATAAGCTACTAGTATCAGAAACATATATGGGATGATTTCTGACTCATGTCTCCAGGTCTGTCTCTGCTTCCCAGAGTCATTTGCTTAGTTAGGGGTGCTTTTCATTTAGTGGAAAAGCAATTTTCATCCCCCAGAGTCTGCATTTTTGTCTTTGTAGCTTAAAATTTCCCCTCTTAACATGGACTTAGTGATGTCCCAATGATACCCGGAATGTGACTGAACTGAAACCCATCAATCCTGAAGAGCCACTGATCCCAGAATAATTTAGAAATGCAGTCTAGGGAGAATTTGTGATTCTCAAATTTAGAAAGAAAAGAGAAGAGTATAATTTTTCTGAAGAAAAGAATGCACGTCCCATTTCTATTCATCTAAAAGTATTTCAAAGCAATCATAAACAAAAATGTCTTCAGACTCCCAGAGTGAGTGTTTAAGTAATATATGGGCCATCCCTGTTCAGAGGCTGAAGAAGAATACTTAGTGATGGATAAAATGTCATAATTGGTTTGATGAAAAGAAAAAGAGAGAAAATAGAAGTACATACATGCATAGAGGCAAGGCTGGGAAGGAAAATAAGTTGATATCAGCTATTTGTAGATGTAAACGTTTGAGTATTTTGATTTTTTTCTCTCAACTTTTTTTATATTTATCAAATATTTAAAAATTTTAAAAGATTTATATTTTGGTGTGTTTGTGTCTGTGTGGGAGTGTGTGCGTGTGCAGGTTCCTGTGGAGCTACAGTTATCAATGGTGACGGGGTTATTAGTGTGCCCTCCCTGATGTGGGTGCTGCGAACTGACTTGGGTTCTCTGTAAGAGCATTATACACTATTAACCACTGAAATATTTCTCTAACTCTGTAAAAAGGCTTTTTTAAAGTAAAAAAAAAAACCAGTATGTCTAAAGACAATATAAGGATTTCCCCAGCTACGACCAGGTATAGTGAAATTCAGTGAGGCAGTGGCCAAGGCCACACTGACTCAGATTTAGCTCCACTCCTGGCTCTCTTCTTTCTGTCTTGGGGGTCGATGTCTAAGTTATTCTTTTTTCTACATTTTTGGGTAACTTTTCCAGAGCTAATTTCAAACATGCAGAAGACACAGAGGCCGTGCACATTTATTTGTTCATCTTCAGTATATCTATTCATTTACCTATGTAACAGAATTTTACTTTTTAGACAAGGTTTTGCTAGGTAGACAGAATTCCGTTCTTTTTCCAAAGTGTTGGAATTACAGTCTTGCATCACCAGCCCTACCCTATGATCTAATACTTTAAAACTCTGAGTTTGTGTGGCTCCCTCACTTCCAAAGCACAGTACAAGACTCTAAGGTGCTTGGAAGAGCTGCCGTGGGAAGGGCAGGAAAGGGAGCTTTCTGATAATGAGGGCTTGCTGATAACAGAGATGACTGATTACTGAAAGAAAAAACTCACCTTATTTTCTTCTTTATCTTGAAACTTCGTTGAGTCTCAGTAACAATAGCTACAAACATGTGAAGTGAAGATCGTGTCCTTGTGTCCCCATGAAACTATCACAATCATAGGTCTTCCTCCTCTCAAACCTCCTCACTCAGCTTTGCATCCTGTCTGTCCCCTTGCTCTCCTCCACCTTCTCTTCCAGGAAATCTCTGATCTGCATTTGCCACCAAAGGCTAGGACGCATTATCTGGAGTTTCATGTAAGTGAAAACAAACAGTATATACTTTTGAATTCACCTTCATTACTCAGCATAAAATTATTTTGAGACCAGTTTGAGCTCCTGTGTGAGGAGGCAGATCATTCCTTGCCCTGCTGTGTGAACATTTCAGCAGCTTTCCCATTCATCACTACATCAACAGTTTGGTGGTCCCTTTAGCTGCCACCAACAAAACTCGTTTGGGGGTTCATGTGCAAGCTTCTGTGGGGACACAGCTTGCGTTTTTTTCTTAGGAAATTATTTAGGCGTAGCATAGTTATATGTAAGGCAAGCATTCGTTTGGCTTTTTACGAAGCTGCCAAACTGTTCTCCTGTGCAAGCATGAGGACACATTTGGATCTTCAACACCAATAGAAGCCAAGTGTGGTGGTGATGTCTATAACCCCAGCTCTGAGGAGGCATCCGGTAAAGCTGAAGCAGTGGGCTCCAGGTTCAGTGAGAGGTCCTACCATAACAAACAAAACAAAAAACCAAAAACCAATCAACCGATAAACAAGCAAAAAGTAAAGAAAAAGATAAGCGCTAGAGAGATGGTTCAGCAGTTACGAGAACTGGTGGCTGCTCTTCCAGAGGATCTGGGCTTGATCTGCAGAGCTCACAGGGTAGCTTACAAACGTTCTTAACTCCAGTTCCAGGGGGTCTGATGCCCTCTTCTGGCCTCATCTGGTATTAGGCCCGCATCAGGTGCGCAGTCATACATGCAGGCAAAATACCCATATGCATTTAAAAAATAAATAAAAAAGAAAGGTAGAGAGTGAAGGCCCTTGATGACCTTTGGCCTTCTCAGGCACAGGTATCCACACACTTATGTGTACACACACACACACACACACACACACACACACACACACACACACAAACTGTCTTTCAGAATGGTTGCACCTCATTTTATGTAGTGAAATCCACAGGCAGAGTGGAAAGGAAAGCCACAGGAAAGGAGGCAGCAGAAAACACTGGATCTAGCACCAAGATGTGTGGTACTGACAGAGGGTTGGGTGCAGGTGCTGTCCAGGCACAGACCCCTCCACAAAGGAGTCCGTCTCTGCTTGCACAACCCTGGGTTTCTCTCTCCAGCTGAGTGCCGGAACACCCTTCTTTACGGATCCATGACCTGGTATTGCTCGCCCAAGCCTAGGCAGTATAACAAGGCAGGAGGGGGGGGAGCCTTTCACAGACCGTACACAAGTTGAGACAAAAGATGTGCTGGAGACTACCTAAGAGTCCCTGTGGTTCCTCATCCATAGATGCAAGTTTTGCTAGTTATCTAAGTTAAAAGAAGTTAAACATTAAACCCTGGGTCTATTAGAGTAAAGAAGTAAGCTGTAACTCCAGAACTGTTTCTTTCATTCTGTACTTTCAGTAATATTCTGATATGCAACTGTAGTCTGAAAAGCAACATAGATTCTAATGGTTTTTTTTTTTTTGTGCGTGTGTGTGTGTGTGACTTTTTCACAAATACGAACAAGGTTTAATGTTGAATTTCCACCTTTGGTGTTTGGTTCCCAGAGTGCATCTATAAGTCTGTTTTCTCTCTGATGTTTGCCCTTTCTTTCTAGAAGCTGGCTGGCATCTGACTCACCATGATGTCCACAGAACTCACGGTGAGTATAGTCATGCCTCAGAAATACTCTTACTCTCTGGTCTTCCCTGCATAGGGATGTGGGACGAAATCTCCTATGGGGACTGATTTCCTGTGTGATCCTCTAGGGAAAGATCTCTGTCAGCAGTGCCCATCACTATGTGGGGATGTGGGGGTATTTCTGGTGATATCTATTCTCTTTGTGAACACAGAGTCGGCATTGGGAGGGGCATGTTGTGAAGACAATACATTTAAATTTTAGATTTTATTAATAGCTGAGGGGTTTTGTACTCTTTGACTAGGGTGGGCTTTGTCACATGTGTGTTTTGAAGCTCACACAGAAGAAAGCAAGGGAGAATCCATTTAATTTTTTTAAAAAAACTTATGTTTACAGTGCTCTGCCTGCATGCATGCTTGAACACCAGAAGAGGGCACCAGATCTCCACAGAGAAAATCAAGGTTGCCTCCTCACCTTACTGGGATCAAATTTAGCAATGTGTGCAACCATATCTGCAAATATTCCCAGACAATGCTAAGGACATATTGGTGTGTTATAAGTAATTGTGTTGACAACCTAATTGAGCCTCCCCATTCTGTAAGTCCTGGAAACCTACAAGGTATTTTGAAGGAAAATTTGTTAGCCCCA
The DNA here is from genome assembly GCF_950005125.1 of Chionomys nivalis. NCBI lineage: Eukaryota > Metazoa > Chordata > Mammalia > Rodentia > Cricetidae > Chionomys > Chionomys nivalis. The sequence continues at coordinate 119,656,604 of NC_080089.1, forward strand.
CTGAGGAGGCTTAGTTTCAGTAATGTACATGTAAACTTTTACCTTCCCTTTTACAGAAGAAAAATGAAAGTCCTCAGATACTGCTGTAAGGTGTGATCTTCAGAATTCTGTGTCAGCCTCCTATTATCTACTGCTTTTTATCAGCTGGTTTAGTGTGTCCTGGTACATCCATGTATGCATATGCATGCATGCACACATACACAGGGATATTACTCCATATTCAAATAAGTCAATGGAGCATTGCTAAGGAAAAATTTAAAGGACATCTCAAAAGCCTGTCATTGTGCCAATATGCAATTAAAATGCAGAAAAGTTCTGTAGGACTTTTTCACAGATTAATCCACTTGGGATAATTGTGACTTTCAAAGACAAAATGCAATATGGAGATTCTCCAATATTTAACAACTGCATAGCTTAGGAAAGGCTGGTTGGCTATCAGAAGCATATGTGAGTTATGCAGACAAAAAAGCATAGTCAACAGAAAGTAGAGGAATTTTATTATTCAATATGAATATTTAAGCACATAAACTCACCAATTGTACTTACACATTCTAATATTAACTACCCAAAGCAAAACAAAACCCTCATAGAGATTATGTCTAGTTCAATACAGACAGATGACTTGAAAAATTATTGTATTTTCTCAAGGAAAAGAAAGGCTCTGAGATTGTCCTCTCATAAAGGAAATGCAGAGAATGTTCCTCAGGGCAAGACACTGGTGACTAACAGTCTCTGGGAAATTACAAGGCCTAATGGGAGCTCCAAAGCGGGGATAGAAGGGGGTGAGATTACGTGGGTGTGAGGTGGAGGCTTCAGCAATGCAACAGTTACCATGCTTTGGACCGGGTACTCTCCTAAACCCTCTATCTGCCCACCCAGATTTTATTCATCCCTTTCCCCTCTAGCAGTGGTACCCACAGGAAGAACAGTGACACATGTGAGCATATGTATCTAGATATGTTTATGCAAGTGTACTTGTGTGTATGAGTGTGTAGATGTGCATGTGAGCAGGAGTGTGAGCCTGTTTATGCCTATGAATGTGAGCAAGTGCATGTGTGCCCTGTGTGTGCCTGTCAGAACCAGAGCCTTGGGTGTATGACCCTTATGGTCCCACAGGGGTCACGTGTTTAAGAATATTCATATTTGGGGCTGGAGAGATGGCTCAGAGGTTAAGAGCACTGACAGCTTGCTCTTCCAGAGGTCCTGAGTTCAATTCCCAGCAACCATATGGTGGCTCAAAACCATTTATAGCCGGGCGGTGGTGGCGCACGCCTTTAATCCCAGCACTCGGGAGGCAGAGGCAGGCGGATCTCTGTGAGTTCGAGACCAGCCTGGTCTACAAGAGCTAGTTCCAGGATAGGCTCCAAAACCACAGAGAAACCCTGTCTCGAAAAACCAAAAAAAAAAAAAAAAAACCATTTATAATGAGATCTGGTACCCTCTTAAGTCATGCAGGCAGAACACTGTATATATAATAAATAAATAAACCTAAACAAACAAACAAAAGTATTTTCATACTTGTCTTAATGCTCACTATCTTGAAATTTTTAAGAATTTTTCAGCAAGGGTCCTTGGAAATATTACAGCAGTCACATTTTTGTGTGTAGTTGAGAGTGTCATGATATGCATGTGCAAATGTGTGTGTGCAGATAAGTGTTGTGCTGCATGCTTACTTTGCTTTTTTAGGGGGCCTGCAACCCAGCTCCAAAATAAATCACATAGAAGCTTATTATAAACATTTGGCCTTAGCTTGGCTTGTTTCTTACCAGTTTTCCTTAACTTACTTTATCCCATCTACCTTTTGCCTCTGGACTCTCCCCCATTCTCTCTTCTTACTCCATGGATTGCTGTGTATCTGGATGGCTGGCCCTTGATGTCCTGCTCCTTCTATGGCCACCTCCCTCTCCCAGATTTCCCCTTCTAATTATCCTGTCTGGCTGCCAGCCCCACCTATTTCTCTCTCCTGTCTTGCTACTTGGCATTCAACTCTTTATTAGACCATCAGGTGTTTTAGACAGGCACAGTAACACAGATTTACAGAGTTAAACAAATGCAACATAAACAAAAGTAACACACCTTAACATAATATTCCCAGCAGTGCCCACTTGTGGTCCCAAAGTTCTCTTTCCCATCAAACCAGAACACTTGTCATCCACACAACAAGTGTTCATTAGCTTCTCTGTATGCTTCATGAATAAATTAAGTTCTATGAAAGTAGAAATTCGGCCTAGTTTACCTTTAACAGTATAGTAACCACCTTAAAGATGGGTAGTATACATTTATTAAATAAACATTTCTTTCATGGGTCAATTTCTATTGATTTATCTATTGTTATATTATTATTACTATTATCATTTTGGTTTTCTCTCCCTCCTCCCCCCCCCCCCTCTCTCTCTCTCTTTCTTTCTGTTTTTTTCGAGACAGGGTTTCCCTGTAGCTTTGGAACCTGTCCTGGAACTAGCTCTTGTAGACCAGGCTAGACTCGAACTCACAGAGATCCGCCTGCCTCTGCCTCCTGAATGCTGGGATTAAAGGCGTGCACCACCACTGCCCGGCCATTTTGGCTTTTTGAGACAAGATTTCTTTGTGTAACAACCATAGCTGTCCTGGAACTAGATCTGTAGACCAGGCTGGCCTCAAACTCACAGAGATCTGCCTGCCTCTGTCTCCCAAATGCTGGGATTAAGGGTGTGAGCCACCACCCACCCTGCCTGTGCCATCACTGCCTGGCTAATTTCTATCGTTTTAACAAAACGCCTTACATTGGGTTATGTATAAAGAAGCATTTCTTCAGTTTACAGTTTGGGAGGCTGAAGGTCTCCCCAGATTGTGTAGCCTCATCTGGTCAACCTCTGGTGCAGGTCTCCTGGTTATATCACAACATGGTAGAAAAGCAACATAAAAAAAGAAATACACAGTCCTATGTCAAGACAGGAAATCAGAGAGATTGAAGGGCAACGATCCCCCTCTTTCATGACAACCTGCTATTGCAGAAACTTGGGTCCAAAGAGAACTCATTAATGTCTGATGTGGGATTCTCCTCTGTATGCTGTGAATATGTATATGTTTTATTACCATTGGTTAATAAAAATACTGTCTTGGCCTATGCCAGGGCAGAATATAGCAAGGCAGGAAATCTAAGCAGAAATAGAGGAGGAAAGGAGGAGGAATCAGGCAGATGCCATGTAGTCGCCCAAGAAGCAAGAGGTAACAAACCACGAGTCTCATGGTAAAACACAAAAGAATAGAAATGGGTTAATTTAAGATGTTAGAGTTAGCTAATAAGAATCTTGAGCTAATAGGCCAAAGAGGAAGTAATTAATATTAAGCCTCAGAATGGTTATTTCATAAGCGGCTGCAGGAGGTAGTGGGACCTGGTGGGTGGAGAGAAACCGGTCCAGGGGAACCAGCGGAATGGGGAATATTTGTAGCTACAAATGTCTTCCATGGTAATGCCCCATTATATAACCAAGAGTAGGCCCCACCTCAAACCAAGACAGTTAGTGACCAGTATTCTATAACCCTTACACACTCAAACCAAATGAAATCATAACAGTCTTTCTTCTAACACATATGCTCATTTTGCTTTATGACAGAGCTTGGGTAATTGGCATTGGATCTTGTTACTCTAACTACCATCAGACTAGACCACTCAAAAGTTATCCTTGATTGAGTGCATTCTATATTCTTTACAGAACCCTATTTCTGGCATATTCGGTGACTACAGCTATGACTCCACTACTTCCATAGAAGACTCCACTACTTCCATAGACGACTTCATGAATTTCACTGCTGCCGGTGACCTCTTCTGTAAGAAAAACAATGTCAGGAAGTTTGCAAGCCATTTCCTTCCACCTCTGTACTGGCTTGTGTTTATTGTGGGCACCCTGGGCAATAGCCTGGTCATCCTTGTCTACTGGTATTGCACAAGAGTGAAGACCATGACTGACATGTTCCTTTTGAACTTGGCAATTGCTGATCTCCTCTTTCTTGCCACTCTTCCCTTTTGGGCAATTGCTGCTACTGGCCAGTGGACATTCCAGACCTTCCTGTGCAAGGTTGTAAACAGCATGTACAAGATGAACTTCTACAGCTGTGTGCTACTCATCATGTGTATCAGTGTGGACAGATACATTGCCATTGTACAGGCCATGAAGGCTCAGATCTGGAGGCAGAAAAGGCTTCTGTACAGCAAGATAGTCTGCATTACCATCTGGGTAATGGCAGCTGTGCTCTGTATCCCAGAAATCCTGTACAGCCAAATCAGTAGGGAATCTGGCATTGACATATGTACCATGGTCTACCCTAAGGATAAGAATGCCAAGCTGAAATCAGTTGTTTTGATCCTGAAGGTCACCTTGGGGTTTCTCCTCCCCTTCCTGGTCATGGCCTTCTGCTACACTATCATCATCCACACCCTGGTACAGGCCAAAAAGTCATCCAAGCACAAAGCCCTAAAGGTGACCATCACTGTCCTCACTGTCTTCATTATGTCTCAGTTCCCCTACAACTGCATTCTTGTAGTGCAGGCTGTTGATGCCTATGCCATGTTCATCTCCAGCTGTGATACTTCCACCAACATTGACATCCTCTTCCAGGTCACTCAGACCATCGCTTTCCTGCACAGTTGCCTAAACCCAGTTCTGTATGTTTTTGTGGGTGAGAGATTCCGCAGGGATCTCATGAAGACCCTAAAGAACTTGGGATGCATTAGCCAGGCCCAGTGGGTTTCATTCACAAGGAGAGAGGGTAGTTTGAAGCTTTCTTCCATGCTATTGGAGACAACCTCAGGGGCTCTCTCCCTCTAAAAGAAGTTCTCAATGAGACAGATAGTCCTTTTGGGAATGATGAGATATATAGACACAAACAACATAGTCGCCCGACTGATGAGACTACAGAGAAAACAAATCATAAGAAAATGAGAAAAAACAAAACAAAGTAAAACAAACTAGGATGAGCCTAAACAGCTTTATCATGCTCAGTCAGGATATGCCAAAGTCTTCAAAACTGACCACACCAGCAGGGCACTAGCTGTGTTTTGGTTGTAACTGCACTTCTGAGGAGGATGCTTGATCAGCAGTGAAGACATCTCAGCCGTGCACATGCCATCAGTGCAGCTCTGTTCTGGAGGTATTGAGTTTCTTCAATGCTCCACATTTCTGTTACTCCAGATTCGATGCTACCACTCTCCAGAGGCGATAGAGCACCGGCTGCTGCCATAGTCCACAAAAGCAAGGCTTAGTGACATTTTCCACCTTGGGATGTTTTCTCGTTAGTCCCATTAGTGGGAAGACTGTGTTTGTACATCTCATTACTTACAGATTTTTAGATCTAGAATACACATAAACGATCTGAGGTTGAATGCCTTTCTGATCTCCTTAGTCTCTTTTTTTCCTATTTTGGAGCCATTTGTAAGACAGGATGGTCAGTCCAGGTACAGTTGACCACATCATAACATCAATTAGATCTGTTGCTCCTACTCTACTTCTGTGTTTGGCTGGAGGTGCCATGTCCAAACCTACCTGTAGGTTCTGTCTAGGAAGGGATCTAGCCTGTTCCATGGGGTGGCAAAATGGCTCTCACAGACCAAGCCTGAGAATATATTTGGGTGGTGGAGACCTAGCATTGGCTCTGTTGGAACTTTTTCAGGGTAGAAGCATTTGCTGCAGTTTCTGCCATATCCTGTCAGTGACATATCCTTTCCTTCTGAGGCTTCCAGAAGGATGTCTGCCTCCCTACTGCCTCCCCTTTCCATACTCTGCAGTGCCAACAGTTTACGAAAAATTTAACTTTAGAGAGATTAAGAAAGAACATGTATTATATTTCACTTTCCACCTATGTTTTTAACTACTTACCAAATTTCTCACATTGGAAAAAAATCATTGCATATCCTGGAAAAATGCTTTAATAATGTATATTTTAAAATGTTCATCACTTGCTATTTGTTTTATGCTTTCTCATTATTATAATTGTGAGCAATTAAATATCAAATAGAAATACAATAATTATAAAGCGTGAGATGGCGGTAAACCTTTACTTGTTTTGGACTGCCCATGTAACCAACTTTTACAACATAATGCAGAGCAATAATCTCAAGTTATGTAATCTATGCCCCTCACCCGAGGAATGCATGTATGTTTGCATGTTTGTAATAATAATAATTTGCTGAAAACAACAAAAATAGAGGTTAAAAGCAATCTTATAAAATGAATATCCACCATAAATTCTGAACACAATATATGAACTGTTAACAATGATGTTTGCTGTATACTGTTTGTTATCTGGGTCAGTTGAAGTCTATAACTTAATCCCTCATAAAATTCTGTTAAAAATTTCTGTAAAGTATTACTTTAAAGTATTAATTCTCCAGATGATGCTTTCTGTTCAATAAATGCAGAGCGAAATCCTTTATTGGGGACAGAGAGAGACACAACACTCACCTACCCGAGAGAGAGAGAGGGGGGGGGGAAGAGAGAGAGAGAGAGAGAGAGATATTCAAAAGATAGTCTTCAGGCAGGCACAGGTTCAGACTCATATAGCACTGACAGGAGACAAAGGGAGAACACAGTAGAGAATTGAAATTTGAGCCTGCTCTTGGTTAAATGACACCAAGGGGGAAGTGCTTTGATTTCTTTCCTTAATGCACCCAAACATTGGTGACTCGGAGTGTATTATTAATACAATCAAACCAACTGCACTGATGCATAATCAAAGAAGATTGTGGTTGGTTGAGGTGCATATAAACAAGACACGAGGCTGTGGAAAGAACATGCAGAAAAATATATGCCAGAAGTCTCAATTATTGTTGCGTTAAATTTAGTAGCATAAACAACAGCCTTTCCATTTGCTTAGTAAAGTTTTATAGGTAAGGAATTTGGAAAGGATGCACTTGCATGGATCTAGCTTGGGGTCTCTCATGCAGCTATAGTCAAAGGCTGGAGGTATGGTCACCTGAGGCTTGAATGAGAGGGTCAGCCTAAAGTCAAAAGGAAGAATCTCTTAAGGAAAGTGGGTCAAGAAACACAATATTATGGCCATGTTTCTTAATTTTGAAAAATTAATTATTTGGGAATTTCATATAACATTTTGAGCACATCATATCCACTTCTCCAACTCCTCCCATATCCACTGCCACCTCTAAACCCACCCCAGTTTCATATTGTCTTTTTTTAAAAAAATAAACCACTGAGTCCAATTTGTGCTGCCCATTTATTCCTAGGCGTGCAGTCACCGACTTGACATTACCGACAAACTAGGAGCCACATCCTTAAAGAAAGGAGATTTTCCCTCCCCCAGAAGTCACCAATTGCCCAGCTTCTTAGATGGGGTGGGGTCCCAAGTCATGAATCCTTTCCCGCCCTACGCTAGAGTGTTGCTCGGTTGATCTGTGCAGTCTTGTACAGGTAATCACGGTTGCCGTGAGTTCATGAACACAGGGGGTCTGTCATGTCCTGAAGACACTGTTTTGCTTTGGTCCTCTGCCATCTCTGACTCTTACAGTCTTTCCTCTACCTCTTCGGAGATGATCCCTGAGCCTTCGGGGAAGTGGATGATATGGATACCCGTTTATGGCAGAGCACTCCACTGATACTCTGTATTTTGACCAGTTGTTTATGCATTAACCACTACCCACTCCATAAAGAAAATTTTTCTGATAGATCTGAGAGCTGTACCAGTCTATGGGTAGAGAGATAGGAATTTAGAGGCCAGTTTGAAACTGTCAGCTTAGCAGAATAATAGTAATAGGCTTACCTCTGAGGCCAAAATATGGGTCCTTGGCCAGACTTATAGGACTAGAAATATGCCTCTTTTTGTGGAGTGGGCCTTAAATCTAATCAGAAAGTAGTTGGTTACCCCCATAGTGTTTGTGCCACTACTGCATTTATAGAAACATCTTGTCATTATTGCAGTTCACAAGGTTCACAGATGGATAAGACTTGGCAACTCCCTGCCTCTGGTTCCCCCCTCCTACTCCCCATAACCTCCAAAGAACCTCCCAATACAATGAGAACTAATGGACATATTTTAAAATTACCACATGCTAACTTACTTACTAACTTCAATACTTGTATTCCCCAACTGTTCATCTGCTAATGCCAAGAAAGAGGCAGAAGCAAGGAATGGGGGCTGGTAGGTGCTTTTTTTTTTTTTTAAACTAAAGTAATAATAGCCCTCACATTTCATGACATTATGGCTAGATCACTTATCCCAAGACACAGTGAGTACCAGAAGTCCAATTTATGCCTTTGTGATACTTGACCTTGTGGAAACGCTATTGCACTTTCTCCACCCTGGGAATTCAAGCTTAGCTCTTATGGTCATTTACAGTTTACCATCAATGGAGTGAAGCTCTCTTATCACACAGACCTGAGTCAGAACAGGATGGCCCCATGTGAACCATTCCAGAAGCAAAAGAGCAGGAACCCTAGCTAGCCTGGCTTCTTCCAAAGCTCTCCCTGGGTTGCTTCATGCTGTCAAGCTTACTGAGTAGGCGACCCCCCCTGGGTCTTTCATTTAAGTCCTTATTTCATCCCAAACTGATTTTGTGTATGGTGAGAGAGGTTTCTTGCCAGTGCTCATGTCAGAGGAGCAGCAGCTGGCAACTGTGGTTTGAGGTGTCAGCCCATCCGGAAATACTTGGTGGGTGACCCTTTGATAGGCGAGGCCCCAACATCACTCCAGAATGCCTTTTGCTTCTGCTGTGCCTTTTCGTGTTTGCTACTACCATCTCTCTCTGGCATCTGGCATGGTGTAAATGGGTGTGGGGAGATCCCCACTGTGTGTAATGTAGTGTGTTTATCTCATAGAAATATCCTGTTCTACTGGGTATTTTTACCTGTGGATTATTATGAATATGATTTCCTCCTAAGATGTAATGTTTAGCTGAAACAAGGATTTTATACAATAATAGTTTTAGTTTAAATAGGATTTTGATGATTGAGGGTTTTTAATGAATATACTAGGGGATTATGATAGAGGTTAGTTTAGTGGAAAAGTTAACAAAGGTAAAGGTAGGGTAAAATGTTGGCCTATCTCTGATAAAGCAGAAGCTGCAGAGGATAAAAAATAGGACAATGAAGTGTCATACAGCTAGAACACGTGAGTTTCTATTGAGAAGCTGTATAGACTGTGACTTAGGTTAATGATGAAGGAAACCAACTGAGTTCCAGTAGCCCAGCTAGCTTAGATTGTTTAAATCTTAATGCTGGGAGGTATATTCACAGGTTTTGGAATGTTCCATAGCTGAAACAGAGTTTTGAAAATAAAGTTAGACTAAGATGCTTTTGTGAAACAGTTGTAAGGTGAAAAACCCAAGAAGATAATCTAAAGTTTTAGGAAGGCACATAGTTGAATGAGGAACTCGCTGTCAGGGAACAAGAACAACCTAGTCCAATTATCATTAGCTGACGTACCTTTCTTGCTAGGACTGGCTGATGACCAAAGATGATGAGATGATGATTAATTTATACCCATTTCTATCCTCACTCTCCTGATATATATACTATTGATGAGTGGGTATGCACCCTTAAGATTTAAAGTAGATCTGACTGATTATTTTTCATGTGAAAAATTTGGGTTTATGATTCCTTTAAGTAAGAAGGAAAACATCAAAAGTAAAGATAGATGTTGACATAAGTTTCTGTTCCACCTGGTCCCGCAGTCATTCAGTCCCAAGGAAACACACAGAGGCTTATATTTATTACAAACTATTTGGCATATTAGCTCAGGATTATTAACTAGCTCTTCCAACTTAAATTAACCCATAATTCTTGTTTATGTTTAGCCACATGGGTTGGCACCTTTTCTCAGTGAGGCATTCTCATCTTGCTCAGTGTCTGGCTGGTGACTGTGTTTCTGCACTTCCTCTTCCCAGAATTTTCTTAGTCTGGTTGCCCCACCTATACTTCTTGCCTGGCTACTTGCCAGTCAGTGTTTTATTAAACTAATATGAGTGAAAAATCTTTACAGTATGTAAAAGCATCATTCCACAGCAGACAGAGTTAGAAGAAAAAAAATCTAGAACAAGAGAAGGAAATCACCAGAAAAGTAAATAGAGAATGTAAAAGAAGAATAAAGAAAAGGTCTGAGGGAGAGAGAGAGAGAGAGAGAGAGAGAGAGAGAGAGAGAGAGAGAGAGAGAGAGAGAGAGAGAACGTCTTTTCCCTTTACCCCTCAGATTAAAGAGTTGTAGTATGCCAACTCTGTGATCCCCTTTGAGCCCTGCATTCTTGGAGGATGGTCTGCTAGGCAGTGGACATTTCCCTTCTTCTACAGGTCACTATCCAGGTTTTCTGGAACTTTTTATTGAAGACATTGTCCTTTCCTCAATTTGTATACACAGTTTACAGTTCAGAACAAATTTTGTTGAGAACCATTTGGCTGTAAATGTCCTGGTTTATTTCTAGGTCCTCTACTCTGTGCCATTGTATGGATCTATGCTTTTTACATTATTATCATGCTGTTTGGTTACTCTTTGTAGGTACTTTTGTTTGTATTTTGGTTAAAAGAAGATGTCTTGTTGTTGTCTAGGTTGTTCCCAAACTCCTGGACTCAAGTGATTCTTTTGCCTTAGCACCTTAAGTGGCTGGGTCTGCAGATACACATAGAGTGAGCCCTGCTTGGAGCAGGCTTTGAAGTTGGATAGTGTGCTGACTCCAGCTTTGTTCTGTATACTCTGCTGTGGATATATGCACTGTTTTGCAGTTCCAAACACACTTAAGACTGCTTTCTGATTCTATGGAGTAACTGACACTGGAATTGGGATCACATTGATTCTATAGATTCCTTTGGGTAGCATTTCAACAATAGCCATTCTTCCATTTATGAACATGTAACACCCTTTCATTTGCAAGTGTTAGCTTCAGAGTGAAAGGTATTTTAACTTGTCAGGAAGACAGGCTATACCTGCGAGTGTTACAGCTCTGGAGGGAAAGGCAGTCAGGTTATACCGACAGCTGTGAAGGGAAGGTATCCTGGATACCCACAGCTGTGAGGAGAAAGGTATCTTGACTTGTGGGGAAGTCAGGCTGTATCTGGTCTCCCTGCAGGATGTGGTAATCCTGCTCCTCTCCAAGAGAGAGCTGAGCTATGCTCTGTCCCCCTAAGGGAGTTTCCCAGCAGAGCTATCCATTTCTTCTCAGCTCCAGCCCAAGATGTTACTTCTCTGCTTCATTCACTCTGCAAGGGGAAGGCCCCTCTCCCCAGAAATGTAGAGGTGAAAAGTTGTTACTTTTCCTCTGCTTCTAAGAGAGTTTCTCAGCAGAGGGGTCTAAGAAATGTGTCTGAAAAGCAGACGTTGCTTCTTCTGCTCTGCTCCCCTAAGGGAGCTTCACAGCAGAGCTTCTGCTCTGCACTGGCAAAAGAAAATTTTTTCACTCAAAACTTTTTCAAGAGATTTATTTGGGAGGGAGGAATCCAGGAGAGTGGCTGCCACTATTAGGATGGACAGCTGCCAATTGAACAGGCAGAGGGGTTTATACAGGGGATCCTAGGAGCAGAGTTTTTTCATGGAGGGAATTGATCAGATTTCAAGCCCCTTGAGTTTGGACAAGCTCAGAATGGCTAGATTTCGTGCCCAGGGATTGGTTGGTTTTCTGCTCAGGGATTAGTAGGTTTCCTGTTCAGTTGGTCAGGGGCAGATTTAGCTATGAATGTTTCTTTCACTGGCCCATTTTAGCCTTTGGCTCTAGTTTAGGGCCAGGGTGGATTTCTTTGGCTGGCCCTTTGACCCTATACCATTTATTTGTGCTCTCAATTTCTTTCATTAATATTTTTTATTGTGAGAGATTTCACCTGTTTGGCTAACTTTTATTATTAGACTCTTGTTGTCTGAGGTTTCTATCCCACCCGGTCCTTGTTCTGCCTGGTTCCCGCAGTCATTAAGTCCCAAAGAAATCACACAGAGGTCTACATTAATTATAAATTGATTGGCCCAGTATCTCAGGCTTCTTATTAACTCTTACAACTTATATTAGCCCATTATTCTTATCTATGCTAGCCATGTGGCTTGGTACCTTATTCAGTGAGACAGTCACATCTTACTTTTTCTGTGGTAGGGTCAGGACTGCAGACATAGCTTTCCTCTTTCCAGAATTCCCCTGTTCTTGTTGCCCTGCCTCTACTTCCTGCCTGGCTACTGACCAATCAGCATTTATTTAAAATATGATTGACAGAATACAGACAATTGTCCCACACCAGACTCTTTTGTTTGGTAATTAGTGTAGAAAGATTTAGTTTCTTGGTTTTGTTTTCAGATAATTATTTACACATAAAAATAATACTTTTTTTTTAAAAGACAGGTTCTTATGACATAGTCCTAGCTGGCCTTAAATTTATGGAGATCTACCTGACTCTGCCTCCCAATTAAAGGGATTAAAGGCATGTGCCACTACACACAGGAATATTGATTTTTATGTTGCTTTAAGAAAAAAAATATAAAAATATATTTAAGGATGCGAATGCCTGCATGCGTGTATGTACCCTGTGTGTGTAAGATAATCATAGAGGTCAGAAGAGGACATTGGATTCCCTGGAACTAGATCTGTAGATAGTTGTTAGCCACTATCAGTGCTGGGAATTGAACCTGTGTCCTCTGAAAGAACAGCAAGTGCTTTTTATCACTGAGTCATCTCTTTAGCCTCATATGCTGATTTTTGTTTAAAAAGTACTGCCACTTCAACTAATTAATATATTAGTTCTAATAGCCAAACTATATCTATATCTATATCTATATCTATCTATCTATCTATCTATCTATCTATCTATCTATCTATATCTATCTATCTATCTATCTATATATATATATAGGACCTGAAATTACCATATGAAAGAGTTATCTTCCCTCCTGTATTTACTGAAGCAGCATTCATAATAGCTAAGATACACACTCAGCCTAGGTATCCAAGAACACATGAATGGATACAGAAAATGTGGTAAATTTACATAACGAAATAAAAAGTTAACTCCAACTAGTTGTGGTAACTTGGATGAGCCAGGAGGACACTATGAAACTGAAAAGAACTGAGCACAGAAAGACAACTACTGAATAATTTAATTGGCAAAACTCTGGCCACTGTAGTCACTCAGCCATGTAGTGGGTGGGATGAGCATTCTGACCGGAACACCCCAGACACAGCATGCAAAACTGGGTGTCTTGGGTGGTACATGTTCTAGTGCCCACCCAAGAGTCCATGCCACTGTCTTATTAACCGAGAAATCTCTCTACTGTTTCATTTGAGGCACTCAGTTAAGCCTGCTTTCCACTTCACCCAGTTACTAGTTAGAAGTGTGATTTGAGATGTAAGTTTTAGGTGAACCCAGGTGTGGTGGTATAAAACTACATCCCGGCACCTGGGAGTTTGAGGCCAACCTTGGTTATACAGTGAGACCCTATCATCTCTCTCTTACACACACACACACACACACACACACACACACACACACACACTCACACACTGACTAAGTGACAGTGCTATGCTCATTTTCCCCACGACTCTGCCGACAGCCTTTCTTCAGGAGTTGTCTTTAGCAGAGCTGGTTGGTCAGTGTGATCGTTGAAAACCATTTTGCTAACCTAAGGCATTGGGGGGACTGACTAGGATCTTCATTGGTGCAGGACTTTTTTTAGTCCCCCTTTTTGGGAGCTTATTGCTTCATATGGTGGGGGATGATAAAGATGAATGTGACAGAGTTCCTTGTCCTCAGGGGGAAAACCAAAGAGTTATAGAAAATGTGAATGATTCAAGTAGCAACCATGAGGAAATCTAGGGTAGGGGAAGACTGGAGGAATGGCCTGGGACAGGTGCCTGGGGTGTTCTTTGAGGCATGGGACACTCAAGAGATGGGGGCTCTGGTCAACTCAAGAATTCAGGTACTTAAGAGCTCAGACCGTTGCTCCAAATTGAGTCTCTGTCTCTACCTCGATCCATCGCCAGATGAAGGTTCTAAGGTGATATGTAAGATATTTATCAGTATAGGATAGGGTCATTTCAGGTTCCCTCTCCTCAGTTGCCCAAGGTACCAGCTGGGGACATCTCCCTGGACACCTGCGAACCCCTCTAGAGTCAAGTTTCTTGCCTACCCTAAGATGGCTCCCTTAGTTAGGATATATACTTCACTGCTCCCGTATCCTCCCTTCCTATATCCCAACCATCCCAATCCCCCGAGCTCCTCCCATCCTCCCCTTCTCATGTTTCTCATCCCATTTCCCCTTTGCCCCTTGCCACCTCACCCGCAAGTTCCCAGTTATTGCCCTGCAATCTTGTCTACTTCCCCTCTCCAGGCGGATGACTATATGATTTTCTTTGGGTTCACTTTCTTATTTAGCTTCTCTAGGATCACAAATTATAAGCTCAATGTCCTTTATTTATGGCTAGAAACCGATTATGAGTGAGTACATCCCATGTTCCTCTTTTTGGGTCTGAGCTCTTAAGGTCCAAATGAGGAGCAGAAGGAGGGAGAACATGAGCAAGGAAATCAGGACCACGAGGGATGCACCCACCCACTGTGACAGTGGAACTGATTTATTGTGAGCCCACCAAGGCCAGCTGGTCTGGGACTGAATAAGCATGGGTTGAAACTGGACTCTCTGAGCATGGCGGACAATGAAGGCTGATGAGAAGCCAAGGACAATGGCACTAGGTTTCGATCCTAATACATGAACTGGCTTTGTGGGTGCTTAGCCTGTTTAGATGCTCACCTTCCTGGACATAGATAGAAGACCTTCGTCTTCCCGCAGGGCAGAGAATTTGGACTGCTCTCCAGTATCGAGAGGGAGGGGGAATGGTGTGGGGGGAGGAGAAGAGGAGTGGGGATAGGGGGAGGAGACTGGGGGGAGGGGGCAATATTTGGGAGGAGGGGAGGGAAATGGGAAACGGGGAGCAGGTGGAAATTTTAATTAAAAAAGAAAAATAAAAAAAAAAAATTCAGGTACTGAGCACCAGTTCAGGACAGAGCACGGGAGAGCAGCTCTCACTCTCTTGGCCTGTTGATAGCCCCCTAGCGGCTGAGCAGAGGCAGCGCACACACTGGTGGAGTGCTGTTCTCGACCTGCAAAGCATCAGCTGAAAGCTATCAGTGGCCTTTTTCATTATTTTGGCAGGTTAAAAAGTTTGTTCTTTGAGCACTCTGAAACCATTAGAGAGGAGCTGGAGCCTTATGAATGACAGAGGAGGGTAGGTGGAAGGTGTTGCAGGCTTAGGCAAGTCTCAATACTCCCCCTCCCCCCCCAGTGAGGACCAGGGAGTACGGAAGGCCAGAACAGGTCCCCTACTTACAGTCTCCTCTGCAGGGTTCCTGTAAGATGCTCTGCTTCCTGCAGGGTAGTTCTGTCACTCATTTAATGACTTATTCTTGTCAGAGGAATGAAAGACAGTGTTACTCCAAATGCCACAGTGTTTGCTTTATTTGAAACCTGAGGTTAAAAAACATTTCCAAATGGCACAGCAGACACTGTTAAAGGAGACTATTCAGTGATACCAAAGTTTCATCCCTTGTGCAGATCAAGTGCTGGTGTTTGATGTGCTTCTGAGTAACTCTTTGGCAGGTAAGAATGAGATGGGTTCCCTGACCCATTATCTCATAAGGCCACACAAAATGAGGATTAATGAATTAAAGTGCATTCCAATCATCACGCCTTCCCACAGAGACTCAGTGTCACTGCAGTCACCAAAAGCAGGGCATCTAGATTAAACACACCTCAAAAGGGTCTAAAAACACCCCTTGATCAGAGAAGTCTCCTGAAATTTAAAAGGTGTTTGAGAGGGGAAAGGAAATTTTGAATTAACTTTCTTGTGAGATGAGGAAATTGTGCTAAGTTTCTACCAAGTAGTGTTCGTTTATGTGAATGTGAGCAGCACTCAATGGTCTTTGTATTGCATTCCCTGGTTCTGAGCACCAAAGATGGCTCCTCTCTGCCTCCTTTTCCAAAACCTTTGAGCCAAGAATGTTTTCTGAATATAAAGGATACTCACAGGTAGAACCACAGAGTCTTAGTTTAAAAACAAAACTCCATGAATATCAAACTAGAGCTGCAAGATTTCTTTTTTGGCCAGGAGTGGCTTGATACTTGATGGACAACTGAACCTATTCAGAAATAACATCTTTATTTATATATGGTTCTTCGTTTCCACTTCCCAAACCGTATGGAGAGTTTCAGTTCCAGATTTCTGCTTGAGAATTCCTTTGCCTTCTTGGCCCAGAGCTAGCTGGAATCTAGGGTACTTAGTTAGCAATGCTCTCCGAGTCTACTGAGACATGGAGGGCCCCATCTCTGCCTCAGACATCCTTCCCTGTGTCTGGGTAGCTGGTTTGTTTCTTGGGTGAAGTCAAGTAGTGGCTTCAGTGTCACTGGTAAACAGGCAGCTGGCAACACTACTAACATGGCTGTTATGATTCCTTATAACATAGCTGAGTCATTACAGGAGAAGCTGTCCTTAGAAAAAGAATGACCCAGGATCTCAAGGATGTTTCCTTATGATTTGTAGTATAATTAAGTCCAGCTGGGCCACCATCTTTCTCAGTGATTCTTCAATTGTCATTTGCATTTTTAAAAGTTACTCCAATGAACTACTTAAAATAATAAAGCTATGTATGAAAGGCACACGTACACGGGGCCAAATGTTCTCTCGTAACCTAGTGCATGAACTGTGAGCTGGAACATGAACAGTGAACTAATATATCATACAGAACAAAGTCCATTCAGCACAAAACTAAATATACTATCAAACACAGAGAGTTGGTAAGTGCCTACCGGAGTACTGGGCAGTCAGCACTGAAGCCTCTCACCTCAGTTATGAGCTGGCCTCACAAGAGCTGCGTGGGACTCCTGGTAAGTGACAGAGGTTCAGGATTAAGTCAGATGGAAGGCCCCAGACCCCTCCCAGGCCCCTAACACAACAGTAACTCAGTGAATGGTCACTCTTGATGCAGACGGTGACAGTGATACCGGCAGAAAACCATGAGCTTGGCCAGTGTCTCCAACATACCCTGGAAAAGCCAAGTAATAAAAATGAGATCCTAGTTGGTGCTGGATCTGTTAGCCTCGTAAGCAAGCTGGCTTCAGTCTTCCCTTTGAAAGAAGAAGGTTCAAAGGTAAGATGATTTGGTCTTCAGCAATCTCAGGCCACATACAGACCTACAAGGAGCCCTGTCAGTCTTCCAAGACTCAGCTATATACGCTGGCCTCACATGGCAAAAAATTTCCAGCAAAGGTAAATTGGTGGTGGGAGTAAAAAGGGGTCACAGAGAACAGAAAGTTATCTAAGCTATCTGTCCTAAAAAAGGAAACAGTACGCTGTCTGCAGCATCAGATATGAGCTGATGAGCAAGAGGGGTGGCGGGCAGATGGAGGCCCAAAGGAAGTTATGCCCTGCTCTTCTGCTACATTGCTTCTTCGTTACCAAAGACTTTTTAGAAAGGTTCCAGGTATTCAAAGTGGTTCTTAATTGACTCTACTCACGAGTAAACAACTGTCTGCAGGTGAGACAGAAGCTCTGGTGTTTACAAACAAAGATGGGCTATGGGCTGACACATGAGCTCTGAGGCCAACCTGAGTTCACTGTATTTCTACTCCTACCACCCATATGCAGAGCTGAAGCCTTCAGGTAGTGGCTGCTCTTTCTTAGACCTCTGGTTGGTTCGTGTGTGTGTGTGTGTGTGTGTGCGCGTGAGTGTGCATGTGCATGTATTGTGTGTGATTTAGAGCTGCTGAGTGGCCAGGCTGAGCAAAGGCCCTGAATAGACAAGGGCTCTGAAGGACAGCACAGTTCAGCACCCTCCCCCAAATTGCTGAGAATGAGAAAGCAGCCCCTTCTTATGGATAAATTAAGAGATAGGTGCATCTCCTACGTGATGGCCCTGTGGTCTCCTTCTCTTGGGACTACACAAGGATTCACAAAGGGAATCCTTTGCCTGAAAAATACCACAGCAGACTGTTACCAACTATGATCCCAGGTAGAGGCCAATGGTGTTTCTAGAGTACAAACATTTGGCAAAGTGTCCCTTTGGGTGAGAAGATAGCTGAGTCTCACATCTGGTCCTTAGGAGCCCTGGGAACTGACAGTGACAGCTTCACGTAACCAAGCACATTGTGAATCTTGGCAGAGTAGTTTCTAAGGTGCAGTACAAGGCTCTGGCAGAGCTACAGAGCTGGTGAGCTGGGGTACAGCTGATTGCATTTCCTTTGTTTCTAATTTTTAGTTTTTAAAATTTTGTGAGTGAGTGTGGGTATATATGTTTAATGAGATGGGTGAGGAGGAGTAGTGTTTCCTGTGGATGATAAAGAGCTTTAAAGTTCAGGTACTGATGCTATGGGATATCGCTTCCATCGTAGATCACAGGCCGGTCAACAGTCAGATGGTAGAATACTTTTTTGGAGATAAATCTGAAGAAATAAAAAAATGGAAAATGCAGGTGTTACTTTTAGTGAAGACTGAGGCCTCGTGTCACTGACTGGGCTTTGCTAGGTGTAGAACTAAAGTCTCCAGAGAAACAGCTTCTGGGAATTGGGCAACTCATGGACCATTTTAGTGTTCCTTGGCTCCCTATCCTCATCTTCTGCCTGTCTAGTCTAGTAAAGTTCTCTCCCCTCAGAAGGTCCAAGTACTGTCCATCATGGGCTTCCTAGGGCCTCAGTGAAGGGTGGGGCTATAAAGTGCCAGTGGTCAGGACTGCATGGGAGGACGGACTAGGTGCCATAGGAGCTCACGGCAGAAGCCAGAATGTATGTCACACACACTGGACATTTGTGTCAGTTCTGATCTCCATGTACCATAGACAGAGATAATTTTCCAGAGCACTGCACTACCCTAGGTTTTCCAGGAGCCTGAGGCTGCATGCGGCCCTTGTTACACCTCTTTCTGGACCCACAGCCAGGCTCAGTGAGGCACTGACACTTCTGGATCACTACAGAAAAAGAAATGGTTAACTAGAGATGCAGCAGGAAGAACAGGGCTTGGCTACATAGACACTTCCTAACCCTGCTCCCTACAGCTATTGCTGCTCACCTAGATACGGACCACAGTCAGCTCCCTGGGAAGGCTGAGCACACTCCAAAGTCCTACAGAATTAGGCAGAGTTCTATTATCCAGGGCAACACAGGACAAGTGGGAAGGTCTCTTGCACGGTAGACAACCCTGTCCACAGGCCTGAGAGCTCAGGACCTGAGGAGCTGGGGTAGGGTATGGGAACACCTTTGCCTAGAGTATCCTAACAAGTTACTCTGCTAAAAGCCAAACACTTGTGATGAAGGGAGACAGCCATAGCCAAGACAGGTCTATTTCAAGAAAGAACCCCAGTGAAGAGGCTCCCTGGAAACCAGAAGCCTTCTCTAGGGACAAAGGTCTCAACTTGTGCATGTGACAGATGTTGTCTATCTGGCTGTTCTGCCTGTTCCCTTTTCTAGCCACCTGCTTACCATCCTTTTTATATTCTCATGATGATTACTCCTGAGATCAGACCCCCTAGAGCCTTTAGTTGACCCTCAGTACTGCCTGAAGTAAATGGAGAAGTCAAGATGGCAAAGACTGCTCCTGTAACATACAACATGGCTGTTGTGGAATATTAGTTTAAGACTTGAGTGGTTAGTATACGGTAAGACACGGTAAGTGTTGGTCCACCGCTGCAGCTTGAATAACCCATGTCCCCCACAGGCTCACATATGTGATCACATGGTCTCTGGTTGGTGATGCTGTGTAGGGAGGATGTAGCATTTTCAGGAGGAAAAGCTTTGCTGACAGAAGTATGCCACTGGGAGTGAGCTGTGAGGATTTGTAGCCTCCCCTACTTCCTGTTTGCCCTCGTTGCTTCCTGCATGTGAATAAAGATGTGACCTGTCAACTTCCTGTCCTGGCTGCCTGCTGCCATTATGGACTCTCTTGAAACTAAAAGTCAATTAAACTCCTTCTTCCTTTAGTTGCCTTTAATCATGGTGTTTTATCCCAGCAACAAAAAGCAACTGACAGACCTGCTTTATAAAACCTACCATGAGCAGTGAAGGCAGCGGAGGAGTGTAAATTATAGAATCACTAGCAAAAAACTTTGACAACGAAGTCTTGATTCTGAGTGTCTGCCTCAGTGCTAGAGAACAGGAGCAGTGATGCATAAAGACAGGTGGACCCATGAAATACCATGAACAACTTAGGTACCTACCTGGAAAAGGTGTTGTCAAAGATAAGCAAGTAGATACCAGGGGTTCGGACCTTTAGCTGGCCCCGGATACTCTCCTTGTGGGAATTGCATCGGGTAGTGGGAATGAGGACCTGGCGGGGAGAGCAATAAGGTGTCACAGAAGCTGAAGGCTGTGAGTCCTCTAGGCAAGCTGAATGAGGTCACAGCTGTAAAGGCTGGGACGAAAACTCAGCTCCAGCAAGGGTGGGGTGTCAACTATCCCACTCACTGTAGGCAGATGGTGCTTATGCATTTCTTCCACACTAGAGCCAATCTGTCCCATCCCTTGGAGAAGCTGTACTTCTATGCTTTTAGGAACATTCTAAGTGCCCATTTGACCAGCTGCCTCACGTAAGTCCTAGTGCTGTCCTTAGGACACAGTCCTCTTTCCGGATGATGACATTCAGGCTCTCTATAAAGCTCCTGGCCCTGCCTCCTCCAGGAAAGACAGCCCTAGCTCCACCCATGGCCTCTCACAAGGCATCACCACAGGCCCTTCTCTTGGATAGGTCCTGGCAAGTCCACGTGATTTTAATCTTTCCAAGCCTAAATCTTAGCCTCCTGTTTATTCTTTCAGAATCACAAATTTATCCCCTAAGTGCAAATCTGGGCATATAGTGTATGGATCAGAGCTAGTCCTTGCATGGTCAACCTCATCCCCATAGGGGCAAGGCCTTCTACCTGAATATCAGCTAAAGCACAGGCCTAAACTTAAAACTGAAGTTATATGAGCTAGCAAAATGGCTTGGTAGGTAAAAGAGCTTGTCTTGCAAGTCTGACAAATTGAAAACCATGTAAAGAGGTGAAAGGAGGGAAGAGACTCTATAAAAGCATCCTCTGGTCTCCATGTACATGCCATGAATTAATTCATCCCCTCCCCCAATGATAAAGTGAAACAAAACTGAAGGTGTGACAGGAAGAGACAACCAGTATTCTGTTTCCTTCCTACTTTCCTCCATCTTAGAGAGTCTTGTCCCCCATCCCCCAGTGCCTTACACTGTCTGCTTAGCAAAACCTATGCATAAAGGGTTATATAGATCACCAGCTCTGCAGAGCACTCTGAGCTCCTAATATAGCAAATGACATCAGAAGTGACTGTTTTTATCTACCCCTCTTACCCTGCAATGAGACAGTCTCAGCGTGGCCTTCTCTGTAGACACAGGAGTCCTTTTCCAGTTGTGCCTAAATTGCCTACCTACTCATATTGTGATTTCTAGTTGGAGTCATAGGTCTTTATTTCTCAGAACTCTCTCTCATTCAGAACGCTTCAACAACAGATTTGGGTGTCATCCTATATCTCTTTGTCCCAGTAGACTCTACAGAATGTGGGATACAGCAAGAGCTCAGCTTTTAACTGTTCAAGGATCCAGCAAGGTTCTCATGTGTTGTTATGAGATATGGCCATCTGTTTTCTGAAAGGCCTAGGCTGGTCAAGAGCTGCTCAAGAGCATATGAGAAGTCCCCTGGATAGGTACTAAACATGGGGACATAGAAATATGCTGTCTAGGCTCATGACTTTTCAGGGGACCATTGACAGAGAAAACAGCACTCTTCATCGCTGACTGCTGACCTGGGCCTGGAAGGGCAGAGGAACACCTAAATATTCTAGACATGGGCTTTTTCTGCCCCACTGTGTTCACTGTGGGAAAAGACAGTGGTGGTCATTAAACACAGGAAGGGCTCCTTGTAAGTCTGAGACAAGGATGGCTGAACCAGGCCCCTAAGCTCCATCTGTCATGAGGACTGATGGGTAGATCAAGGAGCAAGGGTGATGTCCACGCTCAGAGATGCTTATGGAGCTAAGGGCCTAGCACCTGACGCTTGCAGGACTCTGACAGCAGACGATCTCAATGGCTGGTGCCAAACTCAGAGAAATTTGCTGAAAATAAACATCAAAGAGCCATTTGCCTACTCATATTTGATTTCTAGCAAGGTAAAGCAAAAAGGCCCCTGCTAGTTAACTACCTAGGAAAATTAACTGCCTAAAATTCACTTTTTGTTGCAACCTCCTGTGTCTGAGCTTTTTTTTTCTCCATTCTTTTCTCTCATGATTCAAATACAATCTGCATTTCTACCCTTCATTCCTCCTCTCTGCCTTATAAACATGGGAACTAAGCTGCTGGGCACGGGAATCCCTCTTTCTCACCCCACAGTGAATCAGCATCCTGCGAGCTTCTACCCAGCCCTTTTGTGGCTTTGAACTACTCAATTTGGGCTGCCCAACGGAGTTGCTGAGGGTTGCCTGCACTGTATTCCTGATACCCTGATTTAGTGGTCTGGGATTTGGTTTTAAAGTCTCTCCCTGGGTTTCTAGTGTATAGCCACATGGTTGAGAACTGCAGTTCTTCATTGCCAACATTTTACACCTAGAATAGCCTGGATGTTATAAAGCTCAACTGACCATGTCATACTGGGGCTGTCTTTGCTGTTGTCTTTGCAGGTGACATTTGGGACATTCAAATTGAATAACTGGAGGAGCCCATAACTCCCAAGGTATCCCACCCTGCTCTGCAGAGTTCTGTGAGAATCCTATCTCTTGCATGTCTCTGAGATTTACCTACAGATCTATCCCAAGGTCAAATGGAATACGCGAGGCACAGAAATAACCTTCAGCCACATGAAGATAGTTCTCCTGAACTTGACTTCTGGGTCTTGTTTCCCCAAGGAAATCAAGTCTTGGATGCTTTGCCCACTCTGGGGAAGGTTTGCTCAGGCACCTGGAGCGTGTGATAAGGATGCTGGTAGGGAACCTGGCCTACCTTGCACTGGTCGAGTGGTGTGTCTTCTGTCTCTTGGAAGACCACACTGAAGGAGATGCTCTTGGGGTCAGAAGAGAAGACCCAGCAGATAGTGAGGCCAGGCTCAGTTACGGTGATAGGGATCAGGCTGTAGGTACTGGACCTCACAAACAGCTCCCTGTTACCCTCCCCAAAGCTGATGATCTCCTCCACTGTGAGGGGTAATTTGATCCTAAAATAAAAATGCAAAGAGAAATCTGGTTCAGTGGATTGTCTGAGGCCTTGAGGTAACTGGATATTTGAGACTCTTTGTAGGTTAAGCATGGGTACCCCTGACTGACATGTTTATAAGATGCTCAGCTCAGACAAAAGCTTTGGTTTGAGTGCTTACCACACAGCTGGCATAGTTTTTGCCAGCGAGTCAGAGCTGTGAAAGATACAGGGAGTCCTTGTCCACATGGACCTGAAAGCCCGTGGAAACTATGGGGACAACTGACCTGCTCTGAGTCTCTTATGGATAGGATTTGAGTGCACATCTGTGAGGCTGGTCCAGCCTTTATGTTCTGCCGCCTCCTCTCACCCTATTAGACACACCTCCCACAGTCTCTCCGCAGATTTGTGTGAGAAGGGGTGGAGGGGTTGAAAAGTCAAACCTGAGAGAACCTGTGTCAGATTTCACAACTGTCTTGTTTTATTTTCCAAATCTGTAGAATTGAAATGACCATGTTTTCTTCACATGACCATTGTGGTAACACTGAAGATTGTGGAGCTGAGGGAGGCCTCTGACCTCTTCCTATAGCCAATCATCCTTGGATCCACTTTGTAGGGGGACAGTTGATGGAGGAAAGTCATTGGTTAATTAATAAAAAAAAACTGCTTGGCCTCATAGGTTAGAACATAGGTGGGTGGAGTAAACAGAACAGAATGCTGGGAGGAAGAGGAAGTGAGCTCAGATGCAGGGCAGCTCTTCTCAGAGCCAGACGCGATGCAGCCAGCTGCCAGGTCAGACATGCTGAATCTTTCCCGGTAAGCTCACCTAGTGGTGCTACGCAGATTATTAGAAATGGGCTAAATTAATACGTGAGAATTAGCCTAGAAGAGGCTAGATATAATGGGCCAGGCAGTGTTTAAAAGAATACAGTTTGTGTGTTGTTAATTCGGGGCATAAGCTAGCCAGGCGGCCG
This sequence comes from Chionomys nivalis, assembly GCF_950005125.1. Taxonomy (NCBI): domain Eukaryota; kingdom Metazoa; phylum Chordata; class Mammalia; order Rodentia; family Cricetidae; genus Chionomys; species Chionomys nivalis. The sequence continues at coordinate 119,680,691 of NC_080089.1, forward strand.
GGAGCTGGGTGGTAGGAACGCAGCCCACAGCTCCTTCAACAGACAGTGCTGTGACAGTCTGAGGTTGAGGCACAAATACTGCATGAGATGACATCAGAGGTCGAGGCTGACTGTGCGGGAAGCCTTGCTTCCACTAATCCCCAGCGCCAACCAGCTGAGTAGATTTCTTCTTTCCTCAGTCACTCAAAGGCAGCAAGTTTAACCTGGGATTATGGTAACAGAACCTTCAAATGGAGCTGAATACCTTGGCTTAGTTTCTTACCATGAAGCAAGGCTTTTCCTCAGCTTCTTTTTTTTTCTGGTTTTCAAGACAGGGTTTCTCTGTGTAGCCATGGCTATCCTAGAACTTGCTCTGTAGACCAGGCTGGCCTCAAACTCACAACGATTTGCCTGCCTCTGCCTCCCAAATACTAGAATTAAAGGTGTGTACTACCACTGCCCAGCTAAACAACAAGTTTTAAAGGATATAAATTATGCTTTAAAGATAGAAAGTACAAACTGAAGTCCTAATGCAGTTAAAATAGACATCAGGGTTCAAATAGAGAGGCCTAAAACACATGGGAGGGGTAGAGCCAACCCGATCACATAAGGGGAAGGACAGGGCTCTGGGGAAAAGAGTCAGTGTCTGTATGCTCTGGCTGGTTCCCACGTCCACAAGGTCCTGCTGGAGGATATACTCAAGGCACTAGTTGGTTCCTACTCCACACAGCCCTATGGGGGACATACGTAAGTCTCTGGCTGGTTCCCACTTCTACAAGGGCCCAAAACTCACAGCGATTTGCCTGCCTCTGCCTCCCAAATACTAGAATTAAAGGTGTGTACTACCACAAACAAGTACACCACAAGTAGGTGGGGTTGGGATGTAGCTCAGTGGTAATATACCTATTACGCATGAGACTCTGAGTTCAGTTCTAAGCACTGCCTAAAACAACAAAATAAAACAATCCCTACAAATTGAACAAAGAGAAGAGTTTTTTTTTTTTTTTTGGTTTTTCGAGACAGGGTTCCTCTGTGGCTTTAGAGCCTGTCCTGGAACTTGCTCTGTAGACCAGGCTGGTCTCGAACTCACAGAGATCCACCTGCCTCTGCCTCCCAAGTGCTGGGATTAAAGGCGTGCGCCAAGAGTTTAACGAACTACCAACAGACTCCACCAAGTTCCGAGGCCAGCAACACCTGTAAAATCAACAACTAACGGACTAGCAGCCAAAAGACAGCCAAGACCAACAGTTAACAAAGCTATTCAGAGATGAACAGGAAACTTTGTGATTACTCCCCTGTGTGAGCAGCATGTGAATGAAGAGCACACGATCATCTCCTCAGTTGGGTGAGGAGACTATGCAGAGTTTGGGATTCTTCAATTGGCTTGGCCTGTGATATGCTCAGGAAATTAGCCTACGCCAATTGAAATCACCTCAGTCTTGTCTAGTTCCCTACTACAAGTCCTGCTCCCAGAAAACAGCTGGATGTTTTTTTTCCTTTCTTAGAACTCTTCCCCCTTTCTTTTACATTTTCTTACTTTTTGTTAACTTTTCTTAAGAAAGCCTGCTTTTGCTTTACTTACTCCTATATGTGTCTGTGTCTTTAACCATTACCCATTTGGCTGGATGTCTGTCCTTTGGTTACGACTGACTGGCATCTGAGTCTTTGAATCACATACATCTAGGCTGAGAAAGGCCCCATTGCCCTCAAAGATTTGCATTATTCCACTGGTGGTAAAACAGAGCACTGGGCGGGGCCAGCTCCTGTTGTGATTGGACCAGTGTCCCTCCTCCATACTCCATTCTCCTGGGACTCTTCTCCACTGGCACAAGAGGCCCACTCATTAGCTTGGCACTTACATCAGCTCTCCGGACTTCAGCAAGCAGATTTCAGCATCCTGCCCCACTGGCATGTCTTCAGTGTCTTCAGGGGTTAGTGAGTTTGATGTAGTGTCCCTGAAACATCATAAAGGAGAACAGGCCGTTAGTTATCAGCACACAAAGTTATATAGCTTGAGGCCTATAATGAAGTCATGTAAGGATTTCTGGGGACAGCAGAGGGAAGACAAAAGGGCTGCAGGAGTGCCTGGAAGGAGTGTGAGTATAAACACCGATGAGTCACTCTCCCCTCCCGCATCAGTAAATCCTTCTCTATGCTTAGGGGAGGCAGGCATGATACCAGCACCACTGCCTCTTTCCTCCTTAGTACTGGTCCTGTTGGTTCTGCAAAGCTGGTTCCAGCATCAGATACCCTGACGCGGCTCAGTCGGTACAAGAATAGGTCTAGGCAGAGATGGGACAAAGGGAATACTTACCTTTTCTTTCCTTCCTAATGTACCACTAGGAGTACAGAAGGAGCTGCTTTGGAACTGGGGCTGTCCCAGTCTCCAAAGTGTGCTCTGTGGACAACCGATACACAGGGAGCAAGGGTTACATACATCTCTCTCTTAGAAAGTCAGTTAGGCAGTTGTCTAGGTGTTTCTTCCTCATTAAAACATTCCCTTTCAGATGGAGAAGAGCACTCTTAAGACTCAGTAAGCTAGCCGGGCGGTGGTGGCGCACGCCTTTAATCCCAGCACTTGGGAGGCAGAGGCAGGCGGATCTCTGTGAGTTCGAGACCAGCCTCGTCTACAAGAGCTAGTTCCAGGACAGGCTCCAAAGCCACAGAGAAACCCTGTTTCGAAAAACCAAAAGAAAAAAAACTCAGTAAGCTAAAGACAGAAGTGCATAAAAGTTATAGAACTCAGTTTGCCTGGCATGGTGCAGCCTTCAGCACTTGGGAGGCCAAGGCAAGTGGATCTCTAGGAGTTCCAGGCCAGTCTAGTCTACTGAGTACTCCAGGGCATCCAGGGCTAGCTACATGGATAAACCACATCTCAAAGGAAGAAAAAAAGGAAGGATGGAAGGAAGGAGGGAGAAAGGTACAAGATTCACAAGTCCCATCCCCCTACTCCTCCACCCCCACCTTTAAAAGCAGGAATTACTTGCTGGAGAGAGGAGACTCTCTTCAGGAAGCTAACTGAAGGCTGTACAGAAAACTCCAGAAATGCAGCTATTATGAGTTCTCACCTATTCCAGGGTGTGCTTTTTGGTGAGGCAGTTCCCCATTTTACCCATACACCTGTAAGTAACACTAATTAAATTCACTGATTCATCAAGCTAGATTTGGATGGAAGTTTCTTTGGTTGTTAGTGTCTTATCTGGCGTGTTCTTGTATTTATCTGACCATGGAACATTATGAACACCTGCAAAATTACTGACCCTCAAAACACATGGGCAGATAAAAGTTCCTGGATGGGGACTTGAGTCCCAGCTGTTTCTCCAAAGCAGGATTCTTGCCAGAATTAAGATAATCTGACTGCAGCTCAGTGTGTTTCCATCCAGGACTCTATGCCCAGCCTGGCTAGTGGCTGTTAGGGGTCTCACAATCCAACCAACTTCAGCTGACAATTATGCCCAAGAAGACACATAGGCCCACGAAAGAAAATAGCTGGCTCCCACGCGACGGCCTTAGGAAGGTCTCCTGCCCAGGATGACCTCTTCCCCGGATGTTGTAACTAGTCTCAAGAGTTCTGGAGGACTCCTGAAATATCCCATGGGTATGGTCAGTATGTCTCAAACTTTCCTCTCACCAAAGGCTCCTTTCTGCCTGGACACCAGGCGCATTTACTACAGTTTCACAGGGTTTCAAAAGCCTTGCATCATTTTTGGGAAATTTGGTCTCTCCTAGGTAGTCATGTAAACGCATCAAGGGGTAAAGCAAACTTGAGAAAGGCAGGAAACATAAGCAGGACCACTAGAGGGCACCCTATCTCCTTCTATAGCCAAGTCCTTTCTTTCCTATTGAAGCAGTTTTCTCAGAAGGGAAGTCCATAAAGTCAGTGTTCTCAAGTGACCTCGCTCCAGCAGTAGGGTCTTCCATTAGCTTCTCTGACTTCTTAGAGTGACATGCCCACCGGTCCATTGATATGCTCTTCCCTCTAAGGCAGTGGCTCTCATGTTCCTAATGATGCAACCCTTTAATACAGTTCCTCATGTTGTGGTGACTCCAACTGTAAGATTATTTCACTGCTACTTCATAACTGTAATTTGCTACTGTAATTTACATGTTGAGAAACATGGCTCTTAGGTGATGATCCCAGTGTTCCTAGGAATCTCACTGCACAGTTGAAGCTTAACAAATGTCTGCATTATGAGCCTCAGTGTAAGGGACTTTCCCATCCCAAATGCTATCAAAGGTGCATGTAATCAATACTCCAATTTACTAAAGAATAAAAATGGCTCAAAGATTAGCAGTGTTTCCTATTTTTCCAAAGGACCCATGTTCAGTTTTCAGCATTCATGGTTGAGTTAGCTGTAACTCCAGCTCCAGGAGGTCCAACACCCTGCCTTCTTTTGGCCTCTTTCGGCACGTGCACTCACATGCACATGCACACACAGATGTACCTAAATAATAAATCTTTGAAGTTGGAGAGATGGTTCAGCTGTTAAGAGCACTTGCTGCTCTTCCAGAGGATTCAGGTTTGGATCCCAGTAGCCACATGGTGGTTTACAACTATATGTAACTTCAGTTCCATGGGATCTGACACTCTTTTCTGGCCTCCACAGGCACTGTATGCACATGGTGCACATACATGCATGCAGGCAAAATACCTACACACATAAAAAAAATCTTATGAAAAAAAGGAATAAAGAGGTGCAGAAATAAGGCAGAGGTTAAGGGCCCTACCCCCAAAGTGATCAGAAGCTCATACCTCTCTGGGCAAGGAGCCACCTGGGTACTTCCTGTGGGGCCTCTAGCATTTCTTTGTCACAAGTCTAAATATTGTAACTCACTTTTCATTTTATTATAGCTCTCTAGGCTACTGAGAACAGAAGCTCCACTTGAGGAATGCCTAGCAGCCGGTGATGTCCTGCTTATGGTCTTCCTTGGAGGTCTCTCTCCATTTTGTCAGTTACTTCAGTGAGTCCCAGGCTCCAGCAGGGGACTGGGAGTCTTCAGTTCAGACTGCACTGTCCAAACTTACACTAATCAAAATCAAATAAACTAGGATTTCAGATCCAAATTATTTGCACTAGCTATCCTTCAAGGGTTCAGTCCCCACACAGGCTGCTAACAGACCACGTGGCATAGGACACATCTACCATAGAAACTGACTTCCGTGCTGTAACAGCGAAACTAAAAACACTTCTAAGATGCTGGTTCTGAAGACTTAGTTCTATGGTCTAATCACAACACACAAGCCTTCAGGACCACCCTCGTGACCAGCAACAAGTGCCAACAAAGCAGCCACTCCTGGCTTATTTGTAAATGGTGGTGGCTATTCCCTCTGGGATATTCAACCATGAATTTGTCCTCCACAAGTGCCCTGTGCTAACCTCTTCTCCCACAAACAGTAGGAAATGTGAAAAATCTTGGGTCCTAAAAGTGATATCCCAATAGTTCTGGCTTGAGAATGCCAGGTTTCTAGAAAAGGTTAGCACAAAGTGACTTCTGAAGTAAGACTGCAGCAAAAGTGCCTACAACTTCCCTTACATTCTTTTCTCAATTCTATTTTAGATATTCAAATATTCCAGAGGAATGCAAGGCAAAGACAATTGGGCACTTATTCTTGAGAAGTTTAGATCTTTGATTCAAAGGAATTTAAGGACCTTGGGACAATTATACTACAGATATAAATAGTAAAGGGTTTGTGTGTGTGTGTGTGTGTGTAAAGTGCTCCCAAATGAACTAGTTCCTTGAATTTAGTTGAAAATCTTTTGTTTTACACAGAACTTTTCTTTGAGTGCTATGACAAAAGAACCACACATCCCAAATACACACATCCAATCTCCTTACATTCACCCATGCATGTTCCTATAGATGTTCACGCACAATCACAAAGGGTTGAGATGGGACTCTGTTCTCACTGGGGAAAACAAATGACTTCTGAGAAGAATATAGCAGAGCTGGACAAATCTCAGGTCATTCAAACAGTGCCCTGTAAGTGCAAATCTCGGTCTTCTGCAAGAACAAGAAGTGCTCTTTACCTGCTGAGGCATCTCTCCAGCCCCCAAAGTGTTCTTTCAGGAGAGGTGCTTCAACCATCTCCCTCTTGGTATTTGGAGAAGCCTATGCATCTATTCACTGTTCACTGCATTACTGAGGAAGTGAGGAAAACCCATTAGTTGTACATGGAAGCCTCTGGCATACCTGTCTTAGAGCAAAATTGATGATTAGCTTCTAGATTCTGGTCCTACTCCCAGGGTAATTTCCCAGAGAAGTTAGCAATACTAGCTCATGGGAACTAATAGCCAGACCACATTAAGATCATGTCTACTACATGGGGAAGGTCCAGGAGGGCAAGCCCAGGCAGGTTCTAGACAAGACAAGCCGGATAGATGGGCACTGCCTGCAAGAGGCCTGTGGGGCTGAGTGCAGGGCTGTATCTGGCCCTCCAGCACAGCCAGACAGCTAAAAGCGGCCTGGACCACTGGTCAGGGGATGACCAGAAACCCGAGCTTCTAGCTCTGAATTCATCAGTTATTTTGGCTCTGGTTTCTATGTTCTCATTTATAAACCGAGTCCCTAGGGCTGCTGTGAGACATCTGCGGTACATGTTGGACATTTGCACAGAGCCTAGTCCATAGCATGGACTTTGTGTTGGCCTAGACCCAAAATGTTTCAAAGATATGAGTGACCAGTAAACAAGGTAATTTTAATGCACAAAGTCCACCATCGTCAGTGGACAAAAATCAAATCTACTTACTGCCCGTCTTTAGGAAATGGAAACCTATCAGCTTTTAACAGCAGGATACATGCCAAGCCAAGAAAAAAGGAGCACGAAGCATCTGAATCGTGCTTCATCTTTGACTCTCAAATTAAGTGGGCGGGCTTGTCAAAACTGTCATGTGGATTCTGCCTGTAGGATAGAGAGAGGGGCAGGTCACTCACTAGCTGAAGGCTTTTAAGTATTTGACGGAAACACAGACCACACATCACAGAGAAGCAGAGGAAGACCTTGAGCGAGCACACTTCACTCTGGAACAAAGCTACTGGGGTTTCCCTATTGGTGAGTCATTTGCTTTTGTTGGTTGTCTCAGATTCCTACCTTCAGCATGACTTGTATAGAGGGTGCAAGCTACTGAATTCGGCTACACACGAAGCCCTAGAATTGCAGACTTTCACTTATTTCTCAGTGAAGGTCTACAGCTTTAATGAGATTCTCAAAGAGGTTTGTGATTACAAAGGTTTGGAAGCCAGGTGTGGCAGCGATTCCAAGTGGGAGGTGGAAGCAGGAAGATCAAGGCTGACATCTATTTGTTGTAACCATAAGAGCTCATACTTTTTTTTTGCATGTTTTTCTCATATTTGCCCTGTTTTCAGTGATATACTGAAATTTCAAAAATAATTAAAAGTACTTCTTAAATATTTGAGTTAATTTTATGCTTCAGATATAATTATGGTTTATTATAAGGCTTTTACATTATGTCCAAAGTTTTATTACTTTTTCATTTTCATAAATCAACATTTGATTATAGATGAAATATTCTTAACTTTTTATATAAGGGGCAGTGATTTTGTGTGTGCGCATACATACTTGTGTATTTATGGGTACATGTGCATGTGTAAGCAAATGTCTTTCCTCAGGACCTGTTCACCTTTTTTGTTGGCCTGGAACTCACCTCATAGGCTAGTAAGACTGCTGTGGCCAGTGAGCTCCCGGAATACATCTCTACCGCCTCGTGCTGGGGTTACAAGTATAGACCAGCATGCCCACTTTTTTTTTTTTTTAATGTGAGTTTTAGGGAACTAATTCAGGTTCTCATGGTTGTAAAGCAAGCACTTTACTGACAGCCATCTATCTCCCCAGTCCAATGATTTTCATTCAATACTCTATTTGTATGGTCAAGTCCCTATCTGCCAGCATAACACTGAATATGAATCTGTACATTTTCTGAAGAGTCATGCTAGGGTTGGATCCAGAAAAAATAGGACAACAAAACGGCAAATATAAGTCAGAGAACAACAGAGAACTAGATGACACTCTTAGGAAAGCAAAGCTGTTAATTTTTCATATTTTAAATGATGAAAAATAAATTGTCCCTATGTGAACCAATAACATATGCAACAGTATCGAACCTTATGTTAGCACCTCAGAAAGCTGTGGAACAGGAGGCCCAACTTCAGCCTATCAAGACTGGATAGCCTCGAGGTCTAGGCATGGGACTATGAGCAGCTTTACGGAGGTGAGAAAAAGCATTATGCCTCTAGGGAAGGTAGGGGCTGTAGAACCATCAGAGTGGACACTGTTTCCTCCTAGGACTCAGCTTCAGGGCAAGAAATGTTCACGTGGATTAAAAAGGGAGGATGTCGTCAACTCTCACATGCCCTCTTCTGGACTAGGGAATATTCTGTCTTGGTAAATCTTACAGAGGTTCTACCCAAACACTTGCTCATCTTAAGGCATCTTCTAGAACCTACACTAGTGGGATATGCATCCAGGACACTGGCAAGGTTAGCCTGGCTCCTGCAGTTACCCTATATCCTACCCGTCCTTGGTAAAGTGAGAGAACAGGGCAGAACAGGGTCAGAGACATGACAGTCAAGGAGGATGAAGTCTTGGGTAAGAAAGGCAGGCATGTGGTCATTGCTGCAAACCTATTCAGCAGCCACCCTACTTCATGCACCACTCCAGTTCTCCAGGATCTGAGGCTCCAGCACAGATGCCATAGACTGACAGAGATGATAAATGGGAAAGTTTGGTCTGGAGAGTCAGGACCACACCTTAATTCCCCAGTCAGTCAAAGTTCTGGGCACCTATGGGTTTTCTCTCCCTTGTTTCCTCATCAATTGCCCTTCACACTATTCAACTCAAGATGAGTAAACAGGAAGAATTCCCCAGTCAGACATAGTTCTTGTCATTCTCCAAACTCCTAAGGATATCAGTAAGGAAGCCTCCTAGAAGGATTTGACTTGGCTTTCATGGTTTTTAACACCAAGTGGGCCTATATTAGTTAGGGTCTCTGTTGCCGTGATAAAACATCACGACCAAAAGCAACCTGGTGAGAACATGTCCTGACATCAGTACATCAGGGCAGGAACTGAGAGCAGGAACCTAGAGGCAGAAACTGAAGCAGAGACCATGGAGGAGTGCTGCTTACTGGCTTGTTCCTTCCTAGCTTGCCTGTCCTGTTTTCTTATAGCACAGAGAACCACCAGCCTAGGGTTGTCCCCACTCGCAATGGGCTGGACCCTCACACCTCAATCACTCCTTAAGAAAATCCATTACAGCCAGGCAGTGGTGGTGCATGCCTTTAATCCCAGCACTTGGGAGGCAGAGGCAGGTGGATCTCAGTGAGTTCAAGACCAGCCTGATCTGCAAAGCAAGTTTCAGGACAGACAAGACGGTTATACAAAGAAACCCTGTCTTAAAAAGCAAAAAAAAAAAAAAAAAAAAAAAAAAAAAAAAAGGTTTAAAACAATGAAAATGCACTACAGACCTTCCTACAGGCCAATCTTATAGAGGCATTTTCTCAAGTGAGAGTCCTTCTCAGATCTATCTTGTGTCAAACTGACATAAAACTGATCAGCACAGGGCAGAGAGTGGTAGGCACCTGCTATGAGACCGAAGCAGACGGAGGCAGGCCTCCCTGACAGACAGCAGTCTGGAGAGATAGCTCAGCAGGTAAGAGTACCAGACAGTCTCCAGAGGATCTGGGCTTGATGCTCTGCTCACAACCGCCTGTGACTCCAGTCCCAGGCACTCTAATGTCTTCTGGCCTTGGCGAGCACTATACACACAGAGCTTACAGGCAGACTTGTAGGCAAAACATTGATGCGCATGAAATACATAAACACAGAAAAAACAAAACAAAATAAAACAAAAAACCAAAGGGCTACTATGTCCACTTGATTGTATGGTATTATTTTTTTTTCTTAAACAATTGAGCATAGTGTTTTATGGGACATGCATGGGAGGAGTCTGAGATTTTTAGGGTTAATGAAGATTCCCTCATACTGGGCGAGCAGTTTCCCCTGGGAAATGGCCACCTTCAACACACTGCTGTTACCGAGCAGAACGAGTGGGTTAAAGATGACAATTTGTTTCCTAAATGCAGTCAGTAATTAATAAGGGGACAGTGGGAAGAAAGAGTGTCAGTCACTTGGACAGAACCAAACATAACTCTTGGGTTTTGACTCACAGACGCCATGGACGACGAATACGATATAGATCCCTGGCTCTTCAACATTTCCAGTGATGACAGCGAGGAGCACGAACGTTTCCTAAAGTTCAAGGGGGTCTTTCTGCCCTGCATGTACCTGACGGTGTTTGTCTTTGGACTGGTAGGGAACTCCCTGGTTCTGGTTATATACATTTTCTATCAGAAGCTGAGGAGTCTGACAGATGTGTTTCTGGTGAACTTGCCCGTGGCTGACCTGGTATTTGTCTGTACTCTGCCCTTTTGGGCCTATGCAGGCACCTATGAGTGGGTCTTTGGCACAGTCATGTGCAAAACTCTTCATGGCATGTACACAGTGAACTTCTATGTGTCCATGCTCACTCTCACCTGCATCACGGTGGATCGTTTCATCGTAGTGGTCCAGGCTACCAAAGTCTTTAACCAGCAGGCTAAGTGGAAGATCTGGGGCCAGATCACTTGCTTGCTCACTTGGGTGGTCTCCCTGTTGGTCTCTCTGCCACAGATCATCTATGCCAGAGTTGAACGTTTGGACACACACGTCTGTCAGTATCACAGTGAGGCCATTTCCACTGTGGTTCTTACCACGCAGATGACCCTGGGGTTCCTCTTGCCATTGCTTACTATGATTGTGTGCTACTCAAGTATCATCAAGACCTTGCTTCACGCTCGAGGTTTCCAGAAGCACAAATCTCTAAAGATCATCTTTGTTGTAGTGGCTGTGTTCCTGCTGACTCAGACCCCCTTCAACCTTACCATTTTAATCAGGAGCACAAGGAGGGAGTACTATAACATGATCAACTTTCAGTATGCCATCATAGTGACAGAGGCTATAGCATACTTTCGGGCCTGCCTTAACCCTGTGCTCTATGCCTTTGTTGGCTTAAAGTTCCGGAAGAACCTCTGGAAACTTGCGAAGGACATTGGCTGCCTCCCTTACTTGGGAGTCTCAAGTCAGTGGAAGTCTTCTGAGGACAGTTCCAAGACTTGTTCTGCCTCCCACAATGCAGAGACCACCAGCATGTTTCAGTTGTAGTAGGCCTGGCCAGACTTGGAGAAGCTAGCATCGGAATTCTCAGGAGCATGGCTATGTCCATTGGATGCAACAAGAAAGGCTTTGCTTACAGCATGTGGACTCTCGTGGAGTTGTCACTGAAAACTGTGGTGGAATACAAAGCTTCTCAGATAGAAACATACCCTGTTCTTAATAGCTATACCTCAATGCTCAGAGGAGAATGTCTTGAGATTTGTAAGCACTTTTTCTTTTCCATCCCCAAGAATGCTAACTCTAGAGATCTCAGGTTCCCTTTTACCCAGTCTGGGGCTAAAAGTTGAAGAGGAGCTGCATCAACAAAGCTGTTGATGGCAGGTAACATGCAGGGCTCCTGAGTTCACAAGATTCTTCTATGGCAAGTGGTGGAGAGCTGAGAACCCTCCCACACAAGTGCTGGTCTATGTGGCTCAGACCTCACCAGGCACCTAATAGGGATGAGACCAAGCTCTGATTCACCCAGGGGGGTCTGACTTTTGTATTTATTGGTGGATGCTTATATTTTCTCAGATTAGTCTTTGAAAGTGCAGCATAAGAGACTGAAAACGGGCCAGAATAAACAGCTGAATTTCAGTGGTCCACATAATGCTAGAAAAATGTGTAAAAAGGAGCTTATGACTATAACAATTCTAAGCAAATTACAGGGACTCTGGTGGCTTTGCTCATCTTAAAAAAAAACAAAACAAAAAACAAAAAATGGAACTTTCCAATGCCTGCCACACAAATATATCAAATATTATGAGTTTCATAGCTAAGAAATAAAACCTTTATACAAGTTTTCAAACTGCTTTCATCTTCTACATTACACTTTAATTTGGTATACCTGGGACACAAAACAAATTAAACTCTCACAAATTGCACAAAAACAACCCAGTTAACTTCTAGCCTTAGAATAAAGGAAATAAGTTAAAATTATTTGGGGGCAGTGGTCTATGAAGGAAATAGACTATACCAATGGGAACAATCTTGTTTTCACAGTGGTTTCCTGCTCTTGCCCAAGATGTGGGGTACATTTGTTTAACTCTGTAATACTGCTCCAGGATGAGGTAATTTTACATGCCAGACTGGACTGATGCTGACTAGATCCTGATAGTCAGGTGAACAGCCCTATAGGTGCTTGCTGGGTGTTTGTACCACTAAATCACTTCCCTAAATATGGACATCTACTTAAAAAGGCTGACCAGAATGCATGGGAGGTTAGCTAACCCTGGGCTCAGGGGCTGGAGAGAGCAGGCTGCCTTTCTGCCCTTTACCAGGTGAGACTGGGAGCAAATCAATCTCAGCCTCTATTAACATGCTTGCACTCACACTATAGGTTCCCTCCTTTTTCTCCTTCCTTGCTATAGACCAGCCTGGCCCTGAACTCACAGAAATATGCCTGCCTCTGACTCTCAAGTGCTGGGTTAAAGACACAGGCCAGCATACCTGACTTGAACAAATCTCTTAACCTCTGCCCATTTCTTTTTAATGAGATAGCACAAGTCTCTCCGTTGACATGAGGAGGACTTGAGATAACACGTTTGAAACAGCTGGCACAATAGACTGGGGAGGAATCTCAGTTGGTAGATGCTGGCCCAGTGTGCATGGAGTCCTGGGTTTGGACCTAGCACCACATTCAAATTGGGCATGGTGAAACACACCTACAATCCCAGTGTTTGGGAGGTCAAGGAAGGAGTATCTAAAGTTTAAGGTTATTCTCATCTAGAGAAAGTTTGAAGTCAACTTAGGCTACATGAGACCCAGTCTCAAGATCAAATCAAATCACCCCACAGCACAATCTATTTGTAAGTGAAAGGTCCCCAAATTAGCAGCAGTCATTTCTTAGAAGATCTAGTAGTGGCTCCTTATGCCGTCCATATGGGTGGGTGTAGTCACATAGGCTGTTGTGTACTTTCTCCTGGACATGCAGGGCATGCCACATAAATCCTGGCTCATCAAAATGTGACCACACCTTGGAGTACCCATATGGTCTTTTGAACCGTTTTATCAAACACACACATAAGGACTACAGTACACTTCCTTGCTATGTAAAGTGACATGCAAGATCAAGTGCTTAAACAACTAGCCTGCTCTATGCAGGGTGATAAGGCTAACAACCTTAAGTGATTCTTCTTTATTTGCAACACTGCTAATGGATGGGACCCGAGTCCCTGATTTCCCTAATATTCCAGCTCAGGAGATATAGGCTCTAAATGGGAAGCAAGTTGACTCAGGTGAAAGGGCCCTGTAACTATCTACACAGGTATTCTGGAGAGAGGCAGGATTGGGCACTTAGCACTCAGAGACAGTGTCACCCTAGGTTAATCCCAGAAAGCATCTTCAAGGCCTGGCTCATCATCTCTCAGTGCCAGGTGACAAAGCTCCCTGGGCCTTCCCTGACCAACTGTCTGCCCAAATGAGATGTAAGAACCTGCTGGATCATGCCTTCTTCTAGGTTCCCCACAGAAATGTTTATACTTGGACCTTTCTTCTCATGCCTCCTAAGCCACTATTTGCCCCATTCTCTGGTCATCTACCTATTCCACCTGGGGCATGTTTCTATCTCTTTCTGTATCTATACCACCATTAGCAATAAATACACCCACCCACACCCACACCCGACCCCAGCATGTGTTAGTTAAAGAGAGCTTGTGTCTGACCTGCACTATGACCCAGGAGGGCTGTTGCTGTAGGCTCCCTTAGAGGTGTTAGAAGTCTCAAGCTCTCAGTGATCTCTTTTTTCTCACCTCTGACTCCCATTCTTGCTCAATAGCAGCAGATCCTATCAAAGGCCAGGGTGCTACAGTGGAGTTGGGGGAAGAGCTGGATGAACATGGACCCGGCTTGAGTCCAGACTGTCCTAGATATGCTTCAGAGCCTCAGAGCTAAGGCTGTGTGCTCCCCTCCCACTGTGTTCCTCATTTCTGAGGATCATGGACGAGCTTATGGGCTCTGGCTTCAGTTAGACATATGAAGGCCATGGCTATGTCTCCAGAGAGGTGAATGCATGTGACTCTCTTCTAGAGGCCATCTGGTCACCTGGGAATTCTTGGTGTCTTGGATGAGGAGATGGTGCCACAAGAAAGCAGAAGTGGGAACACAGAACCCAGCTCTCGGTTAATCCGGCTTCCATACAGCCTTCAAAGTAGCACCTAGGCCAGATGCTTAGTTAGTGCTGCCTTATAGGCAGCTTGGTACTGCTGTCTCCCTTTCTCAGAGGAGAAGTGAGTGAGGACTGGTCCTTGTTAGCAGCTTTTCTTCCCCCAAACACTGGCCACAGAGCTTTCAGGCAGGTGTGATACCACACAGAGAGCCTGCCTGCCCTGGAATCCTCTGCAGTCAGACGTCCTTGGTTAATACAGGCATAAGGTGGCTTTTGAACTTTAACCATGATCACCATATCCTGTCCTTGTTTCGTTTCTGTGACAGCAGGCATCAGATCTCTTGGCTGGTGACCACACTTCCTGCACTAAACACTCTGACCACAAAGCCCTGGTTCTGAAGCGATTGCTGGCAAGCAGACTCTGAGGGTAGGTTTCAGATCATTTCGTGTAATCTGGGTACCTGAAGGAGGCTTTTCTGGTTTTTTTTTTTTTTTAAGAAAAAAAAAAGATGAGGCTACAAGTTGAAGGTACTGAGGAACATGTGAACACAGAAGATACGTACATCCCAGGCTGACATCAAAACTCAGCATCAACCTGTCTCCACAGGAGGTTTCTGGCCCAGGCCCTATCTTCAATTGCCTTTCTTAAGGAGGGGTAGATTCTAGGCTCTCCCAAACAGCTAAAGGAGCTCATTTAGAGGCTGCACTGCATGGCCACAGGGCACGGAGCTGAAGTTCTTCACCCTGAACAGCCTGTATATCTCGTACTGAGAGAGGAGGCCAGACTGTGGAGACTTTGGCTGTATGTGAGCTGGGCAGAGGCCACGGGAGCCAACTACCTATCACCTCAGTTCTGAGAACAACTGGAAATCTGGGTAGTGGTGTCTAGGACACAGGGAGAAAGCTTGTGAAGGGCATCTATCTGCTACAGGTGAGGCTGCGTTCCTAATAATTATCACCAATCAAGATAAGATAGGAATGGGGGAAAGGCAGCTGCCAACAGGAGATCCTGTTAGGTTTCCCTGTGAGAGTGAAGCTGGATCTGGAGACTTTTCCTTGTTCTGCCATTTTCAGGAAGGGTCAAAGCTTAATTCCTCTTTCATTACTTTGTTCCTCAGATTGAGTACCTTTCCCTCTAACTTTCCTGTGAGGGGTACTGGTGCAAGTGTAGGGCTTCCTTTCCCATACTTTATCAGACTCTTGGTATCTTGGAATGCTAAGGAAAAACTACCATACATGCTAACACACACTCTATAGTGTAGAAAGGTGGCTCTTCATTCACACAGGTGAGATACAAGGACCACAGGTTCCCATCAGTCAATCCCAGATCTGTGTGGATGGCTGCAGGCTAACATATTGGCAGTTTTCTTTCTCTGGAACAGTTCCTGATTTCCCAAGACCAAAAACTACACATACTGGTCAGCAGTCTAGAAGCTTTTTGTTTCTGTTCCTACCAGGAAAGAGGAAGGTGAAAGATGAGGGAGGAAGCTTTACGCAGGTTACAGGTGTTTGTGCCAAGACGCTTTCAAGTCCATGGCATCCTTCTGGGTTCCTAGCTCCTGGTCTACTCACCTTTCTGGCCATGTAGCTTTCCAAGTACCAAGGACAGAATATAGTTTATTGCTAAAGGAAGAAAAGACATCTTGGGGACCACTGGATCATGGGGGTCAGGGTGAACATTGATGATTACTGACCAGTACGTCGGAGAAGTGTTTAAGGAAGGAGAGAATTGGTCTAGAGTCACAGGAGCAACAGCGAATAGGAGCCATCTTAGGTCTGACAATGAGAGGGGTTTGTCCATGAGCTGAGTTCAGTGACTTTAGTAAGAGAACACACCCGTGTAGAGATACACTTAAGCCTAAAATCTAGGCTAACAGCCTCATGAAGATTTAAGTTCACCCCTCCCATGAGGCAGAAATTAACACGATAAAGATAACAGTTAATTCCTGGTTCTGTTTTAGACTCTGAGCAGGAGAAAGAGATCTCACCGTGAGTCAGCATAAGCTCACAGAAATCCTTCACCAGAAGAAAAGGTGACCAAGCAATTTTGAGACTGTATTTGCTACTTTTCTCATTGCTATTACAAAATATCTGACAGGCACAACTTAAGAAAGGATTTATTTTGGCTCAGAGAGTATTAGTCCATCATAGCAGGGAAGGCATGGCAGAGAAGCTCCATTTAGACTTATTTATATGACATTGGGCTTGGAAGCAGAGAACTCATGCTGGAACCAGGGATAGGTAAAACTTTCATAGGCTGGTCCTCAGTAATTTCTCTGACTTATACTTCCACCAGTCAGGCTATACCTTCTAAATGATCCATAGCCTTCAAAGTAGTGCCACAAGTCTAGGATGAAACATTCCAAACAACCTTGCCAGGGACATAGGATTCAAAACATAACATTTAGTCCTTGACCCCTTTGGGTCAAGATGGCTCATTGCCATCTCACAACACAAAATCTACTTAGTTCAGCTTCAAAGTTCAAAGTCCCTTTTGAGAACTAAAGGTATGCTCAATTGTGAGACCCTGTAAAATCAAAATTTAAATTATATACTTCATATAAACATTCCCATTCTAAAAAGGCAGTATGAGGGTAGAACAAAGAAAGACATGACAACAGTGAAAACGTTAAATCCGAGTTTCATGTCTGGCATGAGGAACACATTCGATATTAGGCCTACCTTTATGGGCCTTCTTGCCAGTTACACATATAGGGTCACTTTTGGACTGGTTCTACTGGGTGCCTGTAGCTTTCCTTGGTAAATGTTCTACATTCCTGGTATCTCCAATATATTGGGGTCTCCGCTGTAATTTACCCTCAAATTTTTATGCATATCCCACTAATGGACTACCAGAGAATCTGACCCTACTACATATTGCTTGGCCTCCCAGGCCGTTCTCTAGAATCTTGGTACAAACCTCCATGACCTACAGCTCTTACATCTGCAATGCCTACAAAGACTGTAGACAATGTCAAATTCTGCTGCCAGCTTGATAAGTACCAAGTATTATCTTATCCAAGGTAAGTATTCTTGGATCACAGCTGAAGTAATGGAGTATCTGTGTAGCTAAACCTGGAAAAATACTTTCTAGGTGATTATTTCAGAGAAGACCATTCCTGTGGCTCTATCTTTTCAGACATTCTCTTTTTAAAGGAAAGTAAAATGCATTTAGATTTTCATATTCGGAAGCCTTTAATGAGAGGGCTCTTTTCCCTAGAGTCCCTTTCCCCTACTGCACCAACGCAAAGCAGCTATAAATGGTATTAATCTTGAACAGTTTTAACTACTTTGTCCACAGTTACTGTGGTCTCTTGCTGTGGCAGCCTGAGCTGGCTGATACAGTTACCTAAGCCAAAGACTGACTTTAGTGAAGATGTTGAATCAGGGCACCACACACACACACTTCCCAGGAACTTTCTGATACAGTACCTTCCTGAATGTTTCCTAAGCATTGTCACTTTTTAAGAGCCACCTGACTCTGAACACCGTTCTGAGGCATCTTCCCTTGGTAGAGATAGTTGATCCTAATTCTAGCATCTTATTTTCCTGGTCTTTTGATGAGGAAGTGCAAAGGACAGGGACTTAGTGAGTAGTTAGGAAATGGAGGTAACATCTACTCACTGCTCAGCCATATTTGGGTCCAATGAATCCGTTTCAGTGGGTGTTTCAGGCAAGGAGGAGCCAGATTCTTGAATCTGGCACAATTCCTCATCAGTGATGATGTCAAACACAGCATCGTCTGGTGGTCTGCAGACTGAGTTTGCTCCTGGGTGGTGGAGGCAAAGCAGGAGAGAAAAAGACAAACATACCATTAGGCATAAGACTAGGGATAACATAGGGAAGTGAGGGGTGCTGCTATGGAGAACAAGATGGAATACATTTTAAATGGTCTCTTAACTGATGCTATTCTATCTAGGTATAAGAGAAGAATATTCCAGGAAAACAGAGGGACTATAGAAAATTTTGAATATATAGCCTCAAGACCTCTTTCAAAGGCAGAGTAGAAGTTTCAAGGACTACCACATTCTCTAGAATCCTTATTTAGAAGGAAAAAAAAATCTATCAAAACTATATCAGATAAGAAACTAACAAAGAAAATCTATTGATCCAGTGAGGCCTTGCTCCATTAAACACAGTCAGAAATAATCTGAAACAGGAGATTACTTGACTCATACCCCCTCTTCTGGTCCACTGTTGGGCAGAACAGAACCTCTCTTTGTTCAGAAAACCGCAGGAGGCATTGAGTCTTGTGTTTGACCTTGACCACTCAACTGGCAGGTAACTGTGCCAGTCACCTACCCATAAACATGTTTCATATTTAATATAAGGGTAGGTCTGAGGCAGAAGAAAAAAAAGAGCAGACAGAAAATGAGAGAAATCAAATCAAGCAACCTCAGCACATAACACTGTTATCACTTTGTGTGCTGAACACCCACTACTGAGAGAGGGCAAGGGAATCTGGCTACTTAGTAAGAACAGTTTAGCTGTCCTCGGCTTTAGAGGTAATGTTTTCCCTCTCAAGTTTCTGTAAAATAGAACTAGAAGAAAAAAAATGATAAAAAGGACCCAGTTACACTCCTAAATCTGTTTTCTGAGGCTGATAAAGAGATGGGCAAGAGATACACAAAAGAATGTTTACCAGAGTAAATGGAAG
This sequence comes from Chionomys nivalis, assembly GCF_950005125.1. Taxonomy (NCBI): domain Eukaryota; kingdom Metazoa; phylum Chordata; class Mammalia; order Rodentia; family Cricetidae; genus Chionomys; species Chionomys nivalis. The sequence continues at coordinate 119,699,641 of NC_080089.1, forward strand.
CCATATCATGTTCATGGATTAAAATGGACAACACTTTATTAAGATGTCAAATCTCAGACAGGTAGTGGTGGTTCACACCTTTAATCCCAGCACTTGGGAAGCAGAGGCAAGTGGATCTGTGTGAGTTTGAGGCCAGCCTGGTCTACATAGCGAGTGCCAGGACAGGTTCCAAAGCTAAACAGAGAAACCCTGTCTCGAAAAACAAAATAACAAAAACCAACCAACCAACCAAAAAACAAAAACCAAAAAATATTAAATCTCTCCAAATTGCTCTCCAGGTCCAATGAAATCCCAATGAAAACCTCATTATGGTTTTCATTGGGATTTTTAGAAACTGAGAAACTCATTCTAGAATTTATATGTTCGATGAAGAACAAAATTGGAAAGCTTTCTTTGCCTGTCAGTCAGATGCATTAAGAATCTATTGTAAACAGCTAGACATGGTAGCACACACCTTTCATCCCAGTACTCAGGAGGCAGAGGCAAACTCATCTCTGTGAGGTCAAAGCCAGCTTGGTCTACAAAGTGAGTTCTAAGATAGCCAGAACTATTTCATAGAGAATCCTGTCTCAAAAAACCAAAACCAAACAAACAACCTACTCCCACCCCACAACCCAACAACAACAAAAGATTCTATAGTAACCATCTGTACATGGTGGCACATGTCTTTAATTCCAGTACTTTGGAGGCAGAGGCAGGTGGATTTCTGTGAGTTTGAAGCCACTTGGTCTACATAACGGGTTCCAGGACAACCAGGGCTACATAGAGAAATCAATTCTGTCTCAAACAACCAAAAATACCAAAAACCAAACAACACCACCAAAAAAACATAGAATCTATGGTAATCATACAGTAAGAACTGATGGAAAAGGCACACAGATGAACAGAATGGAGCAAAGATACAGACTCAAATATATGAGGTCAGTTTTTTGTTTGTTTGTTTGTTTTAGTTTGCTTGCTATTTTCAATTGGCTTTTTACAAATATACAAAAACATTGTGTGTGTGTGTGTGTGTGTGTGCACCCAAATGTGCCACTGGGAATTCAATCACTAGATTGAATTCACATGCAAAGCAATCACTCTAACATTGAGCCACAACTCCACCCTACACAGAAAGGCAATTCTGAGGAAAACAAAATAGACTTCAACTAATGATGTTGCAGCTCTAAACAAGAAGTAAAAACTAAACTATCCAATACTCTATATTATCACTTTACCCCCAAAACTAACTCAAAACAGGTTACACAGACACACACACTATCCTAAAAAAATAATAAAAACTAGAAGAAGCCAGATGTGGTGGCATGGTGGCACACACCTTTAACCTTAACACACTCAGGTGTTGGAGGCAAGCAGATTTCTGAGTTTGAGTCCCAGTCTATGTAGAGTAACAGGACAGCTTGTCTACAAAGTGAGTTACCATCACAAACAAACCACTCACACAACCAACCCCCAAAAAACCCAACCCAAAACTTTTAGAAGAAAAAAAACCTTTTGAGTACAGGTGTAAGCAAAGTTAGATACATAAAAAAAACTGACACATAGAACGTGATATAAATATTACTTTATCAAAACTACAGCTTCTGCTCTTCAAAAAGAAAAGCTGTAAATTGGGAGGAAACATTTATAAGACATGTTTGTAAAGAATGCATATCCAGACTATGTAGGACTTGCAAACTTCAGTACTGAAGAGACTGAGAAAGATTTGAAGACCCCAATGCTATGTCTAAAAAAGCACAAATCCCATTCCTGAGTGGTAGGGCCCATTGATCTATTTAAAGAAGAAAGGAATAGGATTCTGGAGGTTTCTTAGCCTGCATCCAGGCTGAGATCAAAGGAGAGTTCACAAGGTCTAACTGTAGCCAGCAGTGATGCCTGAACAGAGAAAAGCCCCATCTCTGCCATCTCTGCTCTAATCCTTGGCTCTACACCTACAGTGTAGTAGTGTCCAGTAGAGAGCCTGGGTCACCTATTAGGGTGGATGCAGAAGTAACAGGAATCAAACCCTTCGTCTGTTTCCTGGCTGAGTTGGAGGACGAGAAAGTGAGAAAGATGCTGACTATTGAAGGTACAACTGCTGGTCTTATGTTACCACTGGGCAGATAATGGATATCAGAAAGGAAGTCCTGGAGGACTGACTCTTCAAGGTACGGGGTATATTCAACTGGTAGTATGTGCGTATACACACTCATATTAAATCACAATCACGACAGGAGAAAGTTACTTGCTTACCCCAAAAATATAAGAAAGTTTTAGGCTGGCGGTAGTATATATTTAGCAACTCTTAGACACCTAAGTTTGGGAAGCATTGAATGAATGAGTCTTGCTCAAGCTAACTGGCCATAGTGAGAAAGCAGTGACATCTATGAACCCGAAAGGCAGGGGCCTGACCTTGGTTTCCTATGGCCTGGGGGCCTGCTTTAGCTGGTGAAACTGTGGGGCTGGGCTCTCCCTGGCTAGTGCTAGAGCCACTGCTATCAGGGGATCCAGGGCTTTCACTGAACTTCTGGAAGCAGGCTCGGCAGCAGCGTTCCTTCTTGCCACTGGGCTTAGTCATAACATAGTTGTTACAGCAGTAGTAACAGAAGACGTGGCCACATATCCTGGGAATGAAACAACAACAGGCTTTGAGAATGGTGTACAATCGACTGTGCATCATTGAGATCTGCTAAGCACCAGAACAGGTCTCTGTGTTGGGTTTCTGATGGCCCATGACTCTCCAGACCTCGCTCTGTCCTTAATGTAGAGTGTGCTGTAAGCCCATTTCATAAGAGTTCAACAAAACCATCATGGTGAGCTTAGCAGAGAATGACTTACTTCTGTAGGTCCTCGAGGCAGGGAGAAAATGTCTGACTAACATCAGGCTACAGGTGTGCATTTCACATTTACTGTCAGGATTTTAGGTAAGCTCCCAATCTGCCTTTCTCTTCACCCATCTTTCCTAGGTGTGGAAGGATCTGTGTTCTCTGGCACCGTCTACATCCCCCATAGGCTCAAGAGAAGCTAAAGGGTTGGTGTTCTCTGAGTGTACCACATGCCTGTGAGTCCCCTTAACCCCACCCACCCACATTTCCTTTCAGGGGGCCTTCAGTGTCCTGCTAGGACCCCAAATAACACACCCTTCTTCCTCTTCCCTTGGTAGATAGCTACAGCACCCACACTTGTCTCAGATCCCTCGTCCAGCTTCCACTCTGGTGAGTCGCCTGCTGCTAACCTGCAGTGGTGCCGCCGCACTATCCAGCTGAACTCCCGCTTGCAGTCATGGCAGTTGCTGGCTTCCATGTCCCCAAGACATTTCTCTTCAGCACTGAGCTTTTGCTGGAATTCCAGTGCATCGGACTTTTGCCAGAGAGCATCTTTGTCCCTGCAATAATACCACATTTTAAGAATCCAAGAGGAGCAGAGGATGACCCTGCTTCATTTCAGAAAGCTGATATCAAATGTTCCAAACCATAGAAGCTAAATAACTTTCCTTGTAAATGCTCTCTTCTCAGCTCAAGGTTTGTGCTGACCTCTCCAAAGGAACCCCAAACATTGATTGATTCTTTGACCCCATGTACGCGAGAGCATATACGAGGCACATGATATATACCAAAGGCTGTGTCATCCACAAGGAATTGCCAGCACTGATACATCACTGAGAGATCTTATACTAAAAACAAATTACTAATGAAAGTAGTATGCCACCAGGTTGATAATGGACATGCTATGAGCGTGCATGCAATATGCAGTTTGCTGAATGTATTGACTGTGTACCATGTGTGTGCAGTGACCTTGAAGTGTGAAGAGGGCATCTGATCCCCTAGGATTGTAATTAAAGATGGGTACTGAAAATTGAACCCAGGTCCTCTGGAAGTGGGTAAGGGTTAGGAATATAAAGATGACTGACTTTTTTCAAGGATGCCTAAATTGTAAGGAGACGGGCTGACTCATCTTCTGGTCCAGCTTGTTCTTCAAGCTAGTCCACAGCATCTGACCAATATGTCCCTAGGAAGCCAGATACTCACACCCTGGACTGTGAGAATGCTAGTTGGTTTCTCTACCACATTCCTCAAGAAGATACCTGGAATTCTAACAAGTGAGTAGATATAGGCATATTACAGTCATGACTCTCCCACCACAAATGCAAGTGAGTAAGATCTTATCTGCCTTGGGTTTTATCGATTGTCTCTTGACACATTCATTTTTCAAGGCGTAGTTGTGTAAGAGCTCTTGTCTTGGAAGCTGGTGTGATAGCATACATTTTTTAATCCCAGAACTCAGGAGGCAGATAGGCAGGGAGATTTCTGTGAGTTTGAGGCCTGACTTATCTACATAGGGAGTCTCAGGTCAGCCAGACTACATGGTAAGACCCTGTCTCAAAATAAAATACAGCCAAATAAAGCAAAAATATTTATTGACTTGGAAAGTTTGATATGGAATATTCATAGATAAAGTAATACTTTGTCTGGGTTTTGCTTCAAAGCAATCTAGAGGTGGGAAGATGTAAGTGGCCATGGATTGATTCCTGTTGAGGTTGAATGAAGTATAATTATTATGACTTGAGTTTGAAATAGCCCCTCATGTGTTTGATCTCTTGGCCCCACAAAGCTAGTGATGCCATTTAAGGAGGCCATGGAACTTTTGGGGGGAAAGGCATAGCTGGTGGAGGTGGGTCATGGGGAGTCTCTACTTTCTTATCTGCTAAGACATGGAGTATTATTACTACTGCCTTAAGCTCCTACTGCTATGGACTGAACCAATCCCACTGCCATGCCTTGTCTGCCAATACTGACTGAAACTATCTGGACCCCAAGTTCAAAAAAAACAAAAAAATCTTTCTTCCCTTAAGTTGCCTTTGTCAAGTGTTTTGTCACAGAAAGGAAGGGAAAAAGGAAGGAAGGGAGGGAGGGAGGAAAACAGTTATAATATTTTATCTTCCATATTTGATTCCTTTAAGAAAAAGTTAAAGTTGTGAGTGACTTGCATGCATTTACCACCAGGACATTTCACATCCCCATGTCTGTCTTGGAAAGTAAAGGCTGGTTTTGAGTGGCAAGAGTGGCACATACTGGGACCCTCAGAGTCCCCTCCAGTTTGGTTCCCACATGGATGCTGCTGCTGGGTCCCGACAGGGAGCCCCACTCTTAGGAAAGTGGGACAGTACAAGAAAAGGTTCACTGGAGATAGGCAAGGGATGGGGAAATGACCAGTTACTAAATGTCATTTTACTGTCATCCTTTGCCAGGCACTCAGAGTTTGAACATAAACCCACATCCACACAAAAACCCAGGGAAATCCAGCCTTCAAGAATGCCAAAGCCTAGTGGGATCCTGCAGGCATATGGCTCCCTGACAGCACACCATTGGACAGACCTTGAGGAGGAGGGTCCATTTCCAGAAATGTATTTTTTCCTAAGAAAAGCCAATCATAGACAGGGTCTTCCACTGCCTCACACTCACCTGAGCAGCTCTATCAGCCGTTCCTCAAGGTATTTCTTGGTTCTGTTCAGGTCGTCTAGGTCTGCATGCATCTTCTGGTCATTCCTTTCCCTGTTTGTCACCTCCTGGCAGAGTTTGTTATAATATTCTTGGATTTTTGATGTGGCCTTTTCAAGTTCCTTCTGAGTTCTGGGAGAGGAGAAATGCATTTTCCTGGTTAGTTCTGACATTCAGCTTCCTGGAATCTGTGGGCTCTTCTGGCCTTCAATTACAGGTCCTGCCGACCTCTTGGCCTTTCCCTCTCATGGTGAGACATGACCTCTTCACAGGTTATGCATTATCCCAGAATCTGAGACTCCCCCTACCTCCCTGTCAAATATGAAGGGGTATTCTGGAATGGCGGAGACATTCCAGGATGTTAACATACTCAGTGAGTGAGACACGGCACTCCTGTAAGGATTTCTAGATAGGACTTGAGGCTGGAAGGAGCCAGATGGGAAAAGACTTATGAAGTGGTGATGGATGATGAGCAGGGGTGATGAGTCAGGACATAAAGTAAAGGCATGGTGTCTCAAAGGTGGTTATGAAGAGGGTCCTTGCTCTCAGGTGTCTTTGGGACTCTGCTTTGAGGAGGGTGCTGGGTCTTTAGCAGGCCTTTTACCCGGTAAGTCCTCCAATCCCCTGAAATTCTGTTCTAGGCCCTGTGGAATCTTAGCATACAACAGAGGGGGCTGGTGGAGCTGGCTGTCTGCCCAATCCCATGCATTCCACATGCAGCTTAACTATCCCCTTAGATGGTAGTTTCTAAGAATGTTACAAACCCCAAGATCCAGCAAGGTGTTTGTAAGAACTCCATTAAACAGAAATTCTATGCAAAGAGTACATTGTTTGCATGCTTTCCAGCTAAGTCTTACACATAGCTATCAGAGCTTATTAAATAGTCAATGTCCACAAAATGATTTCAGAGTACACAACACAAAACATCAAGGGAGTCTAATCCTAGGAAGATGAACTATGCAATTCTGAGCAGCTAAAACAATCCTCTGAGATCTTCCATATACCATTCTTATAGCATTTGGCTTTGTTTTTTTGAAATAGGGCCTCACTATGTAACTCTGGCTGGCTTGGAACTTGCTATTTAGACTAGGATGGCCTCAAACTCAAAGAAATTCACCTGCCTTTTGCCCCCCCCCCCCGAATTCTGGGATTAAAAACATTTGCCACAGTAGAGTTGACCCTGTTGACAGGCCTGCAGGTGATTCTCCTCACCACCCCTGAAAGTGTGTGGGTGATCTGACTTCACCCCTCCCCTGCCATATGGTGGAGTAGGTGAGGAAGAGAAGAACTTACCCTCCCCTTGCCACCTGTGGTGGTGAAGAGTTGGCCCTGGGGTCATGAGAGCAGGAGAACCGGCCCTGCTCCTTGTTCCCTGCTGCACTGGGTGACTAGCTGGGGCAGTGCTGAAGAGCTCGCCCTAGTGGTGACAATGAGGGAAACCTGGCAGGCTGACCAACCCTGCTAGCACCTAGTCTCAGAGACAGGGCTATGACTTGGTCCATCCAAACACCCACGTCATTTATAAACTGCTGGAGGGGCTGGATCTACAATTCCACAAGACAACAACAGAATATCAAGAAGGAGTTCCACTGTATCTACAGAGTAGTAGAAGCCAGAGGCCTTGACCAGACCAATGATCCATTGCAAAGAACACTTGTAAGTAAAGATGTTTGGACTAAGGGGTGTACTGTATGACTCACTGGTACATACTATAGCTTCTATGTCAAAATTTTCTTTTCTTTCTTCTTTTTTTTTTTGAGGCTATACTTTTACATTTTTTGGGGGGGGTGGGTAGTCAGTCACAAAGGACAGAGAACAGAGGAGAGGAGATGGAGAGATGAGTGGGGCTGGGATGTATGATTTAAAGTCCACAAAGAATCAATAAAAAGTTTTAAAAAATGTGGCAGCATACCCAGCTTTTATTCTTATAGCCTTTAAAAATACCAGTCCAAGTGTGTCCTCTGTTTAAACCACATGACCAAGACCTGACTAGGAGCTGTAAGAAATGGGCCAATCTCTAGGCTTCACTGAATCCGGAGTCAAGCAGGAAGGCAGGTGGCAGGAGAAAAGGGATGGGTACAGGCTAAGGACAATCTGATATCCTTGCTTTTTTGGTGGCACCCAAGGGGTCCTCTCCTTGATGAACTTTTCTCAGCAGGTCCTAGCTACACTAGTTTGGGCCATCTGCAGAAGTGGGCTCAGTTTCACAACTCCACATGGCCTCAAGCTGAGAGTGATAAAATGGGGAGGAACTAACCCCTCTCACAGGACTGTTAGGAAGACTCAATAGGTAATTACAGGTTAAACATTCCTAATTTTGAAAATCTGAAATCCAAACTGCTCTGAAATATGAAGATAACGCCCTTCTGCTCTCAAGCGTCCAGCTTAAGATGTTCAGCCGGCAAAGCTGCATTTAGAACATGCCACACTGCAAGCAGGACTCAATGCTTGTTCTTATTCCCGTTATTTTCATGCTCTAACTATGCCTGCTTTCAGTTTTTTGGAAGTATGCAGTTAGTGTGTACCTTGCTGGAGATATAAAGCTGCACCAGATGGAAGGCACCTTGCCTCCTGTGAACTATGGCAGGAAGACAGCTGCTTTTTCTGTGCAAGCTTCTGGCCCTGTGCTTTCTGATGGCATGACTTTTGCTCGACTTCCTCATCTAGTACAAGTGGCTGACTTTCTAAAATGAGTGCACCTACCCACTCCCTGAAGGTCACCAGCGGCTGTGTGGGTGATCCGGTGACTGACCTTTCTAGGCTTTTTCGAAGAGTCGTGCTTTCTTCGTCTTTGTGCTGCAGAGTGGCCTGGCACTCTGCAAGACGGCTGCTGGTACAGTTCAGTTTCTCTTCCATGGCTGCCTTGGTGACCTGGTATAAGATATCCGGGAGAAGACACAAAGCGTACAAAGCTTACCCTCCACGGAAGAAGAGACTGGTATGCTACTCACACATCCTGACAGGGCCACTTCTAAGGGAAGGTTTTGTGCTGAAGTTGGAGTGCAATGGCACCGAGTGAGGCTACGAGTGGGACCAGTGGCACTAGAGAATGCCAACAGAGGTGACTAAGAACAATTTCCTTTTAGTTCAAAGTCTAAAGAGGGGAAGGGAGTCAACTGTCTGAACCAATGACTGTCTCAGTTTGAGAACTGGCAGCATTATGAAGAGCATCGACATCAATTCAGTAAAAGCAGATCAGACCCCCTTTCCTTGACAGCACACCTGCCAGGCCCACCTTCAGTTCGTGCACAGCCTCCTTAGTCACTTGCAGCTCCCGGCTCTGCTCTTCGAGCTGGACCCTGAGGCTCTCACACTCTTCATTGGCCTTCTGGAAAGGATGAGGAAGCATCGTAAGAGAGAGGTTCTTGCTCTGAGACTCCTTCATCTTTATCACCCAAAATGATTTCTAAAAACATAACTGCACTGTTTCCTGAAGTGGCTCCTCAACAAGCTTCTTCTCTACTGCTAACAAAATACTTGCAAATTTACAAGGGAAAGTCTCAGCTTATTCCAAGCAGAATTAATTTCTTTTTTTTTTTCCAGAGCAAGTGGAACTTTTATTTTTTATTTATTTATTTTTATTAATTAATTTATTTAATTATTAAAGATTTCTGCCTCTTCCCCGCCACCACCTCCAATTCCCCCCCTCCCCCAATCAAGTCTTCCTCCCTCCTCAGCCCAAAGAGCAAGCAGGTTTCTCTGCCCTGTGGGAGGTCCAAGGACCACCCACCTCCATCCAGGTCTATTAAGGTGAGCATCCAAACTACCTGGGCTCCCACAAAGCCATTACGTGCAATAGGATCAAGAACCCATTGCCATTGTTCTTCAGTTCTCAGTAGTCCGCATTGTCCGTTATGTTCAGCGAGACCGGTTTTGTCCCATGCTTTTTCAGACCCCGGCCAGCTGGCCTTGGTGAGTTCCCGATAGAACATCCCCTTTGCCTCAGTGTGTGGGTGCACCCCTTGCGGTCCTGAGTTCCTTGCTCGTGCTCTCTCTCCTTCTGCTCCTCCTTTGGATCGTGAGACTTCAGTCCAGTGCTCCAATGTTGGTCTCTGTCTCTGTCTTCTTTCATCGCCTGATGAAGGTTAATATTCAGGAGGATGCTTATATGTTTTTCTTTGGGTTCAACTTCTTATTTAGCTTCTCTAGAATCACGAATTATAGTCTCAATGTCCTTTATTTATGTCTAGAAACCAAATATGAGTGAGTACATCCCATGTTCCTCTTTTTGGGTCTGGCTTAACTCACTCAGGATAGTGTTTTCTATTTCCGTCCATTTGTATGCAAAATTCAAGAAGTCATTGTTTTTTACTACTGAGTAGTACTCTAATATGTATATATTCCATACTTTCTTCATCCATTCTTCGATTGAAGGGCATCTAGGTTGTTGATTTTCTCCAAGAACCAACTTTTTGTTTCATTGATTCTTTGGACTGTTTTCTGTGTTTCTATTTTGTTGATTTCTGCCCTCAGTTTGATTATTTCCAGTCTTCTACTCCTCCTGGGCGCGTCTGCTTCTTTTTTTTCTAGAGCTTTCAGGTGTGCTGTTAAGTCCCCAATGTATGCTTTCTCCTTTTTCTTTAAGTGGGCACTTAGTGCTATGAACTTTCCTCTTAGCACTGCTTTCATCGTGTCCCATAGGTTTGAGTATGTTGTCTCTTTGTTTTCATTAAATTCAAGGAAGACTTTAATTTCTTTCTTAATTTCTTCCTTGACCCAGGTGTGGTTCAGTAGTTGACTGTTCAGTTTCCATGAGTTTGTCAGCTTTCTGGGGGTAGCATTGTTGGTGCCTTCTAACTTTAATCCGTGGTGATCTGATAAGACACAGGTGGCCACTGATATTTTTTTGTATCTGTGGAGGTTTCCTTTGTTTCCAAGTATGTGGTCAATTTTCGAGAAGGTTCCATGAGCTGCAGAGAAGAAGGTGTATTCTTTCCTATTTGGGTGGAGTGTTCTATAGATGTCTGTTAAGTCCATTTGATTCATTACCTCCAACAATTCTCTTAATTCTTTATTAGTTTTCTGTCTGATTGACCTGTCCATTGGTGAGAGAGGTGTGTTGAAGTCTCCTACTACTAGTGTGTGTGATTTGATGTCTGCCTTGAGTTTTAGCAGTATTTCTTTTACATAAGTGGGTGCTTTTATATTAGGGGCATAGATATTCAGGATTGAGACTTCATCCTGCTGAATTGTTCCTGTTATGAGTATAAAGTGTCCCTCTCGATCTCTTCTGATTGATTTTAGTTTGAAGTCAGTTTTGTTAGAAATTAGTATGGCCACACCTGCTTTTTTCTTAGGACCATTTGCTTGAAAAACCTTTTCCCAACCCTTTACTCTGAGTAGATGCCTGTCTTTGTGGTTGAGATGAGTTTCTTGCAAACAGCAGACTGTTGGATCCTGTTTTCGTATCCAATCTCTTAGCCTGTGCCTTTTTATTGGTGAATTGAGACCATTAATATTAAGTGATATTAATGACCAGTGGTTGTTACCTCCGGTTATTCTTATTGCTTTTGGTAGAAGAGTTTGTGTGTCTCCCTTCTTTGAGTTGTGCTGTGATGGAGGTGGGTCATCTTTCTATCTGTTGTTTCATTGGTTAAGTAATAAAGAAACTGTCTTGGCCCCTTTAATAGGACAGAAAATTAGGTAGGCGGAGTAGACAGAACAGAATGCTGGGAGAAAGAAGCTGAGTCGTGAGTCGCCATGATTCTCCCACTCCAGACAGACGCAGGTTAAGATCTTTCCTGGTAAGCCAGCTCGTGGTACTACACAGAATATTAGAAATGGGTTAGATCAATATGTAAGAGCTAGCCAATAAGAGGCTGGAACTAATGGGCCAGGCAGTGATTAAAAGAATACAGTTTCCGTGTAATTATTTCGGGGCATAAGCTAAGCCATGCGGGCGGCCGGGTGCCGGGAACGTAGTCCGCCGCTCCTATTACAACAGAGTGGCATCCAACGTGCTAATGAACTCCACGTAAAACCTGAGAGGGCTTAAAAAGGACACAGAGAGAATTTAAGACAGCTTTTTGCTGTCTGTGGGTTGCGTGCGGCAAAGAAATTGTCCTGACTCAGCAACAGGAAAAAACTGGCTGTTTTAAAATTGCCTGCTTTCTGGGCTGTGCCGCCACTGCGATCTCTGTCTGGCTCCTGCGGGAGACAGAGTCTTTGAATGGATCTTTTGGAGTAAAGTGCTATGGCTTGCTTGATGGCAATGTGGACTGCTTTGTGCCTGGAACTGTGTGTGGCTCAGGGGCACCAAATGGCTCTGAGGCAGGAGCGGCTCAGCTCCGCCATGCTGAACTGTGCTGGTCTCAGGCAGGAACTACCATAATTACCATAATAATGGCGCAGTTAAGGTTTGGACTGAGCAGGACACAGGCGGTACCGTATTATCTGTACATGGTGCAACTTAAGTTTTTAAGAAGTGCTTAACATTTTAAGAAATGCTCCTGGATAGTAAAAAAATTACAGATTCACAATAGAACTGATTCAGACACTGTTGGATGAATGTACGTAGGCTTGAGAGAGAGAAAATATATATATAAAGAATAAAGTTAATGTCTTAAAAAAAGGGTAAAGTCTTTAAAGAGACAGTACAGATAGTTATAGATTAAAAGAAATAAAGAAAAATAAGCCACGTAAAAATGGAAAATTCACAGAGAGTCTGGATTCTTTGTATTATTGTGTTTTCTTTAAAATTTTTGACTGTAAAGGAGCTAAGTGCAGAGAGACATTTCATTATATGGGCTGCCAAGCTAAACCAGAATGGATATAAGGGTATTATGATTTCAGAATATGGGTCTAAGGATATGATGCTTTGGAGAGGGTCTTCTTTTGTTTTCACAGAGGATAAGACTCTGTGGATTGCGTCTATCCCAATATGGTATGATAGACCACGCCCTCCTGAAAGGTTGCTGTGAACACCTTCAGAAAATTACTTCACTCAACTGCTGACTGAGATGACCCTGACACACAGGTTACACCATGAAAGATCTGAATACAGCGCCCCCATTCAGCAGGAAGCAGTTTGGAGAAAAAAACTGCGCCCATGTTCCCAAATATGGTTTATAAATGTTCTTTTACATTTAAAGGGGGATATGATATAGATATGAATAATTTGCATTGGTATAGATTTTAAGGTCAATTTTGTTATATGTATATGTATTTCTAATCTTGATTAAGGTATTGTGATTGTATAGTTCATTTAAAAATGTAATGTATATAGGTTGTTAATGGATAATCATCGATAATTGTCAAGCTTTTAGTCATGTTAGTTAGATTTTCTAGATATATAGAGATATATTTCAGATAGGCATTCTTCATATCTTTCAAAGGCTACAGAATATGGCATTTAACTGTTTTAATAATTTAGGGCTTTTCATGATAATGAGACACGTCTGCTCCTGGCAGCACCAATCTACTTCAAGAGGAAGATGGGCACCGAAGAGGCTCCTTAAGGAGTTTGATAGCCATTTGGGCAAGAAACTGCTCTTGCATGGACGGATGCATAAACTGGATACAAAGAACCCGCAGAGAGAGGACTGCTGAACTTGCCTAAAGGTGAGATGGTCTTTCGGGGTTCCTGACTCATGAAAGAGTCTACGAGACATTCTGCAGGACATAGCAAAAAGTGACTGAACTGTCTTTGGAATTTCCTGCTTGATGAAAATGTCTGCTGGATACTATGGGCCTGAAGGCCAAAGATGGATGCCCCAACGGTACAAAAGAACTTTGGGTGACTGTCCAGGCAGCGAGATGTCTCTGTCATTTCTAGAGTTTGAAGTTTCTTATTTCTTGTTTACTTAGGTAATATTATATCCTTCTGGAGTCTTTGATGGAGTTGAAGAATGGATAGATAATTATAGTTTTCCTTAGTTATGATAAAAGATAAAATAGATATAAATATTGTAACTGTAATTCTTGCTTGATAACTGTTTTGTTATATGTAATTTTACTATGTCAAAGTGAACGCCTTTCTTTTTTGTTTAAACAGAAAAAGGGGAAATGATGGAGGTGGGTCATCTTTCTATCTGTTGTTTCATTGGTTAAGTAATAAAGAAACTGTCTTGGCCCCTTTAATAGGACAGAAAATTAGGTAGGCGGAGTAGACAGAACAGAATGCTGGGAGAAAGAAGCCGAGTCAGTGAGTCGCCATGATTCTCCCACTCCAGACAGACGCAGGTTAAGATCTTTCCTGGTAAGCCAGCTCGTGGTACTACACAGAATATTAGAAATGGGTTAGATCAATATGTAAGAGCTAGCCAATAAGAGGCTGGAACTAATGGGCCAGGCAGTGATTAAAAGAATACAGTTTCCGTGTAATTATTTCGGGGCATAAGCTAAGCCACGCGGGCGGCCAGGTGGCGGTGGGAAGCAGCCCTGCCGCAGATATTACAACAGTGCTGTTGAAGGGTCGCTAGATGCCTGGGTTATTGTAGGCAGTGTTGGCAATGTTGGATTCCTTGGGTTGTGATTTTCCTTCTATTACTTTCTGTAGGGCTGGATTTGTGGCAACGTATTGTTTAAATTTGTTCTTATCCTGGAATATCTTGTTTTCTCCATTGATAGTGAACGATAGCTTGGCTGGGTATAGTAGTTTGGGTTTGCATCCATGGTCTCTTAGTTTCTGTAGTACCTCTATCCAGGACCTTCTGGCTTTCATGGTTTCCATAGAGAAGTCAGGTGTAAGTCTGATCAGTTTACCTTTATAAGTTACTTGGCCTTTTTCCTTTGCAGCTCTTAATATTCTTTCTTTAATCTGTATATTTTGTGTTTTGATTATTATATGGCGAGGGGATGTTTTTTTTTGATCCAGTCTGTTTGGTGTTCTGTATGCTTCTTGAATATTCAAAGGAATATCTTTCTTTATGTTGGGGAAGTTTTCTTCCATAATTTTGTTAAAAATGTTTTCTGGACCTTTGAGCTGTGCCTCTTCTCCTTCTTCTATCCCTATTATTCTTAGGTTTGGTCTTTTTATTGTGTCCCATATTTCCTGAATGTTTTGTGATGAGAATTTGTTGGTTTTGGTGTTTTCTTTGATCAGTCCGTTTATTTTCTCTATGGTGTCTTCAGAATCTGAGATTCTTTCTTCTATCTCTTGTATTCTATTGATTATGCTTGTTTCTGTAGTCTCTGCTCGTTGACCTATATTTGCCATATCCAGCTGGTCCTCAGTTTGTGTTTTCTTCCTTGCTTCCATTTCAGTTTTCAATTCTTGGACTGTTTCCATTACCTGTTTGATCGTTTTTTCTTGGCTTCCCAGGGTATCATTTACGTATTTACTCATTTCTTCAAACTTTTTGTTATACTTCTCATCCATTTCTATGAGGGCGTTTTTCACATGTTGTTTAAGGGACTCTATTGCTTTCAAAAAGTCAGTTTTTTCCTCTTCTCCTGTGTTAGGGTGTTCAAGTCCTTGTGTTGTAAGATCATTGGGTTCTGGTGTTTTCATGTTGTTTTTCAGATTGTTGGGTGAATTCTTGCCCTGGTGTCTGCCCATCTCCTCTTACCGATGCAATCTATTGGGTTTGATTTAATTGTAGCGGGGCAATCTGCTCTCAGTGCGGGCTTCACTGTTTCTTGCCTGCACTATCCTGCATCCAGTGCCTCCGCCACCTGGGCCCGCCTGCCCGCCGGTGCCTCCGCCGCCCGGACTTGCCTGCCTGCCGGTGCCTCCGCCGCCCGGGCCTGCCTGTGCGCCGGTGCTTCCGCCGCCTAGGCCTGCCTGCCGGTGCCTCTGCCACCAGGGCCTGGCTGCCGGTGCCTCCGCCGCCCGGGACTGCCTGCGCGCCGGTGCTTCTGCCGCCTAGGCCTGGCTGCCGGTGCCTCCTCCACCCGGGCCTGCCTGCCGGTGCCTCCGCCGCCCGGGCCTGCCTGCGCGCCGGTGCTTCCGCCGCCTAGGCCTGCCTGCCGGTGCCTCCGCCGCCCGGGCCTGCCTGTGCGCCGGTGCCTCCGCCGCCCGGACTTGCCTGCCTGCCGGGCCCGGGCCTGCCTGCGCGCCGGTGCCTCCGCAGCCCGGACTTGCCTGCCTGCCGGTGCCTCCGCTGCCCGGGCCTGCCTGCTGGTGCCTCCGCCGCCTGGGCCTGCCTGCCGGTGCCTCCGCCGCCTGGGCCTGCCTGCCGGTGCTTCCTCCGCCTAGGCCTGCCTGCCGGTGCCTCAGACACCCGGGCCTGCCTGCTGGTGCCTCCGCCGCCCGGGCCTGCCTGCGCGCCGGTGCCTCCGCCGCCCGGACATGCCTGCCTGCCGGTGCCTCCTCCACCTGGGCCTGCCTGCCGGTGCCTCCGCCGCCTGGGCCTGCCTGCGCGCCAGTGTTTCCGCCGCCTGGGCCTGCCTGCTGGTGCCTCTGCCACCCGGGCCTGCCTGCCGGTGCCTCCGCCACCCGGGCCTGCCTGCGCGCCGGTGCCTCTGCCGCCCGGACTTGCCTGCCTGCCGGTGCCTCTGCTGCCCGGGCTTGCCTGCGCGCCGGTGCTTCCACCGCCTAGGCCTGCCTGCCGGTGCCTCCCCAGAATTAATTTCTGCAAGTGAAAAAAGTGGCCCATGAGGCTCACATGGCCTCATGGGCTGGAGAGGGCACTTTTAGGAAGGGCAGAAGAGGGTGCAGAGGAGGCTGAGAGCACAGAGGCAGGTTCAGACCCACTAGGGCACACACTGGGAATCACAGTACTGTGTCTACTTGTCATTGTTCTTATCTACCACTCTTTAGCCTCTTTTCTTCATGAGTATCAAAGGCTCATGGTCTATCGGAGGGGGAGAGGTCCTCAGATTTGTCTCCTTTAAGGGCCTTGCTTTTCTAAACTGAGCCAGTTCCCGGAGAAGCTGACTATTTATTAAGGACTAGTTAGGACTCAGGATGTCACAGACTGGTGACCAGATGGATGATAGGGCTCCAAAAGAAAGGGCAAGGGTAGAGGCTGAAACTTATGTGTGGAAGGGGCTGTACACAAACACACAAAAGGGGAAGCAGCAGAAGGGTGTGACACTCTTTGAGCTGCTGCCCCGTGCAGCCTGGTGGGGACATGGAATGGAGCTACTAGACCTGCTGAGAATCCAAATGAAGTCACAAACCTGAATTTGTGTTCATTCTGCTCTGTCAATGTTGACTATTAATTGTTAGAACGTTCTGTGTGGGCCGACATCTGCCACGGTCAAAGTGGAGGTTTCTAGGTGAAGCCATTATGCCCCATGTTCTACCTGATGTGCTTGTGTTTCTGCAAAGAAATGTGAGCTTTTCTTTGCTCACATTCAACCAAAGTTGAATGGGATCAGGACATTTCTTGCTGCAGGGCCACCTAATTGTGGAGCCACCCAGGAACACCTGGAGAAATGGCTAAAGCTGGGCTTACCTTCAGTCTGTTCTGGTGGCCCATGATCTCAGCACTTAGCTGGAACTTGAGGGCATCTCGTTCCTGGTGTGCAGCCTCTTGGAGGCTCTGGGTCAGCTGCTCAGCCTGGGCCAGTTGTGACTGTAGACCTGAGCACGAACTAGCTGCCTCCTCAGCTGCCTTTAGTTTTTCCTGTAACTCCTCCTTCTCTTGCTGTAGTCCCATCACTCGGAGCTCCAAGCCCTTTCGTTCCCGCAGTGCTGCCTCTTTGGAATCCTGGAGCTCCTGGGCCAACCTGGCCAGGGCCCCCTCCAACCGATCCTTCTCGGCAGTCAGGGCACAGACCTGGATGCCAAGCTCAGCTGTGTCTGTGTTGGCTCGGTGTAGCTGGTCCTGCAGCTCTGCCTGCTCCAGGTGGGCTCCCTCAGAGCTGCACCTCACCAGTGACAGCTCTGCCTGCAGGGCTTGCAGCTCTTGTTCCTGCTTCTGGACCTTATAGAGGCTCTCCTCCTGCAGTACTCCTTCTCGCTCTGAGCACAGCAGCAGCTCCTGGACATGGGCCCTGTTAAGGGCTTCATTCTGCTCCTTCAGTTGTTGCACCAGGGTCTTGTGCTCCCTCAGGACTGTCTCAGCCACTCCTAGCTGGCTCTGTAACTTGTCCCGGTCACCTAGGGCCACCTGGAGCTTGGCCTGGAGGTCCACCACCTCATTCTGTAACCGCTGGGCTTCCCCCTGGTGAATTTCTAGCTGTGCTTGAGACAGGGCCAGTTGGGTTGTGTTGACTTGGGGTAGGCTGAGTCCCTGGTGGCCTTTTTTTGCAGAGAGGGCCTCAATCAGCTGAATCTGCTGCTGGCACTGGTTCTCAAGAGCCCTGAGTTCCTGATCCTGGGCTTCTGTCCGAAGCCGGCACTGATCTGCCTCTTCCTGCAGCCGCCGGCACTCACCCTCCTTACTCTGCAGGGCAGCTTCCTTCTCTGCTACCTGGGCCCTCATGGTCTCTTTGGCTTTCCTCACAGCCAAGAGACTTGCTTCCATCTGGTCTCCTAGGTGCCGGATGCTGGCCTGCTCAGCCTCCAGAGAGGCTAAGGAGCCCTGGATGGCTGCCTCTCGCTGCTGCAGCGCTGTGTAATCAGTTTGCAAGGCTAGAAGTTTGCCCTCTAAGAGCTGGTTGCGCACAGTCATGTTCTGCAGCTCCTTCTGTAGCTCCTGGTTGACCTTTCGCAATTCCCTCTGGTCTTCCTCTGGCACTGTGGTATCGTTTACCTCTTCTTTCTGGAGGTGTTGCTGCCCATCTTCTGGCATCTCCCCAGTCTGTGGTGAGACAGAGCTCATGGAGGCCAGAGCCCCCCTATTCTTGCTGGCCCCATGCACTTCACCTAGCTGCTCTAGTGTGCTCACTTTCTGGCTGAGATGATCTCTGTCCTGTATAAGCTGCTTCTTCTGTTCCTCCAGGTCGCTCACAAGCTGGCTCACCTGTGTTAACTGGGTCTCTAGGAGCTGCAGCTGCCAGGTCAGAGACTTGGCCTCCTGCTCCAGCAGCTGCTTTTCTTCTCGATGCTGCTTTTCCTGCTGCCTGGCTTCCGCTAGCTCTTCCTCCACAGAGCTCAAGTGGGCCAGGGATTCCTGTAGCTGCTGTTGGAGCTGAGCTGACTCTTGCTTCTTCCCAGATAGCTCTTTCTGAAGTGGGGTCACATCCTTCACTAAGAGCTCTAGGTCAGCCCGGGCCTTCTCCTTTAGCTGAAGTTCCTTGGCCAGCTGCTCTAGCTTGATACTCTGCTGTTTGTTTAGTTCCTGGGCCCTGGTGTTCTCTCCTTCTAGGGCTTCAAGTTTCCCCTTCAGTTCCTGGAACTTCAGGGCCATGTCGGCAGGAACTGGCTCTTGATGAAACTTTGTGTCCAGAGCTGAATTTGCCTTCTTCTCTGCCCTGGCCAGGCAATCTGAGAGGCTGGCTAGAAGCTGATTTTTCCTACCCAGGGAGTTTCTCACAGCCTCAAGTTCCTGTGCCATGGTCTCAAGCTGCAGGGTTGAGTGGCTATTTTCTTTCTTGTCTACATTCAGCTCCAAGGCCTGCAGACATGTCTGAAGCTTCTTCACTGTGGCTTGGGTGATCTCCCCCTGCTTCTGGAGCTCTGCCACTAGGCCCTTGAGGCCAGTGTTATCCTCCACTGTAGGGTATCCCCTCTCCTTCTCTGCCTGAAGCTGCTCCCCTTGCCTGCTGATCATCACTCGAAGTGCTTGGTTCTCCCTGTCTAGTTGCTGTACATGTTCTTGAAGCTGTTTCTCCCGAACCTCCAACTGGTCTAGCTCCAGTCGCATCTCATCAAAACCTTCTAGTGCTTCATTGTTTAGAGGGCTGTTTAGGTCAAAACTGGAGGCCATCTCCTGAGTCTAAGGGGAAGTAAAAGACAGGAGGCTTTGGAATTAGGCTGCCCAGCTATTTGGATAAGTTTCTGCATTCTATGAAAGTAGAAGTAAAAACAAAGGGATTACCTGACCTAAGTACGGTAAGCTTTTAGAGCGATTCCAAGATTAGAACCTTTATGTTCCAAGCACCTACCATAAGGTCCAAACACATGCAGGGCCCCACAAGCCCCACTAATAAGCAGACTCACATCTCTAGTCAGCCTCCATCAGCTTTATGAGTTTAAAGGATACTGGTTCTTAGAAAATTTAAACTCAGTTACACTGAAATTATGGTAAACCCACTGTATTATATACACCAGTAGTACCATGACATGACAAAAATCACAAAATGAGGTCAAAGAGTAGATCTATCTATCTATCTATCTATCTATCTATCTATCTATCTATCTATCTATCTATCTATCTATCTATCTGTGTTTTGAGACAGCCTTGGTTGGAACTTGCTATGTAGGCTGGCCCCACAGAGATCTGCCTGCCTCTGCCTCCTGGGTGCTGTGACTAAAGGCATGTGCCACCATGCCCGGCTCATTTTTTTTTTTTTTTCTGTTTTGAATGCTCTTTGTACATAAAGAGCATTTTTGTACTGCAAATAAATTCCTATTATATAGTTACAATAGGTTCACATTTTTAGTACTTCCATTTATAGTTCTTAAGCAGCTTTTCACTTGCTCCTCCACTGAGGACCGGAATGATTTTATTAACCTCTATTATAGAAAAAAAGAGTTGAAGTTTCTAAATCAATTTCCCCTTCATTGGATGCTGGTAGGTAGCAGGGTCAATTCTATCTAATCTCAGTGCTAACCTAAATCTTGTAAGATACTTTAAAACTACTTCAAGATTTTAGTTTTAAAAGGATCTAAATTTTATCTGACTATAAAAATCTAAATTCCAGGACATAGAGGATATAGCTTGAGGGGTTATATTACTCTGCTTAGAACAACAAGTATTTGAAAGGACTACTCTTGAGTTGCTAGGGAAAAAGACATACCTTGGCCACCCTAACAGTCTGCTAACCCCAGCCTTCCCGACATTACCTGCAAATAGTTGCTCACTAAACTGCTCATGCTGGAACTTCGGCTGGGAGGTTTCCACATGTAAGCAGAAGAGCTGGTGGCCAGCGTCCTCCTGTGGGGGCACAGAAGAGACACACTTGTATTCAGATAAGAAAACACACACACACACACACACACACACACACACACACACACACACACACACACACAGGCAGTGGTGCTGACAGTTACTAGGCAACCATGTGACGGTAGGATATGGTCTGGATATCACTTGAGTATGTCTAATAAAGGGTTCTATGCTGGCCCTTACAATGGTGGTACTGAGAGATAGTGAAACCATTAAAAAGTTTGGCTAACATAAAGCCTTAGATCAATGCTATTTGAAGGCACTATGGGACTCTAACCTCTTACTATTTGGGACATATGATCTCTTACTTCTGCATGCAATACACCCCATCTCCTCTTCACAGGCCACCTACTCTGAAATGTTAGTAAAGGGGATCCCTTGCCAGAGCCTGGACCACGTTGTTCAGGCCTTCCACCTCTAAAACCGTGAACTAAACCAGTCTGCCCTCCTGCACCCAAAAAGAAGACTTTCAGACTCTTTTTTTTTTTTTTAATTTAAAGATTTATTTTTATGTGTGACGGGGAGGCAGAAGAGGATACAATATTCTCTGAAGAGTGGTTGTGAGCCGCCTGACATGGGCTCTGGGATCTGAACGTGGGTCCTCTGGAAAAGCAGAAAGCATTCCTAACTGCTGAGTCAGTCATGCCCCCAGACTAAAAATGTCTTTTTTTTATAAAGTTAGTCTGCCTCAGGTTTTTCATTACAGTAATCAATGGATGAATCCTAGATGGAGCATCTAAAGAGCAGATCTCCATGGGCTGGTGGCAGGTACTCCATTGGCATGGGAACGAGAGATGGTCTAGCAGTTAGGAATGCTTGTTATGCAATCATGGAGACTGGAGTTTGAACCCCAGCACCTATGTGACAAACTATGGATCACAGACATGCCTGAAATGCCATCTCTAAGAGAGGTGAAGACAGAGAGATCACTGGGGTTTTCTGGTTTCTAGCTTAGAGGAGAAAACTTGAACCTTAGTTTCAGGGAGAACAGGTGTAAGGTAATAGAGCGTAACTGGTGCCCTCCTCTGACGTCTCTTTACATGCACCCACATGCACACAAACAAATGGATCCAAATACTATAGTTTCCTTTCACTGTCAAAAAAAAAAAAATCCCCAGTAAATACAATTTCCAATTTTTAGTTCAGTTCATAGGAACATTGCAATCTAATCTCACTTTTACCCTCCAGAATTAACCTATAGTTATTGAACTGTCAAACCTATCAGTCCCCTCAACCTAGCAAGGACCTCAGTCAAGAGTGCCGCACAACCACACGTGTGTGTGAGGTAGGAGGGAGGATGGGGAAGGGACTCCTGGTAGATTAACACTGCGGAAAGGTGGGACAAGCCCACTCCATCAGAGCTGCCACACCTGGTATGGTTATTCAAGGAGTAGAATAGTATACACCGTGGGTCTGTTAGGCTGTAAATATTTTCAGCTTGTGAAATAAATAGTCTATATCACAACTACTCCTGCATGAAATCTGTCACAGAATATGTAAAGAGATGGGCAAAGTTGCTTCACATAGTGCTATGGTTTGCTTCTACCCCACAGCCACAGAATCGCAAGTGTAAACACAAGTAAAACTAAACAATGTGAAATGAAAAAAGGAAGTATGAAATAATAGCTTTCTCATGATTTACTGTGTATAACATTTTGAAAAAAAAATATAAAACATACTATCATAAAATATTCATGAATATATATACATATAGTGAAAAAAGCCTTGCTATTGACATGCCTCAACCATGGCGCTGTGTTTACTTTTGGAAAGGAAGAAGGAAAAAGATAACATCAGAAAGATGGGGTCTTAGTTAGAGCTACAGTATTTTGTTTCTTTAAAAAAAATAAAATATCATACAGAAGAAAGAAACCCTACATGATTCAGCCTGAAAGTTTTCCCTTTGGAAAATATGGTTAAGTTAAAATCAAAAAATAATGACAGAATGTAACCCATTGAACAACAACAAACCAAAACCAAACCAAAAACCCACCACCAACAAAAAAACCTCATGAGTCAATTCTGAGATAAATGAATAAATAAATAGGGACAGCAGAAAAAATAGTTATGAAGCTATATGTAATTTACTGAGTAAGAACAATTTCTGGGCAGATGGGTGACTGTCTTCAAAACATTGAACATCTCTTTCCTTTTCTTTTCAAAGAAAGCAGTTCCCAGAGTACCTAGCGAATGTTGGCCAGGCGGCATCCAGGTCGTAGCCCCTTGATGCTAGATCAAACTGAACCTCAGTCAGCTCATACAGTTGGCCCACAATGTCAGAGCTCATCTTTGGCTTCAGAAAAGGGCTTCTTGCATAATACCAGTCACTGTAGAAAACATACACTGTGTGAATTGAGGAGAGACAAGGATAAGCAAGGAATAAATCTACTCAAGACCATCCTGTGTGGTTCTGCCTTACCAAACCCAGTAACTTGTGGTACTAAAATCAAAAAACAAGCAAACCATTTTTTTCTTTCACTGCTGGACCACCGGTTCTTTAAATAAGCTTTCTTTGCTTAAAAGAAACTATTGCAATGATCTAGATGATTATTATTTATATAATAGCTCTTTCCTCCAAAGAATTTGAGATACTTAAATCTTTGCGACTTGCCAAGAAAGGGCGACTGTAGGAGACAGGAAAATTCCTCTGGGAAAGATAACCTCAGCTTTTATTCCTTTCACAGAATCCAACAAGACACACTGGGCTCATTTCTAACTTCTGTTCAGACATTAAAAGCAAAGGAGTACATGTCTATCCAGAAATGTTATATGTACATTGTTACTGTGGTTTATCCATCTCACATGAAGCAATAAGAAGTTAAAAAGATAGTACTGATGAGTTTAAAGAATCACTTGTTTCATATTTGTGGTCTGTGATGCTGACTTGTTTAAGGCAGTCTTTACAAAATGCCTACAACAACATACTCTTCAAATCAAATGTACAAATGTTTTTAACTCACAAGTCTGACACACTGGTAAGAATGTAGATCAGTCTTAAAGGTGACAAAATAAAGCTAAACATTTGACTGTTATTTTTTAATTCAAAAGTCCTTTCTTTCATTAACTTAAATCTCTAAGGAGAGGCAGAGCAGAAATAGAAAAGAAATGCTGGGCAACTCAACGAGGTTCGGCTGGTGAGGCCCCGTTCAGCAGCAACGACCCTGATGCTCCCTCACCTTCACTCACTCAGGACCACCTCTCTCCTTTTCTGACTGTTTCCTGGTGAGGCTGCAGACTTATGAGGTGCAAACGCTGAAAGAGGGGCAACCTGGATTCACAGCAGTCGCCCTTCAGTCACCAGGGAGCCTGGCTCTGTGGTAGGTGGGAGCCCAGACTGAGTAAAGGAGAACCACACCGGCAATTCTTGTGGGAGAAACACAGGAACACTGGCTCCAAGCTCCAGGATCCCAGTTGAGCATATGAGAGAGCTAGAGAAATATTCCCCCTCATCACTCCTTTTACCCCACATGCTCAAAGACTGGTAGGAAATACAAAGAATAATGACTATAAAAGAAACTGGAGGCCACTGACTGACATAATTTCTGTTCATTGGTGCTATGGGGTTAAGCGCAGCACAGTCTTGCAATTACCTGGTCACTTTAGCGTTCATGAAGCACTGCTGCAAAGTGTCTGCCAACCTCTGGTGCACCAAAGAGTAGCGAATGAAAGCTCTGCCTTTTCCCAGAGATGTTCGGAGCTGAAAACATAGATCACATCGAGATGAACACTTGCCTCACAAAGGAACAGCAAAAGCCACACATAGGACAAAACATGCCGTCCGACCCTACTCCGACACTGGTAGCCCTCATACCCATCAAAGGCCACAAAACATGTGGCACTGTCAGTCTAGAGTAAAGCCTGAAGTGGGCGGGCTTCTCCCAGGCCTCTATCTGAGAATACTCTGCAGCAAACATGTGAAGAAAGACATATGAATAGAATCAAACGCCTGTACATTGAATGGAGTCACCCTTGTTCTTCTTCCTATCATTATCTCTGAGTCAGACAGGAAACTCCTTGATTTAATCTGGAGTAAGGTGTGGAATCTGGAGGTAACTGAATGGCTTCTCACCCAGAAGCTACACAAGGAAGGGATGGTAAACTTGGTTGGTACAGGGGTTAAGGTTCTAGGGGGTGAGGCTCATGGAGAGAGGGGCCTCAGGAGCTTGGTTTGAACATGAGTAGAAAGGGGAAGAATAGACAGGGTGGAGTGGTGTAAGTGGAGCTCTGTAAAGGCTATGGCAGATATATAACAGTTCCCTTTGTTGCCAAAAACCAAACCAAAACAACAACAACAAACCAGTTTCCATGTATCTGTTTATGCTTTCCTAATTGGCTGGTTTCTTTTCAGATAACCCAACTCACTGCATTTAGTCAATGTGTTATGGATGAGAACAGGGCTTTCCAGGAAGTCCTGTCACCAGGAGTAGAAGTCATAGAAAAGCCCAGGTATCCACACCTCTACAATGACTTTGATGACAAAACCATGTAAAAGCATGAAGGGATCCATCTGAGGTTTAGTCACTTACAACATGGCATGCTGGGCAGACTCTGCAATGAGGCTGCAATGCAGGGCCCTACTAGCTGTTGGCACACGGCAGCCAGAGCAAGTGGATTGAAGAGAGCTGCCACAGAGGTCACCCGAGACAGGTTTGAAAATTAAGATTCATAATCCTAATATATCAATCCCAGAAGTAGTCAGGCATTCAAAATACACTGAATCTACCATAGGTATCTTGGCTCTGCGTAGAGAAAGCAGGGCCGACACTCAGAATGTGGTAGGAGAGGAATGACAGCAGTCTGGTCAAACAGGTTCTTACTGTTCTCTACTGGATTGCGAAAGGAAGTATGCGGCACACCAATAAGGCACCAATAGTGCTGTAAACATCCCAGTAGCAGCTAACATCTTTAACTCAGAGGTATTTCTTACTTTGAATCGTTCTTACTGATGACTCAAAGAAATAATATGAGGTGATTTTAAAAGACATGAAACCTCATGAACGATGGACGTCATAAAACATTTCTCCATGTATCGTCACATGGCTTAAACAGTGGCAGGCAGAAGACTGACCGGATATAAAGCACTAAGGGATGCTTCCAAATAGTCACCTCAATCGGTGTTTAGAGGACAACCTCGATGCCAACACCATGTTCACTTTCTCCTCTAATGAGTTAGATGACAACAAAGTGCTTAGTGGGGACAACTGGGCAGCCAAAGACAGCTGGCAAGGTGGCCACCCACATACACCAAAACTGGAGTAGTGGTGGAATCTAATCAGACCTCTGCCCTCAAAACTACTCCTGTCTGTAAGCTCTCCGAGCAGGAGTGAGCCCTTATTCCTCCTACATGACAGCAAAACTTCTTAAATGGTAACATTTGAGCTCATTAGCAGAACAGATGAATATAAAGGGAGCTAGCTACTTACTTTAAAGGGACTTTATAAACGTTCTTCAGGAAAAGGAATATTTCCTTTGTACTGAAAATGAAAGCAACTACAAACCCCCTTTAAAAAATGTTTTAGATCACAGGTCAGCTTTTATTACTCAACTCGTGGCATTCTTGGCATCCCATATATACCACGCTGAAAAACACATACAACAGCAGCACAGGATGGGAGACCTGCAAGGAACATGGCTGCCTCTGCTTTAAACCAGACCACTGTGCCATGAGCCTGGAGCAGAGCTGGCCCACAACACCTCTAAAACCTGCATGAGCAATCCAAAGTCAGCACACAGCTTTCTTAACTTCTTTATATTCTATTTGCGTGGCCTCAAAAGGTCTGAATGCATTATGAAGAGAGGAAAAAAAAAAAGCAGCTAAAAAGTAGATTGTTTTAGAAAACACTTCATGACCCTAGGAATGAAGTCTATCTTGTTGTTAGATTTCACTTGCCCAAAGTCATACAATTGAAGGCTTCAGTGATGACAAAATGGGTGAGGAATGGGAGAAGAGGGTGAAGTGGAAATCTTTCTAGATTTCTGATAAATTACACACTGCTCTACATCATGAACTTGGGTTTCTCACCAACCTCACAAGACCAAACCACACCACAGTGACATTAAAGACACAAGCAGGACAAACACTTCAGAACTGACATCTTTCCTTACTTGCCTAGAGTCAGAAAGTGCAGCTGGCAGAAATCACTGAGCCTCTGACGTTGCTGTGCTTAATACTGTTTCCATCCATAAGAACAAACACACCTTTAATCCCAGCACTTGGGAGACAGAGGTAGATGGATCTCTGGGAGTTTGAGGCCAGCCACAGGGCCTGTGGGCTGACTTTAAAGTGATTTCATACTTGGCAGAGATGCTAACAAGACAAAATGCACAAACTTTTCTAGCATTTCTCTAAATTTCGGGTCCATAAACCATGTATGTGTGTTTCACTTCTGGGTTGACTGGGCTGATGAGAGAGGGAGTCACTGGGATGGGGAAAGGAAAGAGGTATGAAGGAAACCATCTGAGGTTTAGGCACTCACAATACTCACCACATGGTGTGCTGAGAAAACTCTCTATGGGCCTTAACAGGATCTTCTAGTTTCTGGGGCAAAGCACCCAAGATAAATGGAGTAAAGGGACTGCCACAGAGGTCTCCAGACAGGACTGCAAATTAGGATCCACAAAGGAAGAAGGGTGTGTAGTGTGGTGTGGTGTGTTTGTATTTCTTTAGAAGTTTGTAGTAAGACAAACCCAGGGGATAAAAGAAGTTACTTAGCAGCTCTGCATGCTAAGACCCTACCTTACTCTCCTCACTTCAAATCTAAGTTTCCTGACCAAACTGCTGGAAAAGTAGTAGCCCGGAAACTTTAAAAATTTTCGAGCTTTCATTCATTCATTCATTCATTCATTTATTCATTTTGTGTGTGTATGTGTGTGGTATGTGTGTGTGTGCAGGTCATGTATGTGTCATGGCACACGTGGGGAGACCAATCTGCAGGAGTCTGTTCTCTCTTTCAACCATGTGAGTTCTAGGGATGACACTTTGGTGGCGAATGCCTTTACCTAAATAATTGTCATGTAAGTCCCCTGACCTAGCAACTCTAGAGAAAATGATTTTTTTAAAAAAGGGAAGTAGTGTTGCACACTTCCACAGGGTGCCATGAACAGACTTTCCAGTGTGGATAGCCCAGTTGGAAAGTAACATTGGAAATGGACCCAGCCCATTTCTGCTTAGTCCAATCTCAAGTAGTTTCCATGAGTCTGAATCATTTAACAGGCACCCAGTGTGCTTTGACGAGATTTCTTGTCTTCTTGGCCACCCATAGACTTCATGCTACATCTAGCTATTTATAGAAGAGGTGTCCACAAAGAAGGTTTAGGCAGGGCAGTGTTAAGACAGGTGTTCTTCTCTTCATGGCTTAGTGTACCTCAGAGATGGACTTGACGAATCGGATCCCGTCATTTGCTCCCTTCACCTTGGCTAGGCACGCACAGAAGTAATCCCAGTAGTCCTTCTTGCTGCCCAGGAGGCTAGCCTTCTCCTTCTGATCAAACTGGGCAAAAAAGGAACAGAGAGGAAGTCTGAGCCCACAGCTGTTCATGCTCTATTAACACAATAAATAAAACTAGTTTCCCGGGAACAGGCACTGAGGGAGGTCTCTTGGTGGTCTTACTTTAATTTATTGGCAAATCAGAGTATGTCAATATCAAAACAAGAGTATTTTAATTCGCCAACTTTAGATGTGTAAACTGAGGCTAGTAAATTTACCAGCTCAAGGTTATATAACTAGCAAGATTCAGGAATAATAGTTATCCCAAAAGATTTATCTCTTGGTACTTGCCTAGCATAGACAAAGCCTGAGTTGTGGTTCCAGTATAGCAAGCTAGATTGATTAATAGAAAAAGAAAGGAAGGGAGGTAGAAAAGAAGGGAGAAAGAAAAGCAAGAAGGAGAAAAGGAAAGTAATAAAAGGCAAAAATTATCTTAGTTTGGTAGAAAACCTCCAATATGATAAGGACATTCAAGTGAAGAGTCTTTTGTTAACATTCAGAGAATTAACTGTGCTGTAACTTAGGGAACTGAGGCAATGACATTTTACCCATTACTGAACTCTCAAGAGCCAATACAATCTTAAAATACATGGAAAATTCAAATGAATGTCAGTGTTGAGTACTTTCAAATTCAAAATCAAAATGGGCTTACCTGGAAAAGAAAAAAAAAAAAACAAAATAAAGTGAACTCTCATAACCAGCAGGTGTCAAAGAAACAGGTGGAGGCATAAAGTGAGTCCTTCCATGCCTGTCTTTATTCCTAGTGGCTCTCTCACCCTATGTCCTTTGGTGGGATGTGATACTACAAAGTATGGTAGCTATCTTTCTATACCATTTATAGAATTTCTCCCTGGTTATGGAGTAAGATTCAAATCTAGGTAATAAAACAAAACCCAGAAAAAAATAGTAATGCCTCATACAATTGTAAAATAACTGCAGGTCCATTTCTTTCCTGCCTATTTCAAAAGTATGTGCTTCCTAAATCAGCAGAGCTGTCTGGGTCAAATTAAGCAGACACAAAAGTCACACCATGAAAATGTTGAAAGAATGTGGCCGGGCAGGTGTTGGCACAAGCCTTCAATCCCAGCACTTGGGAGGTGGAGGCAGGTGGATCTCTGTGAGTTCAAGGCCAGTCTGGTCTACAGAGCAAGTTCCAGGACAGGCTCCAAAGCTACACAGAGAAAACCTGTCTCGAAAAACCAAGAGAGAGAAAAAAAAGAATGTTTGCCTGACTAATCCTGACTCGGCCAGCTCCACAGTAACCATGCTTGAGGAGCAAGGCTCTGAAATGGGCCTTAGATGGTCTTCCAGAGTCTGCACTCTTGGAAATCACCTTTATGCCTGGCTCGTGTACATACATTGTGTCTTCTATAAGGGTGACACTACAGGGTTCAACAGGTTCTCAGAGGGTGTAAGTAACCCTACCCTACAGTTAAGAGCTTTGTTGGACGGGCCTGTTACTTGTTTTAACATGGTTTAAATCTTAGGGGAATGTTTTCAGTTCCCAGAACGTGCTGACTCGCACAGGAGGACTGAGCTCTGACGACTGCTCTGACTCTTGGTCTTACCACAAGGGCTTAATCGCTCCACTGTGCTTTCTGAACCACATCCTGGAAACCAACAGAAGTCACTCACATAGGGAACAAAAGACTACTGTGACAAAACCAACACATGACAGATGCCACTTACTTGCAGAAGATACTCAAGTTTATAGGAAAACTTGTGCAAGCTGGTGCTGTCATCTGTGATCGGTTCTCCTCCTTCTTTAAATTCATTGCTTAGTTCTGTCACTGCATCTTTAAGACAACAGACAGAAACATGTGACTAGAGAGACATATATGTTTACTTTACATTTCCACAGTCCTAAAATTAGCATGCATCTGAGATGTACTGAAAAGTAAGTCTGAGAAAGCAGAAATAACACCAGGAAGCACTAGGATAAGTGGTCAATGGTGGTCACCTTAGAAACACACAGGGTTTGTAAATACTCATCCCCGTGAATCCACCACCAAGCTAGCACTCACTATACGTATACACAGCCAGTTACCAAACGGTTGCTATGTGGATTAATCAACTGCAGTGTCACAAAACAAGACAGACTTGGGACAGTGAAGGGCAAGAAAACGGCCAGGATAAAGTCTGTTTTGCTTTGTGATTAAAAAACAAACAAACAAACAAACAAACAAAAAACAACAAAAACAAAAAAAAACAAAACAAAACACCCAATACTGGGTATTCACAAAGTAAAAGTATTTATTTAACATTTTAGCAGCTCTGGATTGGGATTCATATTATATGTGTTGAAAAAAAAGGCAATACTTTCTATGCAATGATGCATTAAATGAGAAACATACCTAAAAACAAGGTATCAGTTTTGGAGGTTCCAAATGGTAGCCTCTGGCATTTAATAGTGTGACATTCTGTTTTATAACTTGCCCCCACAGGAATTAAATAAATTAAATTAATTTAGGAATTAATACCTAAAAGACCGCTCTTTGAAGACAGCATTGAGTTCTTTTCAGGGTGGCCATGACTCAATCAACCTGTCACTAGACCCTAGAAAGGTTCCATTTCTCTTCAACAGTGGGAGCCAAGTTTCTAGCACAAACCGCAGCATTCACTACAACCCTATCAGCACAGGTTAAATGCAGGTTTCAGAGCATCAGCAAGTACAAGTAACAGTAACAATGGGTGCCCAAGAGGGCTCAGACCTTTACATGTATTCTTCATCAGTAGAGTGTCTGTCTTATTTCAACAAGCCAGAGAAGTTATGCAATATGCATTCTAATTTTAGCACTAAGATGAAAAAATTAAATACAACATAGAATCCAGGAAATCTCTTATTATCACCCCCATTTTACAGATGAAGGATCTGGCTGGGGAACAGCAGAGCTCTAAGCAGACACTGGTCCTTTTACCTCTCCAGTGTGCGGACTGCTTCCTTTGTTTGTTGGCTGGGTTTGATGACAGGATGTAGGTTTCAAGACTATTGAAACAACTGTGAAATTTCAGTGAAGCTAATACAGATTCATAAAGCTTTCTTTGAAAACTAGCCACTGTGACGTAGAAAAGACCATTTTGTGATGAAACTTCTAAGGACCAATGGCAAACACAGATTTGCACAAACTGTCATTTATTTTCTCTGTATGTCTGTATAAATTAAACAAAAGAAAACAAAAATGAAAGTCTAATGTGGTCACGTGCTAAGACTGATGGTGTATAATCCCAAGCTTTGTTCTGTACTGGTTCTGTGATAGTAAGAAAGTCAGATACTCCACTGTGCAAAATGGTAGCAGCAATGGCGCCTACCTCATAGGACCAAACAAGAAGATTTCGTAAGTTACTCCCAGTATCATGTATCTGTACTCACAACGGTGTCTTATGTAGATGAAACACCATTCAAAATATGACTCAAAAAATATTGGATTTTAGTGCATTTCACTTATCAGAGTTTTAGATTAGGGATGTTCAACCAGCATAGTGTTCCAAAATTGTAAAATATCCAAGAAAATTACAAAATATCAAAATCAAAATCAAAATCTGGAACACCTTTCAGATAATGGACACTCAACATGAATCAGCCATGAGAGGTCCCAAAGCACTGTAAAGAGCAAATCTGAGAAAACGGGTTGGACCTTGTTGGGTTTTAATCTCAGATGCAAACTATGGACTGCACTGAGGCTATCCCAGACCAATAGTCTTTACTACAAGATTTCTACTCGTTTGTCAAGTTCAAGCAATCAGGAACCCGGACTTCTAGGCTGTCAGGGAAGTGTCACTGTGACCTCTGCAGGCACAGCTTACGGTAAATGTGCTGGAACTCCAGAGGCTTACAAAAATCAACCCTGGCAGAGTGGGGGATGAGACACCTACTAAAATCTGGTCCTTGGGAGACCATCTGAAAGGGTAAAACCTGGGTTTCTGCAATCCACAAAAATGCTGTTATTCTGCCAAGGTCTATCTAGCTTTAGGTTTGTCCGCTCCCCTCTCTTGCCTTTCTCCAATGGGGAGAGCCACAAACCCAAGTGGCCCCCTTAGGAGTCCCGGAGGTAGGAGGCCTGGTACTAAAACGCATGGGATAATGGCCACCAGCGGCCAGGGCTGGTGTGGGGAGATACAACATGAAACCTTCAAGTACCTCATCTGCCTTCCTGCTTAAAGAGAGAGAATGTTCCTTTCCCTAAAAGCCTAGCTCACCAAAGCCCAACAAAGGCAACTAAGCAACATAAAGCACCAGTAACTGAAACCAGCCCCAGTCCCCCTAGTGTTATTTGATTTTGTTCACAAACCAGAGGTGCTGCTCTGAGAGGAATGTGAGGTGAGCCCTCCCAGCTGCACAGAGGCTGGATATCTGAGAACCAAATATTTCAATACGATGTATACTGTGTGTGGAAAAGAGGAAAGGGCTGAATTCTGACCATCAACAGTCAGGGCACAGGTCCAAGTTCCTTAAAACAAAGCCCAGTTCACTAGCCACTCAACCAGACCTTGAAGATCACGGATGATCCTCTGGAGCTGGGTCTCAGCACTGCTAGAAGCCATGGTGTCCCCCTTTCTTGGATGTGTAGGTCCAAGACAGACTATCACTTCAGTCAGCAGTGGTCAGACTCCATGCTGGCACCTGTACAGGGAAGAGGCCACAGTTTAAAGAATGTAGAGAACCTTTTTGTGTGAATCTTGTTAGAAGGCACGCTCAGGTCTGCTTCTGACATACTTATATTCTGACACCATGACATGCTCTAGGTTGTTCTGATTGGCTTTTTTGTCAACTTGACACAGCTAGAGTTATCAAAGAGGGAACCACAAGCATGAGAATGCCTCTAATGACTGCCCTGTGGTCAAGCCTCTAGGGCATTTTCTTATTTAGTGATTGATGTGGGAAGGCCTAGCCCATCCTGGCCCTGGATGGTGTAAGACAGCAGGAGGAACAAGTCACGAGGAACAAGCCAATCAGCAGCACTCTTCCATGGTTTCTGCTCCAATTCCTGCCTTGACTCAATGTCTGGAGAGTTTTAAGATAAAATAAACTCTTTATTCCCCAAGTTGCTTTTGGTCAGTCTTTATCACAGTAATAGAAATCCTAACCAAAACACAGACTTACCAAGAAGCAAGATCGACTTAATAGCATAGCTGGTTCTCTCTGAACTGCCCACCATGTCTCTTGGGACAGAACTGCCTCATATTTGATCCTCAGAAAAGTCTCCAGTGGCTCCCTTACCACTTCCCACAGAGTTCAGACCTGCTTACTTCAAGTTCTGACATCCCTAAACCCTGAGGAGCCAGCTCTGTTCAGAGCCATTTTTTTTTCTTATTTCTTTCTAAGGAACACTCAGAAACTTCTAGTCAGGCAATGTTGAGAGTTGGAGGGGCAATGGGTAGGGATGCATACCTGAGGGTTGGAGGGGCAATGGGTAGGGATACATACCCTAGGACTTCTGACAGGGACAGTCTGGCCTGCCTAGTAGAATGTAGCTCCTTCACTGTCAGCACTTTGAGCCTCTTCTGCTCTGAGTTCCGCTAAACCCGAGGGTGATACTCCCTGACCTGTCTGTCACCCAGGAGCCTACATAGCCCTCCCTCCAGTCCAGGGACAAGGTACTATTTTAAGCTCATTTATAGTTTTCTCCAGCTGGAGAGTCCCCTACTTAAGCAGCTGTTAATGTCATTTAAGGACATGGGAGTGTTTGAAGATTAACAAAAAGGAATGTGAACACCTGAAAGGAAGTTATGACCATGCATTTGGACAAAAAGGCTTTTCAGAAGCTTTAATCCACCCTTTAGGTATCCTGTGTGAAGGTGCAATGTCTGCTGTAAGGACACTAGCTGTCACATTACTGACAGACTGTCCAGGGCTCTGGTTCATATTGTACATAGAGCACTTACTTGTGAAAATCATTATGGTAAGGTAAATACCTTTCCTGTTTACAAAGGAAAATCAGATGTTTTGTAACATAAGGCCCAGGGTCACTGAGTAGAATTGACTTGATTAATGTTCTATGTATTTCAAACCTGCTGAACCCTTAGGACATAGCACAATCATCATTGCATTACAGAAAATGACGCAACACTCTACCAGCTCCTAGGAACCATCCTGAACTTCAGTGCTTCCCAGTAACACGGCACCCTGGTGTCTAACATGTGCCAGCTCTCTCACTCATTCAGTGCTATGGCTTCCTTCTGCTTCAGGAGGTGGGGCAAGGAAGCCCTGGAAAGGAAATGGCCCTAGTCATAAACAACTCCAAATATTTATAAGCATTCTAGTGACTGGTCAGGTCAGCATAGGCTTGTCACTCAACAGATGCCTAGGGTCTATTTTTAACTCACAAGCCAACACAGTTGTGACTCAGTGGAAACACACAGAGCTTCTCAGGCCCAAGAAGAAAGAGCCAGGCACCCAGCTAGACCACAGTCTCACTAATGCACGAGGGTCAGGGTTCAGGAGTTATAGAAACACTGTCTATAAAGGCCCCCTAAAAGTACTGGTACCGTTTATCAAGGATAATAGACTGGGGACAGGAGTGGTTTATGAGAGGCCTGCTTTCCATCCCAATGTTTTCCCCAGGTCCCATGCTGAACACAGAGACCAGGTAGGGAACAGTCATAGCATCAGAGAAGGCCAGAGCCTATGCTCAGTCAGCCTCTTCACACAAGGCCCAGGCAGACAGACTGAGACTCTGTCTTAGTTTGCTTTCTATTACTGTGATAAAACAGCAAGACCAACCTGGGTTGTAGTGGCCCACACCTTTAATCCCAGTATTGAGAAGGTAGAGGCAGGTGGTTCTCTGAGTTCGAGGCTAGCCTGGTCTGTAGAACGAGTTCCAGAACAGTTTGAGCTACACAGAGAAACCCTATCTTGAAAAATCAAAAACCAAACCAAACCAGACCAGACCAGACCAAATCAAACCAAACCAAACCAAAAACCCCTATCAAGACCAAAAACAACCTATGGAGGCAATGGTTATTTCAGCTTACAGCTGCAGTCTATCATGAAAGGAAATCTGGACAGGAACTTGTGATGGAAATCCAGAGGCAGGAACTGAAGGAGAGGTCATAGAAGCACACTGCTTACTAGCTTGCTCCTCATGGCTTGCTTAGCAACTGCTTTCTTATTCAACCCAAGACCATTTGCCCAAGGGTGGCAACTGCCTGCAGTAGGCTGGGTCCTTCTCGCACCATTCATTAAGAAAATGCTCCTATAACTTGCCTCTGGGACAATCTGATGGCGACATTTTCTCTATTGAAGTTCCCTCTCCCCATGTAACTCTGGCTTGTGTCAAGCTGACAAAACAAACAAAGAAACAGAAAATGAACTCTAACCAGGACAGTTCCTAATGGTGAGGTAGGGATGACTGTATCCTCCCCATTTACTTGTGGCCCTATCATCACCCTTTATTAGATGCTTTGTGAAGGCAGAGAGCCTCACAAGGTACAGTCTAGTTTTGTTGAAGCTGAGCTATTGTGCTGGCTAGTTTTACGTCAATTTGACACAAGTTAAGAGTCATCTGAGAGGAGGGAGTCTCAAATGGGAAAATGCTCCCATAAGATCAGGCTGTAGGAAGCCTGTAGGACATATTCTTAATTAATGACTGATGTGAGAAGGCCCAGCTATCTGTGAATTACTGGTGCTGGGTTCTGTAAGAAAACAGATGAGCAAGTCAAGAGAAGGCAGGAAGCAAAACTTCTCCATTGCTTCTGCACAATTTCCTGCTTCTAGCTTCTTGCTTTGCCCAAGTTCCAGTCCTGATTTCCTTCAATGATGAACAGTGATGTGGAAAAATAAGTCCCCAAGTTTCTTTTGGTCATGGTATTTCATTACAGCAATATTAATCATAAGACAGAAACTGATACCTGGAGTGGGGTTACTGTTTTGCCCATGCTGTTTTGGGGAGGTCTGTGGAAGGACTTTGGAACTTCGGGCTGGAAAAGTCATTGACTGTTGAGACTTCAGTGGGCTGTTCTGTAGGACCTTGGAAGACAATGCTGATGATGGAGGCTGTTAAGGACTCTATTAATCCCATTTGCTATTTTGAACCAAGAACCTGTGGTTCTAGTCAGCTGGGGCTGAAGTATTGGCTGTGATTAACAAGGGATCATCTGAGAGACTCAATTTAGAATCTCAATTTAGAAAATGCCTCTATAAGATCAGGATGATGACAGATTTTAGGGTATTTTTTAAATTAATGATTGATGTGGGAGGGCTGCAGGCATTGTGGATGAGGACACTTATGGGCTGGAGTTCTGGGTTCTGGAAGAAAACAGGATAAGCAAGCCAGGAGGAACAAGCCAATAATCAGTACCTCTCTGTGGCTTCTGCACCAGCTCCCACTTCTAGTTTCCTGCCCTGCTTGAGGTCCTGCCATGACTTCCTTTGGTAAAGGACTATAATGCAGAAGTATAACCCAAATAAACGCTTTCCTCTTCAAGTGGCTCTTGATCATGGTGAAACACTATAGCAATAGTAACCCTATCTAAGAAGCTATCTACCAAGGAGAACAAGAGAAAAACATCTGGTATCCTGACAGAATACAAGTGGCCCATGCAGGGCTATGGATAACAATTCCTGGATACTTGGCAATAAAGAGAAATGAATCACAGAAATTACAACCAGGCATTGAGCCTTCAAGGTGTTCTGAGTTTAAAGAAACCCCTAGAAAGGCTAAATATTTTATGCTTATGTTAATACAATGTTTTTGCAAAGAGAAATCAGAATACTTGTTGCAGAAAATGGGGAACAAATGGGTATAACTGCAAAAGGGTAGGTGATGGTAGAGGAAATGGAACAACAGTGCTTCATGTCTTGTTTATAGTGGCAAGTGCCAAAATTCACATAATGAGCTGGACTTGGTAGTATAAACCCATAATCCCAACAGCTGGGAGGCTGAGACAAGAGGACTTCTGTGAGTTCAAATCTAACCTGTTTTATATAAACAGCTGGGCTATATAGCAGGACTCTATCTCAAACAAAACCAGAGGGCTGGAGATACAGTCCTACTGGTAGTGCTTGCCTAGGATGCTCAAAGCCATGGGTTCAAAGCCCAGAACTGAAAAACAAACAACCAACCAACCAACCAACAAATCCAAAACCAACCAAACAAAAACAAAACTCCCCAAACATCAACAATTTAAAACCAGGGAAAAACCCACAAACCCCAATAATAATAAATAAAAACTCACCTAACTGTGAATTATATCTCCCCTTAAAGTAGTAGTGTGATAATTTTTTAAAACATGACGGAACTCACATAGGGACAATTTGCTTCTTATGCTGAAAGGAGTGAGTGACAGACTCTCTGTGATGACCGCCAAGTTGCTAGGATGTCTCTGAAAAGAAGCAGGTAGAAGTGAGGCCAGATGGAGGTATAGTGATGGTAAAGGTTACAGCTTTCCTGCACCACTTACTTCATTGTTGCCAACTCGGGATGTGGCTTCCACATGCACCCTGATTTCATGAAGCCCATGGCTGTGTGCACAGGCAAAATAAGGGCTAAATGAGGCTGAGGTGCATGCTTCTGGGGGAGGGGTGCAGGGGAAGGAGGTAAGAACAACCGACTGTGGCTAACATCCAGGCTGAGGATGGGACCATGTGTGTATCACACAGCCCACTGAATTTCCTGGATTCTAGCTATTTGGAATCTGGCCTTAAGGAAAAGATGTATGTCAATTAAACCAAGATCTTGGCACAAGGAGGCTTTATAAACACAAAAATGTGCTCCTGTATGATTATGCAGCTGAGCTGGGTGTGGTGGTGCACACCTTTACTCATAGCATTCAGGAGGCAGAAACAAGTATATTTCTGTGAGTTAGAATCCAACCTAGTATATATAGCAAATTCCAGGCCAGTCAGGACTACATAGTGAGATCCTGTTCCAAACAGACAGACAGACAGACAGACAGACAGACAGAACAACAACTAAACTTTGTGGTGCTTGAGAGCTGCTGCCCATTGTTCATGGCACAACAACTTGTCCATGGCATTCTCTATGGGACCCGATTTTGGTTGTACTTGGTTGGTATCAAGTTCCCAGGTCACAGGATGAGCTGGTCCCCACCACTGGTTTCACACGCTGATGTTCCAGAGTTTATGACAACCTTCCTAATGCTATGACCCTTTAATGCAGTTCTTCATATTGTGGTGACCTTCAAACGCTTTAAGCTATTCAATTTTCTGGCAAAGAAGAGACTAAATACATATAAAAATCATTATTTTTCCTAGGACCAAGTACTGAGTTTCTGGACATGACCAAGGTATTCTTTAGAGATAAGGATGATCTCTGATTTCCAAATGAACGCTACACCTGCCCAGATGCCCTACATGCTATACACATCCATACAATATATTAATTCCAAACTAAGAAACAAAGATACTCCCTCAGCCTAAAGCTTACTTATACTATGGTTCAAATGACTAGTAGTCACAGCGTTGCCCGCCAACTGGCTCAGGTGTGACTAACACAGTATCTGAGGAGCCACACCAAGAGGAATCATAAGGGGAGGTTCTAGGATGTGGGGAGTCAACCTTGCCATGCTTTCCTAAGACAACAACTAAGAAATGACCCAGACAGAACAGGGTATAGCTGGATTCCTCCCCAGTCCCAAACAAAATGAAACAATTGTAAATTCCACTTTGATCAAAAGAAATAAATGATGTCAAAAGGCAGCTGGCCTTTATGGAAGAATAAACAGCCTTGACCTGGTTCAGCACACCCAGCAGTGTGTATCTGATCACAAACCACAGAGATAGGCGCCTTTGATTGGTACCTGTACCTTTCAAGGCCAGGAGGTCCCACTGGCTTGAATTGGAAACTATCTGTGAGCAGGCAGGTCGCCCTCATCAGAACTCCACTAAGAGACTATGGTACTCTGTAGGGTTTCCAGGGCCCAGCACAGGAGCAGGCATTACAGCACATATGAGCAAAGGTTCATTGGGTGACCCAACTCCTTAGACCTATAATTAAAGCCTTTCCTAGCTGCATGCCTGAAACACCTTTTCTGAACCCTCCCTCTTGCAATCTTTTTTTTTTTTTTTTTTTTTTTTTTTTAGAGGGAATGAGGATTTATGACATTGCCATCGTTTCTTGAATCTTCTCTTGGCCCCATCCCTCTCAACAATTATAAGGAGTTCCTTAGTCATTTCCCTAAAGCACAAACAAACCAGCTACAATATGGCCCATGGATTCAGAACAGGGTCAGAAAGATCTGAGCCCAGGACAGTTGCTTTGGACTTGAGAGAATCCAGGTGTCTTATCTATTTTTGTTGCACTGGTGTTTCGCCTGTATGTATATCTTTAGGAAGGTGTCAGATCCCCTAGAAGTGGAGTTACAGACAGCTGTGAGCTGCCATGTGGATGCTGGGAACTGAAACTGGGTACTTTGAAAGAGCAGCCAGTATTCTTAACTGCTGAGCCATCTTCTAGTCCCTCCAGGTGTTTTTTTTTTTTTTTTTTTTTTTTTTTTTTTTTTTTTTTTTTTTTTTTTTAAAGAAAACAGACAGTGGCTCCAAGGAAAAGGCTACATGTCTGTCCTTGGGGCCAGAGCCATAGTTCCACTGCTGAAAAGCCCAGAGAAAACAACTAGGAAGTAGGGATGAGACACGTTCCCAGAACTACTTCAACAATGAACAATGGACTGGCCCCTAACAAAGATACATGTCACCTAGGTGAGGGAACGGCAGATGGCAAAGGCACAACCTCCAGGGTCTTTGCTCGACCAGAATGTCGAAGGGTCAGTGTAGATGACTGCAATTTAAGACACTGTCCCTCATAGTTACTTTCCTCATTGCTAGTAGAAGACACTGGACAAAAATCAACTTAAGGGGGATTGATTCTGGATTACAATTCAGGCAGACATATTCTATCATAGCAAGGAAGGCATGGCAGGATGACCTGAAGGCTGGCTGGTCAGCATCTGGAAAGCAGAGTGAACAGGAAATGAGCACCTCGAGTTTTGCCTCAGGTGATCTACTTCCTCCAGTGAGATTCCACCTCCCAAAGGATTCACAACCTTCCCAAACAGCTCTGTCAAGTAAGGGATGTGGGTCCAAACACCTGGCTATGGGGTACACGCCACATCCAAATGACAGCAGCCACTAAGCATGGCCTTGAGGAGGCTCAGGTAACCTCTGGTGCTACCAAGTAGTATTTTGGGGGCACAATTATTAAGGAAGAAGGTCTCATTCAGGAGTAGGAGTGTTGCAACTGTGAACAACAGTGGTGGTGGTGAATCTTGGCTTTTAGGAATTTAGAACAATGGAAAAAACAGACACGTCTCCATGTCTTATAAATGAGAAAAATCATTTGAGGCCTGATAAATACTTTGATGAAAACGAACTGTCCAGTGCTCCCTATTCTAAGCCTTTGTTGCAGAGTCTCATTCTTCTTCTATGGCTCTTTGTACTATTTATATTACAGTACTTGACCTGTTAATCATTATTCTTCCTACCTGTCCTATAAGTCCATTGTTAATAGTTCCCCAGTTCCTACTATAGTTCAGGTATATGAAGAATTCTCAGTAAGTTACTTGCCAAATATGAGACAATATAGATCTTCAGTACATAAATCAAACAAAACCTTGGGGAATTAAAATATGCCAAAAAGTAAATAATAATATTTCAAATAGTGGAAACAATCTAGACATTTGTCCTTATACAAAGGATAAGCATAGTCTTGATCCCTCATCAAGGAAATTTTTACAACAGATGGAGACCACTAGAGAAAACTACAACCAATTTAAATGCAAAGTTCTGGAGCCCAGTTCTAATGGCTACATCTACCAAACAACTCTTGGACATAAGGCTCAGGGTACATTGTAAGAGGCAGGGGATTTGGGACTGTGTCTCCTAGCTACACCAAGTTTCACCAACATGTCTGTTTAAATGTGAGCTGAAAAAGCACAACTACAAAGAACATGTCAAAGTGGACATGGGAAAGCCCATGAGGCCTCAACTGTACATACTACAGGCAATTAGAGAATGCTGAGAGTGGGAGAAACAGTCTTTCCCAGGGAAGAGCATACCAATTGGTTATTCAATACCAAGTGGTCAGGCCGGAAAACATTCATATGAGTAATGTCATTCAGACTGAGCGGGTTATATTTAGGAACATATGTCACGTAACAACAATCAATGAAAGAAGAGGTCATGAATTTGAAAGACAGCAAAGAGGGGTCCAGTAGAGGGTTTGGAGGGAGGAAAGGGGAAGGAAAAATGTTGTAATTATATTGTAATCTCAAAATAAAGTAAAAACCAGAAAAAAGTTCTACTTCTTCAATTTTAAAATGTTTTCTTGTTGAGCACAAATTATGTGCATAAAAAACCCACCATGTAATTGTGGAGCTTATATTGTCCTTATTGTGAGACTCTTACAGAACTACTATTCCCAGAATGAGTGGAATAACATAACTCAGGGATGGACTAGGAGCATGTCCTCTACCCTAGCCTGTATAAAGACCCACAATGTTCTGAGTGCTTAGGGGATTTCTGTAAGACCTGTAGTTCATATCTCAGCCTGAGACATATGATCCCATTTTCTGGGGTGACAGGACTGTCCACTAATCTTAGCTGTGTTGGCTGAACTACCCAGAGTCAAGGCTCTAGCACCAGGTCTCAATGCTCTGTGCCCTTTATCAAGACTGAGCTCTGCCTAATGCTCCCTAAACCTTCCCCCAACCAAATCCTCTAGTCTTTCTGGTCTTACTTTGGACAGAAAGAAGTGTGTATCACAGTTTGTTCTCTAAAAAGTCTTCCTCAGAAATCAATACTTGATCCAGAACAATAATTAGTATACCCACTACTGGTCCCCAGCAACCTAACCTTCTTGTTAGGGGCAGTGTTGTTAGGATGAACATGATTGTATTTGAAGACAGGGTCTTTAGTAGAAAAATATCTGCAATTAAATGAAGTTTTGATGATAGGTCTTGATCCAATTTGATCTGTGTTTTTTGTAAGGGGAACTACAAACACATAAAACACTACAGATATGTGAGTATAGTGAGAAAGTGACCAGATGCAAATGAAAAGAGGCCTCAGGACCAGTCAAGTCTTTACCTAGGACCCCAGAGTTGTAGCAAAATAAGTTCCTGTTGTTTAAGCCTAACTTGTGGCATTTTGTTGTGGTGGCATAACAGACAACACATTCCGCAGAGTCATTTTCCATTCCCAGATGTGTGGATCTAACAATATCCACTAGGCAGACTGGGGTGGGGTGGTATCTGGAGTCTAGGTTCTGGTGTGTCTCTGGGATATGACAGGAAAAGAATAAAACCAAGACCCAGAGTGGC
The DNA here is from genome assembly GCF_950005125.1 of Chionomys nivalis. Lineage (NCBI taxonomy): Eukaryota > Metazoa > Chordata > Mammalia > Rodentia > Cricetidae > Chionomys > Chionomys nivalis. Next base: position 119,741,764 of record NC_080089.1, read on the forward strand.
TGAAGCTTGAACAAGGGGCAATTGACATAGCCCTTTCCCTTATCAGGCATAGGTGGGTTCTATCCATTTGTACCCTGCTCAGAATTTTAGACTGTTTATGTGAACTTTATTATTCAACAAATAATATGATGAGGATCATGGCATGGTTAGATGAGACTCAATGTACATTTAGCTCACTTGAAGTTATCTGACCACTTTGTATCCTGTTTTTCAGATGCAGTGTTGTGGGGGTGAGGGGGTAACCTTTATCTTCTTTCTCATGAAGATTAAGAATTGCTATGCTTGGAGAAGGTAAAAAGGGAGAGAATAGATGTTCACAATGGCTAACTTTGGCTAAGATTTAAAGCATCTTCTCTATGTTCCTGACCAAGTCTTCTGTTGTCCTGGAAAAAAAAAATTCAGGGCTAGTTGGTGGGGTAGCATATGCCTTTGATTCCAACCCTTGGGAGGCTGAAGCAGGAGGATCTCTGTGAGTTCAAGGCCAACCTGGTCTACAAAGCAAGTTCCAGGACAGCTAATGCTGTTACATAGAAAAACCCTGTCTCAAAAAATCAAAACTAAACCCCATCCAGGGCTATAGCTTCAGCCTCAACAAATTCTTTACAATTTCATTTCAACTGACCATCACTAGTTTCAACTGTACAGACTTACACTGAATCTTTTCGGGAATTCTGCTCTTGGCCTAGCTTCAAGCATATGAAAAATTTGCTTGGACGGCTTTTTTGGGTCAAGGTTTTGGGATGCTAAGAAATCCCTGAATGTGATGTCCCCCTCAGGCCAAAGGTGCAGTACCTCAGGCTACTCGTTGGGTAGGCCAGCCCATAGGTACTGAAACCAACCACTAGGCCTCAGTATTAGTAATGAAACCACAGATTCTCTTATGTTTTTCCTCTGACCACAGTGTGCATATATTCTCATCCTTACCACTACGACCTGAACCAAATGAAAATGGTCCCTTGATGATGTTCAAATGCCCGAGAGCCTCATGAACAAAAAGGACCATTGGTGGCCACTATAAGCACAGGTTAAGTGGCTCCCATGTTGGGGAATGGGAGTTGGATGAGCCATGTTCTTAGGATGATATAGACACTTCAGTTAATTCTAGTGACTCATCAAAAAGTAACTAGAAAGTAGACAGTATTTTTCCATGTGTAGACCCACAGAAACATCCTAACTTTTACCCTACAGGACTGCTCAAATTGAGATTCAAATGCTACTTGAGAGAAGCAGGAACATAATAGCCACATAGGCGGTCAGATGTCAACATGAACACAGACAACTGTCCTCTGCTTATAGGTACCTCTGATTGGTACCTATAAAAGTATAAACCCTAGATATGACCCTTTCTGCTGCCAGGGGATACTTGCAGTGAATGTGACTCTGAATTCTTGAAATCTACCAGTGGTTTCCACCATGACATCATAGTCAACATACTTCTTCTAGCTCATGTTGATACATTCCAGTTGTTGAGTTATCAATATCTTGCTTTTGGAATCTCCAGAAATCAGAGATGACATATCACTCAACCCTCCCCTGTAAAGCAAGGGAAGCCAGGACTAGGGGCTGACATTTCTTGAGTACTCTGTGTTCTGATGGCAGCAGGCCTCCAGTCTCAAGGACCAACATAGGTCAAGGCCACCAGATGTTATTGATGATCTTGCTATTACAAGTGGTGTCTTTTATCTCACCCTAAAGAACTGGGCTAAACATTTGGCTCTTAGCCATTCTGGTATCCTAGCTCCTGCCTTAAGGGGCAAAGGAGACCGAGACCATTTCCAAATTCTAAAGCAACTACAAAAATAAAGTAAAATATTAACATATAGATACACACACACACATATGGATGACACACATATGGACTGTATACGTTACCTACTTTCTTATAAAATAATTAATTTTCTAAATAAATGAAGTGGTACATACAGAGATGAACACTAAACAACAGCAGATAACCCCTGCTTCCTGAAGCAATAGTCTTTTCAGGTCCTTTTAGAAAAAGGAGGCCAAAAGTCAGCACTGTGCTGATTTAAGGATGCTAACAATCCCGACCCACAACTACTATTCTGCATTTCAACACAGAACTGGTTGTCAAAGAGCCAGAGGGTCAGGGGGCAGCAATTCCATCCAGAAGGTTACAACACTAAAGACACAAACCTGAGGCTCAACATCCTTCCCCTGCATCCAGCAGCAGCAGGCAGATGGCAGAGGAATTAACCTTGCTTCAGATCACAGGGCCCATTGCTGAGAGAGGCTTGTAAGTAGATTAAGCCCTGATCCTCTACCTCTAAAAGCCCCTGACCCATTTCTCTGTCCAGAAAGAAAACTGCCAAGGTAAATCAGACAAGCAGAGGGTCAGAAAGACTCTGATCAACATAGGCAATATCAACAAGTGCTGGTTTTCTGAGGAGAGACAGCAGTGGAAACACTCAACAGTGACACAAGGAATCGTTAAGTGCATTAATAGGAAGCTATGTGGCTTCAGTGTTACCACATGTTCTACTCTTTTATAAAAATAGGATACCGCCCCGCCTCCACCCTCATCCCTAGCCTGGGTGCCAACAGGACAAGCTCTCACAGCCTGGTGCCACCACACTAGATACACTAAAGTTGTCCTACAGGTGTTTCCAGAAACTTCACCGCAGAGCTACCTTGTGATCCTGTACCTGAGCACAAGGGCAGTGGGTTGGATCAGCGAGGACACTGAAAGGAACAAACTGTCCTTCCTGCAGCGAAGGGACATCAGCAGTCTTGCAAAGAGGAGGAGCTCGCTTCCTGAAGGCTAAGCCCCAATGCCCGCGAGAACTCTAGGCTTTTGCTCCTGTGCCAGGGGTTTGGGGGTTCTGGCATGACAGGGTGGCCCCTCTGCTGGTTCAGGTCTTGGAATAGTGTTGAAGGTCTTTTTTAGCCGACCACACAGACAGCCCGAGTACTAAAACCAGGTCCTCTGACCAGAGAGTTCTCCCGAGCGACAGACGCCCTGGGTGGGAGGGGACAGCCTCGGCAACAGGTGACTACCCACGCCCCCGAGAAGCCTCCGAGTCGGGGTCCAGAGCGGCCCCAGTGTACCCGAAGTCTCTCCGGCTGCCCGCGGCACTTACACGCTCGTGGGTCCACCGCCGGGCAGAAACGAAACTTTCTAGGGCCGAGCGAAAGAGTAGGACAGCGTAGTGCCAGCGGCCATGAAGCGTACAAAACACCGAGAGAGCGCGCGGACTACGACTCCCGGCATGCTCCACGGATGGCCTACAACTTCCATCGGGTGTCACGGGCCGGTGGACTCCTACTACGACTCCCGGCATGCTCCACGAGATGGCGTCCCTTTGGGGTAGCCTGAACAAGCTTTGCATACCCGGAACAGGGCCTGAAGTCGTCTTTCTGGGCTCCTGAGCTAGAGTTGTTGGCTACTGTTGATAAGCACTTGTAATATGGCTGATTGGCTTTAAACTGTGTATGAGCCATTCATATAAAATAATGTACCTGATTCAAAAATTCCCCAAACAATGTAAAAATAGCGCATTAACATTTTTGTGCTATTAATTTTTACTTATTGAACTAAGAAAATGAACCCACTACGTATCGCTGAACCTAAATTCTCAGATTTTGATTCTTCTAATTAACAGAGACATAAAATCAGTGTTTGAAATTATGTGCTATTGAACTACCTGCCATGCTTAGCTTCCTCAATTGTATCGAAACGCACCCTGAAGCCTGATGCAATGGAAGGCAGCATTCCAAGACCAGTATCAGTGAACATGCTAAAGAAAGGAGAGAGTACAGAAGATCAGCCTGAGGTTAGGTTCTGCTCCTTCGCTCTGGCTGGCCAGCCCTCCCTCTGCCTACTTCTTGCCATTTAGCTGGAAATTCCTGTCTGCCTCACAGAACTCAACTAACTAGTGGCATCTGCCAGACCTCAGTGGTTCAGGTTTTCAGGATAGATTCACACAGGTTTTTCAAGACAGGGTTTTTCTGTTTAACATTTCTGCCTGTCCTGGAACTTGATTTGTAGATCAGGCCAGTCTCAAACTCACTGAGATCGCCTGCCTCTGCTATCTCAGGTGCTGGAATTAAAGGTGTGTGCCACCACTGCCCAGTGGACAAAGATTTCTTAGTTATTTTCATGTTTTACATGAGATGTATTTGAGATAACATACTAACTTGATGGAGTAGGCAGGTTGTGGATGGGAATAAAAAGGAGCCTCCTGACAGAAGTGATTCCCTTTTCTGTTAACAAAGAACAACAAAAAAGGGAGGGGGGAGTGGGAGGAGATGACAATGGAAACAAAGAATTATCAGGCTAGCGAACAAAGAAAAACTTGCTCCAATCACAGTCTGAACTGCTTTGGCATGTTAAGGATGAGAGAGATTTCAAGCACCCTTGCTTAAATCTTAGAAACTAAATAAGTTTACAAAGAAGAGGAAGACAGGCCTTGAACAGTGGTATGTTTTATAAGGGTAATGATGCATTTTGAGAATTTCATAGTTAGGCAATTTATCTGGAGTATAGTTACACAAATTAAGATGACTATGACATCACTAGACAATTTAGTCTTAAGGGATCACAATCACACATGGTCCAATATTGACCAAAATATTGTGCAGCAGATGACTGTATATATTAAGAACCTAATATGTCATACCCTCACCAAAAACCTATACAGCATTGTGTTTAAAACTCAGCATAGCTCTGTGGTGTAGGTAGGATTCATTTCTGTACTTCAAAGCGTAGGAGACTGAGGCTCAGAGAGGTAAAAGAGTGGCAAATTCACTTGGCTAACGAACAGGGCTCTAAACTAGGATGGAGTTGAAGGTTCCTGATTCATTTCTGCCCAAGACATTGTCAGATACACAAAATGCTCAGCTTTATCTACAAAGGAAAGGAGGCTAGAAGAAGGCAATGGATTCCCCTAGAGTATAACTGGTCTTTTTTTGAACCATCAGCTCCCAAATAATGACACGGAAATTTTTTTTATTAATTATGAAAGCTTGCCCTTGTTAATAATCTATTTTTTCCTAGCAACTTGCTGTAAATCCTGGTCTCTGGCCTCCATCTTTGGAGGCCCCGCCCCTGTGCCTGCCAAACTTTGACCCCTCCCCTGAGGAGGGGCAAGGAAACCTGCCAAACCTTGACCACTCCCCCAGTCTATTTAAACTATCCCAAGTCCCTGGGTGGTCTCCCCCCTCCCACCCCAGTGGTCGTGTTTGCCGGCAAAGCGCAGGAATATCATTAAACCTGGATACCTTTTAATTCCATTTGTTGTGATTTGGCTTGATTGGGATTTTTGTGTCTGCAGAGAGCTCGCGTTAGAAAAATTCCTAACACTTGCATTTTCTGCTTCCTCAAGAAACAAATGCCTGAGGTCTCCAAATAGGCAGTTAAACAGATGTTTCTCCACCCTCACCTCCTGCTGAGTGTGAGCCTACGGACTCCTAACTCCCCCACTCCACATAATCCATGCCCACAGGAAGCAGCCAGACAGGAACTGGGGTCCCCATACCCAAAGAGCCTGTAATGTTCCAGTGGAAGCGCCACTAAAGCACTGTTCATAAAAACTTAGAGACAGAAATTGGGGTTCAGTCTGAAGACCAGAAAAGCAAAGCAGCCAGCGGCTGGCTCTTACCTCGACCTTGGTCCAAAATGGCAATCCTGCCTCCAGGAATATGAGCATGAGACTGAGAGTTGTCTCCTCCCATCGTATAATTCTCTCTAGTTCTGAGATAAAAGGTGTGTACTACCTTCGCCTGGTTTCTAGGGCAAGCTAGTGGGATTAAAGTTGTGTGTTATTGCTGCCTGGTCTGTAAAGTTGGCCAGTGTGGCTGTTTTACTTTTCTGACCCTCAGGCAAGTTTTATTTATTGAAATACAAATGAAATGCCACTATACTCCACCTCAATCCCCATCCCCACCTTTCTCTCCCCAAAGGCTGCCTCATCTTAGAAAGCCCACAAAGCATGACTTCTCCTCTAGAGATGCTCATGACCACGCCCACAGGGTATTTAAACTGCCCCCCAGAAAACAGATACATGGATTTTGGTCTCTCTTCCCCATCTCCTCTCTGGGGGAGCTGGAAATTCACCCAGACTCATTTTACTCATTAAACCTGGACTTTTTCTAATTTAGTTTGATTTGGTTTGATTTGGATTGCTGAGTCAGAGGCTTATCAGGGTGGAGAAACTTTTCAGGCCTTAGCTTAGACTTGTTCCTAACTAGCTCTTTTTTTTTTTTTTTTTTTTTTTTTTTTTTTTTTTTTTTTTTTTGGTTTTTCGAGACAGGGTTTCTCTGTGGTTTTGGAGCCTGTCCTGGAACTAACTCTTATAGACCAGGCTGGTCTCGAACTCACAGAGATCCGCCTGCCTCTGCCTCCCGAGTGCTGGGATTAAAGGCGTGCGCCACCATCGCCCGGCTCCTAACTAGCTCTTAAAATGTAAATTAACCCATTTATATTAATCTAGGTTCTGTTATGTGGCTCCTTAAGCTCTCATCAGTACCATATGCCCTACTTCCTATGGGTCTCCTGGAGAATGCCCCCTCATCAGACTCTTTCCCAGAGTTTCTTTCTCTCCCTGGAAGTCCCACCTATCCTCTCCTGCCTAGCTATTGGCCATTTAGTTCTTTATTAAACCAATCAGAAGGTGCAGCAGGAAGGACAGAAACACATCTTCATGCAGCATACAAAAAAATTATCCAACACTCGAACTGGTGATTAAAAATGGTTGTGAGCCACCGTGTGTGTTCTGGGGACTGAACCTGGGTCCTCTGGAAGAGTAGCCAGTACTTTTAACTGCTGAGCCATCTCTCAATCCCCTTGAAAGTTGCTTCTTCCTGATAAACCATAGCTATTTATGGCTTTATTTTTATTTTTCATTAATTTTTTAAAATCTACTGTTGTATGATTTTATTTATTTATTTTTGGTTGAAAGAACAGGATCTGAGTTCTACCTCTGGCCGTGGATGCAGACATAATAGTCCAAACTGCCCCAAGGGCATTGTGGTGGAGTCACCTTATATTACCAGGGAAATCTGGGTTCTCTCTTGGGGTTCTTAGTTTCAGTAATAAAAGAATTTAAGAAATAACTCAGAAGGAGTCTTGAGGACAATTTTATTAAAGTTTCAAAGAAAAACCTGTAAATCAAAGGAAAATCCCAGGCAAGCAGTTTTCCAGAGGAGGAAGATGGAACAGAGGGGGGAAAAAGCAACCAACAGGAAGACACTGTGGAGTAGAGGTCCTTGTAGAGATGAAGTCATGGGTTTGTGATCATGAGAATAAGCTGGAGAGATGCTGGAAAGGCAGAATCTAGAGGATGTGGCTCTGGCAGCTTAGGGATAAGGGATTCAGTGCTTGAGGAAGATTCAGCTTTGGAGAATGATCAAAAGGGGAATGTTGGCACTATCATCCAGATGGTAGGAAGTCAGCTTTCTCTCAGTCTGGAAGAGATGAAATGGCAGTGGAATCTTCAACTTGCATGCCTTTTTAAAGTGATCTTTGCTTTTTCCAAACTTTCCTGGATGTATTGGTGTCACCTGGAAGTTAGCAGCAATATCTTATTCATCTTTGCATTGTCTAAACAATTACTTAGTGCAGATGGTAGCACATATTGCATTCAATTATGGGGTAAATATTTAAAAACTAGTTTGTGTGTTAGCAGTTGTTGCCAGAATACGGAACTTTTTTCAATTTAATGGGATTTTATGGTCTAGACTTCTTTGTGACTGTACTTCTTTGAGGATGTAATTATTCTTGTCCTGAAGACATTTTCTCCAGAAGTTGTAAGAAGCACAGAACCAGACACTGCCATAAAAAAAAAAAAATCAGTTGGGACAATCTTATGTGTCAGCAACCTCATTGCAGTTAACACACACTGAGAGTTTGAGCCTTCCCACTGTCTGGAATTCCTTATATTTACGATCTTCTGATCAATCGCTGATAAGCAATCTATGTCTAAGTGAGAGAATGAATGATGAACCAAGTCCAGGAAGTATTGCTCTGGATTGCCCAGCTGGAAGACACTTTCCCACAGCTGTCATGTCTTTCCTCCACACCCCTGGCATCTCCAATGTTGCGTCTTCTGCAGCGTTCCTTTCTGATCCACTTCTTGTTGCCTTCCTCCAACTTCCCTAGTCACCTCTGTGCTGTGTGCCCATCTTCTCCTCTCAGTAGAAGGAGGGGCCCTCATATGTAAATGCACCAGGGGAGTAGGAGGGTGGGACGGGGCTGGATGTCTTCTGCCAGCACAGCCGGACTTGCTGGAGAAGACTTTTTAGGTGTCTGCGAAACTTGACCCCAACAAAGACATAAAGCACTGGGTTGAAGCAGCAGTGGGAGAAGGCCAAATTGCGGCTGATGAGATTAGCTATGTCTAGCTGCTGTCTGCTCTTACAGGTCTGCAGCATGACTTTAGTTTTATACAGTGTCTCTAGGAAGAGGATGAGGTTGTAAGGAGCCCAGCTGAGGAAGTATGCCACCACGATGGTGAAGATGAGCCTGACTGTCCGGTGCCTCTGTCTGGACTTTGAACGAAACAAGGTTCTGAGAATCTGTATGTAACAGAACAGGATGATCCCCATGGAGAGGAGAAAGAAGATGTTGTGTTGGTAGACTGAGGCCAACAACCCATGGAGTTCAGAATAAGAACATTGTGACTCAATCACCTTGTGGAAGATAGCTTCAGGGATGGAGGACAGGATACTGACTGCCCACACAGATGTGATCACCAGCATGCGGCAGCGGAGGGAATGGATGCCCAGAGTTGATATGGGGCTCACTACAGACAGGTAGCGGTGGATGGTCATAATGGTGAGAAAGAAGATGCTGCTGTAAAGGCTGATGGAGAAGATCAGGTTGAGGAGCTTGCAGAGAAAGTCACCTAGCAACCATTTCTGAAATTGTGCTGAGATCCACACAGGCAGCAGGCAGGAGAAAATAAGATCTGAGAGACACAGGTTGAGGATGAAGATATTGGTGAGTGACTCTAGATTCTCATACTTCACCAAGACCCAGAAAACCAGGCTGTTACCCATCAGGCTGAGGAATAATACCAGAGTGTACAAGACAGCGGTGAATGATCTTGCAAAGTGGATCTTCCTCTCACATAGCTCACTCTGAAAATCATACTCATACTCATACTCAGAGATTGTAGAGGACTCCATTTGGACCCAGGAGGCAGGGATGCTGACAGCATCTGAAATGATAGACATGTGGGGTTTAAATCCATATGGTTGGAATAGAGATCATTAGGACCCATGTTACAATAAAAGTAAGGTCTATGGGCCAGATTCTGTTGGTGAGCTATTTATAACAAGATTGAGAATTGGGCCTTTACATCGTCATTATGGAATGTTTCTCTTTCCCATAGAAAAATTTTCTTGACCAAGGACATACAACGCTGATTTATATTCTGCCATAAGCCCCCTTCTCCTGGTAGATTGGCAACTGTGAAGTTCTAAGATCACTCAAGCTCACAGTAGAGGGAGGTGAAAAGAGAAGTTGAACTGGACTGAAAGACTTGAAACCTAAGCGGGTCCCACTATTGTGCCTTTGTGCCAATGTTTAAAACCTTTCCAAGCCTTAGTTTCTTATATACAAAAGGGCTCCTGTTCCCAGATTCATTCATTCAATTGCTCAGTAGAGGACGAGAGAGCATTTACTCAATGTCATTATTCAATAAACGATGAGAGAGTGTTGTGTCTGTCTGTCTTCACTCTCTTTCTCACTCCCCTCTCTGTTTCCTTCCACTTTTTCCATTCTCTCTCATTTTTCTGTTCATAAGGTGCATAGATCTTGATAAAAGGCTTGCACTGAAATTTTTTTCTTTCTTGGGACAGCCTGAAAAGGCGAGAGTACAGGCAAATAAAGCAAAACAATACTGAGGTTACATTCTGGAAGGCAAACATTCTGGAAAGTCAAATCCTTGCTAACACAGAGGATTAACTTCAGGGAAGAAAGCTTCTTCAGTTGAGAGTTTCATTTACAGGTCTTAATGAGGTGAGCAAGTGTCTGGAGCAGGCAAGGAGGAAAGCGGCTCAGAAAACTGTACTGAGTCAAACGTATTCAGCTTTATGTGGTGACTGGTTACTAGAAACAGTGAGATGAGAAGGCTGGAGAAATGACTGGAAGGGCTGGAATTTTCATTTTGATATGTTGTGGAAGCTGCTGGGTCATACAAGAAGAAGAGTGGAAAGCTTGAAGCAGCAGCTATCTGAGTCAGGTAAGCATGTTCTCACCACCTGCTGTGTGGGGGGTATTGTGCCTATATACCATAACAAGTCCCCATGATCCTGCAACTTGCTGTAAGATATATCTACCTCCATTTCATAGGATAGGAAAGTGGGCCAGACTGGTGAAAACACCTTCTCAGCATTATAAAAACCAGGTAGCTGGAGCAGCTAAGACTGCAACTCAGATTCCTATGTTCTTGTATTTTGAGGAAAATAATTGGAGAAATAGTCTGAACTTCTCAAATATTAAAGTTGAAATAGGCTGGGCATGGTAGTACATGCCTATAGATTGACTATTTGGGGACTAAGGTGTGTTGTGTCAGAAAAAAACAGCATGGTTGGGCAAAAAAAGAGACATATAGATCAATGGAATAAATAGAGAATCCACACAGCTATAACCACAAACCAGATTTTTGTCAAAAGTATGAAAATCATATATTGGAGAAAAGTCAGTCTTTTCAACAAATTGTTCTGGGAAAACTGGTTATCTACATTTAGAAAAATAAGCTAGGTGGTAGAGGTGCACACCTTTAATCCCAGCACTCAGGAGGCAGAGGCAGGCAGAGCTCTCTGAGTTCCAAGTCAGCTGGTCTACAAGGGCTAGTTCCAGGACAGGCTCCAAAACTACAGAGAAACCCTATCTCAAAACAAACAAACAAACAAACAAACAAACAAACAAACAAACATAAGACAAAGCAAAAAAACCCCAGAGCCCCCCGAAACAACAACAAAAATAAACTAGATCCCAATAAAAAATGCTTCAAAGTGGATTAAATACTTTAATGTAAGACCTGAACTTCTGAAACCATTAGAAGAAAACAGAGAAAATACTTCAAGATTTGTTGTAGGAGACCTTTCAGAAAAAGACTTCAGTAGCTCAGAAAATAATATAATAGATAAATGTGGTTGCATGAAATTATAAAGCTTCTACATAGCAAAGAAAATAATCAGAGGAAGAGATGGTCTATAGAATGGGATACATTTGACAGAAGATTAATGTATGTGTGTATATATATATATATATATATATATGGAACTTTTAAGAACTAAATACTAAAAACCCAAACAACTCAATCAATAAATTGGCTAATGAAACGAGCAGACAGTTCTCAAAAGATGAAGTATGAATGGCCCAAACCATACAAAGAATATTTAACATCATTAGAGATCAGAGAAATGTAAATTAAAACCATATTGATGTTTCATCCCCAGTCTGAATATCTATCTTTGTGAAAACAACAGACGGTGGTGAGGGTGTGGGGAAAAAGGTGCCCTTATTCACTGCTGATGGAGATGTAAAGTGTCACAGCACTATGGAAATCATTATAGAGGTTTCTCAAAAATTAAAAGTAGGACTACCACATGAGCCTTTCCTGAGTATATGCTCAAAGAACTGTAAGTCCGTACAACACAGAGATACCCACGCATCTATGTTTCTTGTAACACTATTTAGAATCAGCTAATTGTTATCTATTAATTGATGAACTAGTAAAGAAATATATGACTTGTATAGTATTGTGGTTTGAAAGAGAATGGCCCTACGGGCTCATATATTTGAATGCTTAGACACCAGTTAGTGGAAGAGTTTGGGAAGAATTAGGAGGTGTGGCCTTATTGGAGTTGATGTGTCAGTGGGAGTAGGACTTGAGTTTTCAGAAGCACAATGCAGGCCCAGTCTCTCTCTGTCTGCTACCTGCGAATCAGAGTATAAAACTCTTAGCTATTACTATAATACCATGCCTTTCTGCTTCCCACACTGATGATCATGGCCTTGCTCACTAAAAGTATTAAGCAAGTCCAAATCAAACACTTTCTTTTACAAAAGTTGTCTCCATCATGGTTTCTTTTCACAGCAATGGAACAGTAACTAAGGTATATAACACAGTGGAGTTTTAGTCACCCATAAAGAAAAAATGATATTAAATCATTTGCTGGAAAATGGTTGTCACTGGAGATCATTGTACAAGCAATATTGTATAAACATTGCTTATATTTTCTCTCCTGTCCTGAGGAACCAGATAGCTAGGGTTGGGACAACTAAAAAGAATACTGGAAAGTGAGGAGTATAAATCACAAAAGAAAAAAATGATAGAAAGTCCCATATTTTGTCTATATATTTTGCTCAAATGGCATTTTTTTAACAATAATTTACTAACGGTATCTGAAAGAACTGAATTGATAGTTGAAGTGCTGCCCCCTGCAGGGGAGGCAGAACTTAGTGTTAGGAATTTTTTCAAATATTTGAGGAAGAAATAACACGAACCTTCCACGAATATTGAAAATTTATGAGGCAAGTATAAATATGATACCAAAATCAGACAAAAATTTACAACAAAAACTACAGATTAATAGTCTTCATGAACATAGACACAAAAATTCTTTTACTTTTTTGAAAGAGACTGGTCTTAAACTCATTATATAGCTAAGGTTCTTGAACTTTTGATCCTCCTGACTCTTCTTTGAGATTGGTAGGATTCAAGGCCTATGGACCTATGCCAGGTTTATGTAGTGCCGGGCGGTGGTGGCGCACGCCTTTAATCCCAGCACTCGGGAGGCAGAGGCAGGCGGATCTCTGTGAGTTCGAGACCAGCCTGGTCTACAGAACTAGTTCCAGGATAGGCTCCAAAAAAAAAAAACCACAGAGAAACCACAGAAGTTGCTGTGTAATGGAGACTGTAACTCTTTGTCCTTAGTTTACTAGCCTTTTTAATTGTGGAGAAATGGAATGTTGCAAATAAAGAGCCAAAGTTATCTGTACTCTTGTAATAGACATTTTCTATCAGCTTCTGTATTTGGTGTAATATCCCAACTTCTACCAGCACTAAAGTTAAGAAGGACACACAGTCAGATCTGTATAGGAAATCCCCATGTCATGCTGTAGTTGCCTACCTGAGGACATAGCCATATAAAAGTCAAGGCTATAATTTATGACTTTCTTTTGTTCTGTGACTATAAAAGCTCATGTAAAAGTTTGATGTGTTGGTATATGCCTGTAATCCCAGAAACCATAAGGTAGAGGCAGGAGAATTAAGATTTTTTGTTGTTGTTGTTGTATATAGTTTAACGATGTTCTTTTTTATTTTTATTTTTATTCTTTTTTAATTAAAATTTCCACCTGTCCCCGTTTCCCATTTCCCTCCCCCTGAGAATTAAGATCTTAAGGCCATCCTCAGAAACATAACAGGTCAGTCTGGGTTATCTGAGACTCTGTCTCAAAACCCAAAATATCATGTAACCTTATCCCCAGTACACCTGGTGTCTCAAGATAACTTGACTCCATTTTCTGGGTCATGGATACTCATATTTGCAATAAACTGCTATATTCTTTAAAATGAGCTGTTATTTTATATTAACAGATTCTATGAATTAAATTCCGTGTTTCTGTTGTGCCTCCTCCTCACCATCCCCATGACTTATCTCAACTCTAAGGGAATGAATTTAGTTTTTGTTCCATGGGATAATTTAGATTGAGAAACAGTTCTAAGTTATCCAGTCATAAGAAGTAATAAGAATTTACATAGCAACTTGGAGTCACTTCTTCCAGCAAGGAAAATATTATATCTTTGTTCTATTCAAGGAAAGAATCACAGATTGCTGATTCTTGGGGAAGCCCAGATGAAAGGAATCTGCATCCCAGATGCAAGCCTCAGAATTCTCAAGCCTCATTAGATTGACAAGTGGTTCTGATGATCCACCAAACTTCAGAGCCTCTGGTGCAGGCTATTAAAAGAAGAAAACGTAAGTTTAAAATGTATGAAAAGGAACTCACCTGAGTATGCACCACTTTCCATGTTACTCTTCCAAGCCTGTGTGCTTTGTGTGTCTCTTGTTTGCCTCTTCCGGTGCTAGAGCCTCACGTATGCTCGGCAACAACCCTGTGATGGATACAGGTTCCAAAAAATTGTCTAACCTGACTCCTAACTTCCTCTTTACTAGGTAGGATCAAGTTTTGGAATTAAATTTTTATTATGCTTGGTTTCAGTATGAACAAGATACAGTTTCTCTAGTCTTAAATGTAAAGCTCTAAAACAATGTTTAGACATGGACTTGGGATCTTTTTGTCTTACTGTCCAATCAGGCAACACCAACAAGATCCAAGGCTCTGTTTGTGCTGCAATTCCGTGCAAAATGAGATCAGATGTAGACATAGTGTCACAAAGCAGTGCAGTTTTCTAGGTGTGCTGGTACGTTCCCAGTAATTCCAGAACTTCAGAGATAGAGGTAGGAAGACCAAAATTAGGGTAAACGTAGTTATATATTAAGTTGATGGCCAGCACGGGCTATAATAAGACCCTGTTTGAACATCCAAACAAATGACCCCCAAAGAAAAGGTACTGATGCTGCACTGAGAGCTCTGGAAATGGCATCTTGGCCTGACTTTTTTGCTGCATTCACAGGGGTCTCTGGTTTCCAGATGAGTCCACATGATATGCCGGAATTTACCGAAATGTGTTAGGTCAGTGCTACAACTTCTTTTTTGGAGAGTGGTGAAGAGAACTGGTTCTAGTGTGAAGAACCTGAAACATTGCACCTGGTTTTTCATTATTTGTGAATGAATGAATGAACAAATGAATGAATGAATGAATAAATAAATAAATAAATAAATAGAAAGAACACCCAGACTCTCAGTTGGTTTGTTTATGAGTTCAAACCTCCAGATTTCAATCAATTGAATTTGCTGTTTGATTTAAGAAAGTCTTAGCTCTCAATTTCAGTATCAGGGATAGTTAGGTAAAGAACTTTTACAGTCACTTCTGTATAGCACAGTATGCAGCGCAAACACACCATTTCCCACTTTTATGAGAAGAAGAGGAAAGGGTCCCTGATGTCTTTTCACTTCTCTCTGAGCATTCTCGCTCTTGCTCTCTGAAGAGTTCCCCTACCTATCCTGCATCTGCTTTCCAATTTCTGTTACTGCGGTTGTCTGTTTTCCTGATCTCTAACACAAATACCAGGACCTCTTGTGTTCCTTTTAGGCATCTTCTCGGAAGTTACCAAAATCTACAGATTACCTGCCATGTTGTTTTTCCTCTCAAACCCAAAAATTGTTTTCAAGTTTCCTTAAGTTCTTTTATCTACAAGACTAAGAACCACAAAAGAGTACTTGTATTCTCTGCTAACACTGCCTCTATCTCCTACATGCTGGTATTACAGATAATGACATTGTCTTAGGGTTCTCTTGCTGTGATGAAACACCATGACCAAAAGCAAGTTGGGAGGGAAAGGCTTACACTTTGGCATTGCTATTCATCACCGAAGAAAGTTAAGACAAGAATTAAAACAGGGTAGGGACTTGGAGGCAGAAGCTGATGCAGAGGCCTTGAGGGGTGCTGTTTACTGGCTTGATTCCTCTGACTTGCTCGGCCTGCTTTCTTATAGAACCCAGGATTCCAGCCTAGGGATGGCACCAGCCACAAATGGCTAAGTCTTTTCCCATCAATCAATAATTAAGAGAATGTCCTACAGGCCTGCCTACCTCCAGATTTTATGGAGGCATTTTCTCAACTGAAGTTCCTTCTTCTTAGATAACTTAGTTTTTGTCAAGATGAAATAAAACTAGACAACAAAGCTACCTGTTGGGCTTATGGCAAAATTTGTATAAAAATTATAGCCAACATTTTATTTTTCAGTTCTCATCATATGCCAGGCACACTGTAGCTATTCTTTTTTAAAATTTATTTATTTTTATTTTATGTGCACTGGTGTTTTGCCTGCATGTATATCTGTGTGAGGGTGTCAGATCTTGGAGTTACAGACAGTTGTTAGCTGCCATGTGGGTCTGGGAATTGAATCCAGGTCCTCTGGAAGAACAGCCAGTGCTCTTAACTGCTAAGCAATCTCTCCACTCCTTAGAGTAAACTATTCTTTTAGCCTATTCTAGTCTATACTCTCCATGACCTTTCCAAACAGCTATACTATTCTTGAAGTTGTCTTACTCTCCCCCTCTCTCTCTCCCTCCTTCCTTCCCTCCCTCCCTCCCTCTTTCTCTCCTTCCTTCCTTCCCCCCTCGCTGTGTGCATCTTTATTGCATAGGACCATGGGTGACTCATATCCTCAAGATGCAACACAAATGTGGAGAGTAAAAAAATCCAACAGCAAAACTGACATAACCTTCCTAGCTCTACTGCCCATATTCCCAAATATTGTTTATAAATGTTGTTTTACATTTAAAGTGAAATATAATATAGATATAAATAATTTACATTGGTATGGATTTTGCTTTAGTGATATAAATTTAAGGTAAGTTTTGTTATATACATGTATATTTCTGGTCTTGATTAAGGTATTATGATTGTGTAGTTCATTTAAAATGTAATGTATAATTAAAAAATATAGGTTGTTAGTAAATAATCATCAATAATAGTCAATCTTGTAGTCATGTTAGTTAGATTTTCTAAATATATAAAGATATATTTCAGTTAGTTAGGCATTCTTCATATCTTTAAAAGACTACAAAATATGACATTTAAAATGTTCTAATAACTTAGGGCTTTTCATGACAATGAGACATGTCTGCTCCTGGCAGCACCAGCTACTTCATGAGGAAGATGGGCATTAAAGAGACTCCTTATGGAGTTTGATAGCCATTTGGGCAAGAAACTGCTCTTGCCTGGACTGATACATAAACTGGACATGCAGGACCCACAAAAAGATGACTGCTAAACTTGCCTAAAGGTGAGATGATCCTTTGGGATTCCTGCTTCATAAAAGAGTCTATGAGACATTCTACAGGACATAAAAAAGTGACTAAACTGTCTTTAAAATTTCCTGCTTCATAAAAATGTCTGCTAAATACTATGGGCCCGTAGGCTGAAGATAGATGCCCCAATGGTACAAAAAACTTTGGGTGACTGTACAGGCAGCGAGATGTCTCTGTCAATTCTAGAGTTTTGGAAGTTGCTTACTTCTTGTTTACTTAGGTAATATTATATCCTTATAGAGTCTTTGATGGAGTTAAAAAATCAATAGATGGTTATAGTTTTCCTTTGTTATAATAAAAGATAAAATAGATCTAAATATTGTAACTGTAATTCTTGCTTGATACCTGTTATATGTAATTTTACTATGTTAAAGCCTTCCTTTTTGTTTAAACAGAAAAGAGGAAATGGTGTAGGAGGCCCTTTTGTATTTGTGTTGCTTTCATTGGTTATTAAAGAAACTGCCTTGGCCTAGTTGATAGGGTGGAACTCAGGTAGGCGGGAAAGACAAAACAAAATTCTGGGAGAAATAAAGAAGAGACAGACAAGATGCCATGGTTCTCCTGCCCAAAACAGATGCTGGTTAGACTCATGCTGGTAAGCCACAGTTAAGTGGCAATACAGATTATTAAAAATGGGTTAAATCAAGATGCGAGAGTAGCCAATAAGAGGCTAAAGATAATGGGCCAGGCAGTGTTAAAATGAATACAGTTTCTGTGTTATTATTTCAGATGTAAGCTAGCTGAGCAGGACAAAACACAGGGCCCTGCACTCCCTACAACAAATGTCATATCTCTAGAGTTAATTCTCAATGTTTGAACTTAGACTCCAGGACTCTGTGCTTATATAATTTTGACAATTCTGTTTCTCTGAACTGCAGATAATGACAGCACCACCCTCACTGAGTTGTGAGGATTGAATAAATTAATATGTCAAAGGAAGTTGATGATATTGGGATATAGACATGCCAATCCTTTGGACAGAAATTGCCATTGGGCCCCTTACTTTTTTCCCAGCTCTGGCATACTTTGTTCCTTGGAAGTTCTCTCTTTCTTAATGAATGGTCTTTCTTTCTACCACTATCCATGTGTCCTTGGTTAATTCCTTGTTCTGACACAGAAAAGCCTGGAAATCCTAGTAAGTGCCACTGGACCCTGATATCTACCTATAGCAAATTTGTGTATATTTGTTGAATGAAGTCCAAGAGTCTTGCCGTTGGATGGTATACCATAAAATTCATCTTCACAACTGAGCCTGGCATTACTTTATGTCATTGTGGTTCACAAGGGATAAAGCATGGACCCTTATGGTGCTCACAGACTCAAAGGTGTGGAAGTGGAAGGTTCAGAGTCAGTGTACTAAGTGCTCTAAGAGGCCTTGAAGAAGCAGAGTAGGCTTCTTGGGGGAGGTTATATCAAAGGACAATCAGAAGATGAGTAAGAGTTATCTAGGAAGAGTAGGCTGAATGTTAGGGAAGGGGGTAACTTTTGCATGCAGGTTTACTCTAGACTACAAAATGTGTGGGTTAAGTGTGGGGTATAAAGGGCACGGGGACAAGGGTTGTGGCTGAAAAGAAAAGCAGCCTCTGCTGACTTACGAGAGTTGGGCTGGTTCAGTCTTGGCCAACTTGACTTACCATTGCAAGGTTCAGAACAACATTCCTTCCTAGACTAGTTAATCATGGACTACTTTGATTCCAGAAAAGTCACCGAGGCCCACATTCTTAATCAAAGAGTAAATGACCACTCTTAATGTTTTCCATATTGGGTATTGCCACATGGACACTCAGAGAAGACTTACTGGACTGTATTGAAAGGCAGGAGGTAGGAACAGGAGGGAGGAGGAGGAAGAATGTGACATAGAATCAACAAATGAAAAAAAATCAAGGATATTCCAAAGGATTCTAAGGTTCAAGAGGTTTTCTGAATAGTAGTAGGTAATAAGGCATGGTTTGCTGATCTGGAAAACTGACAAAAGAGAATTGCCAAAGAGTCCTCATGATGTTGAGCACCCGGGCCTAAACTGATCTAGTGTTTTTAGCTTAAATGGGGGAATTGAAGTTGGAGCCCAAATATCTAGTATCACATTTCAGCTGCTGCTAATGGACATAAGACACAACCAGATACATAAATGTTTTTGCAAAGCTATGGATCTGTGATATTTCAGACTATGATGGTAAACCTTGATTGTCAACTTGACTGGTTTTGGAGTCACTTTGGAGACACACCTCTATGTGTGTCTGTGAAGCTGTTTCAGAGAGGTGAACTGAGGAGAGAAGATCAAATCTGAATGTGGATGGTGATATTTCACTGCTTGGGGTCTTGGGCTGAATAAAAACAAGAAATCAAGATGAGTTGAAGCACTCATCCTTGTACCTCCTTAACTGTGAATGTAATGTTTCCAGTTGTATAATGCTCCTACTGGCACGCCTTCCATGCCATGGTGGACTACATCTCTTCTTAAGCCTTGAGTCAAAACAAACCCTATATTTCTTAAATAACCAATACACAGCTAGACAAAACCAGAAAACATTAGTAATTAACAGTTTGAAAAAGAAAGATTGTAAGAATTTATATGTTTTTGCAGGCTGCATGTAACATCTTAGAAGAGCAATGCTATTATCAGCCACTAAATTACTATGCAAGGTCCAGTTTTTTTTTTTTTTTCATTTTTCCTCTCCTCTGCTGATTTGTTTTCTTCTTAATACAGCATTTGTTCCTGGACTTTTCACCTTGCTGTTGTACTAAATGTGGGGTCTTTTTTCCTTTTCAGACTTTAAAAGTAGAATCAGTTTAATTAACTGTTAAGATGAGGTGGTGATGATAGGAAGTGGTTACTGGATTGGCTTAGAAGGTAAATGCTGTCAATTTAAATGCAGTGTTTCTGCTAACCCAGACTCTGACACACTGTCTCTGACATTTCCGCTGCAAGTTTTGGTTTGGCCTAGTTCTTTTAAAGATGTGAAGCTGACTTGGTGCTTTCCCTCCCAAACAGCTTCCTTTTCCTGTTTCTCGTTTACCGTACTGTTTGCCATCAGCTTTGTGTTTGAAATTTGAGCTCTGCTGATTAGGTGTGAGTATAAGCATACTATGGGCATATATGTGTGTGCATGTGGGCATGTATGGGCATATTATGTGCTTGTGCATGTGCCAATTAGTGCACAGTTCATAATATTTTCATGAAAACACAAGTTAACTAGTAAAGTTCTAGCCTCCTTAAGTAGAAAAGGTGTATGTTGTGGAATATTCCTTTACATTGTGTGGAGATATATCACTGTGGTAGGTTTAATAAAAACTGATTGGCCAATAGCTAGGCAGGATTTTCAGGCACAGAGGACACTGTGAAGAAGAAGGGCAGAGAAATCAGACAGACATGGAATAAGTCAGGTGTACAAAATGGAATAGGCATAAAAGTTACTTGGTAGAAAACAGATAAATAGAAATGGGTTAATTTAAGTTATAAGAGCTAGCTAAAAACAAGCCTAAGCTATTGGTCAAGCTTTCATAATTAGAAAGAAGTCTCCATGTTATGATTTGGGAGCTGGCTAGTGGGACAGAAAAATCTGAATACAAATGGCACCCAACATCCAGTCCTGTATATCCACCTAAGACATGATACTGCTTTAAGAAAGGTTCTAAACACACAAAAATGGAGCCAAACACAGCTTATTAGCCTCATGTCTCTCATATCAACTGTGGTACAGGGAACATTTTCTGGCAGCTGCCTGTATGCTTGAGCTGCCAGTAAGACATGAGATAAGACATGTGGCAACTTTAAGGTTTTGCTCATGCAGACAGAACAGGTTATAAATATGCAGTAAAGTAGGTTCAGATGTGAAAAAATTCCTCTAAACAGGTTGTAGTGTATTTATCAATGTGTGTAGGTTTAAGAAAAAAAAATGGGTATAGACAGCCATAGAAAAAATAGTTTAAAACTAAAAAGACTTTAAAGAAAGGGTAAAGTAATAAAAAAAGAATAAGTCACAGAAAGATGGGAAATACATAAAAAGTTTGGATTCTATATGCTTTGTGATGTCTTTGAATTTTTTGATTGCTGATGAAGAAACAATAGCTGTTGAGAGACATTGGATTATGGAAAATACTAAATTAAACCAACCTATATATTTTAAATATGTCTTAACTTCAAAATGGAAGTAAAATATGGTGCATTAGAGAAGAGGTTATACTTTTTTCCCACAGAAAATGAAAGGCTGTGGATTTATTCAAAGTTAAAGAAGATCAAATATGATTGGGGAAGACCCCCTGAAAATTTGGCTGGAGAAGTAAAGAAATAAACCTAGAAAAACTACAAGGCAGGTGACATATATTTTACCTGCTCAAACATCAAACAAAAAAATCATCTTTGGCTAGCTTGGGTACAATGCATAGTCGATAGTTGTGTTAATGTAGACATATATGTTACCCTTGAAATTTTATGTGTTTTCACAGCATAGGGACCAGACACCAATGAAAATGGGTAGCTCAGGTGATCTAGCCTCTTAGAACGCCTCTGTTGCATTCTAAGTTTCCTCAGAGTTCTGCAAACAGAATAGTTTCAAGGTAACTGGCTGAGATAGAATAGCCAGACTATTCTAGCCAGGATTTGACCATTATCATAATTTTCTCAGGTTCTTCCAAAAATGTCAGTGGTCCAGACAACAGGAAGCAGTCTAGAGAACACAACTCTCACATTTCCAAGAGATGGGATGACTTTTGGTCATTCAATGGGTTATGGATATTTGTTATTGTTTAGAGGGGTTGGTTACAAATTGTTATTGGTCATGGTTAAAAAAAGACTAAACAAAAAAAAAGATTACATTCAGGTATCTCTTTCTGAAGAGAAAAAGGGGGAATATAATAAAGAAATAATGAGATAAAAAGGTGCATTGTTGAGTCTATTTTTGAACCACCATTAGTCTCAAATATTTTACATTGGTATGGATTTTGATATATTGATACAAGTTTAAAGTTATTTTTGTTATACTTAATGCATGTTTCTATTCTTGTTTGAGGTATTGTGCTTATGTAGCTCTTTTAAAAATGTAATGTGCAATTAAATACAAATTAATAGTCATTTATCATAATCAAACTCATCATATTAGGTATGTTTTCAAGGTTAAACAGATATATTTTAAATAATTAGGTGATCTTCAAATACTTCAAAGGCCTACAGAATATGACATTTAAGATGTTTAATAACCTGAGGCTTTTCATGACAGCGAGACACATCTGCTCCTGGCAGGACCAATCTACTCATAAAAGGATCATGAACATCAAAGAGCCTCCATATAGAGTTTGTTTTCAATGTGGCAAACTAGCCATTTGGGCAAGAAACTGCTCTTGCCTGGACTGCTGACAGTATACTGTCCAGACTGGATAAGTAGAACACAAAAGAAATATAAATGGACTAGATGTTGTAAATGTAATTCTTACCTGATAATTGTTCTTATTGTGTATGGTTTTATTACGTTAGAGTTAAAAACCTTTCCTTTTTATTTAGACAAAAGGGAGAAATGCTATGGAAGATTCCTTTACACTATGTGAAAATATGTGATTGGTTTAATAAAAAGTTGAATAGCCAATAGCGAGGCAGGATTTCCAGGTACAGAGGACACTGGGAAGAAGGGTGGAGAAGCCAGACAGACCCAGAACAAGTCAGACACACAAAATGGGATAGAGGTAAAAGTCATGTGGTAGAATGTAGATGAATAGAAATGGGTCAATTTAAGTTATAAGAGCTAGCTAAAAACAAGCTTAAACTATTGGCCGAGTATCCATAATTGAAAAGAGATCTCCATGTCATGATTTGGGAGCTGGCTGGTGGGACAGAAAATCCATCTACAAGTGTGGTTCTCCTTCTAACACTATGAAATTATCAGAAGAAAAGAATGATGTGTGTGTGTGTGTGTGTGTGTGTATTGTTAAGATTATGAGAGTCTTAGTGGGGATGAAAGGATAAGTAATGGAATAAAAATGCAAGGCTGGGTATCAAGTTCTGTGGGAAATAGTTATGTCATGTTGATAGGAAAATTCACAGCACTAAAGGCTTACATTAGAAAAGAGAACATGTTTTACGTGTAATCTAAAGTCTTATCTGAAAGATTTAGATAAAAAGAAGAACAAAATAAAGTAGGTTAAGTAGAAGAAAGGAAAATGTAAAGGGTAGAATTAACATAAAAACAAAGGAAACAAGTATTTGTTCCTTAAACATGAAAGAACGTGACAAACCTGTAGAAAGACTGACAAAAACGGAGATAGAAAAATGCTCAGTAAAATGCATGAAATGGGTTATTACTCTGGATCCCTTAGAATTCAAAGGATAGTTGTAGTGATATTTCATGTGTATTTTAGTGAATAAAGCTTACCTGAAGATAAGAGAGTAAAGCTGCTGCCCTGGTCAGCCTTACAGGCTGGGCCGTGTGACACACACCTTTAATCCCAGAAGTCACACTGGTTTGTCAGTGGAACCAGGCTGTAGCAGTGCACACCTTTAATCCCAGCATGAGAGAGGAATATAAAATGGGAGGAGACAGTCTCATTCTGAGATTCCTGGAAGCAGTATCACCATTTCGGACTGAGGTAGAGGTAGGAGCCAGTGGCTGGTGGTTTTTCTTTTCTACCTTCAGGTTAAACCCCAATATCTGTCTCTGGGTTTTTATTAATCATGCTACAGATATTTATCAAATATTGTGATATAGGCATGGTATATAATTATGGAAGATATAACCATCAAAGGAAACTGGCTAAAGTTTATTATTTTCAAATTGTTATTTTTAATATTATTGTCATATTTTATTTATTATTTATATGCTAACAATTTTATTTATTTTTAAATTTTGTAGAATGATGTGTAAATTGTTAATATTTGTGTATCTTAGGCTGGTTTTGAACTGACCATGTAGATAAAAATGACCTTGTACTTTTGATCCTCTTGACTCTGACTCCCAAATGCTGGAATAACAGACAGTCCTGGGCATAGAACCCAGTGTTTTATGAATGTTGGGCAAGCATCCTACTAATTGAGTTACAACCTCAGCCAGAAACCAGGTAAAGTTTAGATGGAATTTCTCTATATTTGTAGCTTCCTGTTAATGAATATTTGTTTTGTAGTTAACTAGAAGGACTTGATTCTGTAATTAATTAACTAAAAAGAGCTTCAGCAAGAGCTGGAGAGATGGCTCAGTTAAAAACACCGACTTGGGATCAGCACCCACGTGGTAGCTCAGAACTGTCTTTAGTTCCAGGGGATCCAACACTCTCTTCTGAACTCAGTAGACACAGGCACTATAACAAACCAATGTCTAAACACTGGTGACAGGACCAACAACTGTAGTGTAACTGTACGAAGAAATATTCAGTGATTGAAATGGACAAGCCACTAATACAAGTCACAGTGCAGGTGACTCACATATGGGGAACATGTGGAAGAATGCATACTTTGAATAAAACTTGGGAAAATCTGGGAAAGATGAATCTAATATATAGCAAGAGAAATTCTGAAAAAGGCCACTATCATATATACTAACAACAGACATCAGTGATTGCTTGAGTAGGTCATTGTCTGGGAAAGTGAATAATTATAAGGGGATTTTGGGGATGATGGATATATTTTGAATCTCGATTGTGATATTTACACTGATCTATACTCATGTGAATCTGCTTAAAGCAAATGTGTATCACTGTCAATTATACTCTAATAAAGAGTATACATACAAAATATGTAGAATAATAATATTTATATACATATAATACACCTGTAGAACAATACATAAAAATATGTAGAACAATGGGAAATTTTAAAGACACTTGGATCTCATCATCCTCAATTGCGGGACAGAGATGGTGTTCATCTCTCATTGGGGAGAGACTAGGGTGATGCCAGGTACTGATTGCAGCTTGTAAGAGTGCCAAAAATGGCAACCATTGTCTTATAAAAAAAACTAGTAGATCATGGAATGATGGGCAACAAAGTTACAAGATAGAACTGAGTCCTGAACAGATGAATGACCCATTTCCACGGCAGAAAGGAAAACAAGGAACAAGACTTCCTCAGTCCTAAACTGTCTCCAAGGCCAACCAGATAGTTCTGATTAGAAGATTCTAGAGAAATGTGGTTTTGGGTACTAACCTCTATTAAAATCATGTTGCCACACTCTCTGAAACAGTTCTGGCTGTCCTGGAACTTGCTCTGTAGACCAGGTTGGTCTTGAACTCACAGATATTCACCTGTCTCTGCCTCCAGAGTGCTGGAATTAAGGCGTGTGCTACCATCTGGCTTTCATGTTGCCACTTTTGTGGAGAGAATAGTAACTCAGATTGCTCTTGAACTTGAACTCTGGGTAAAAGCTGACCTCTGGTGAGCACTCACAGAAACGCTGCTTTCTCCAGGGATTCCTGTGGTGGTAGATAAGAGCTAAGAACTGGACTTCTCATTGTCTGCTTTCAGCGTTTGACATTTTATCTTTAAAGCACAACTAACTTTCACCACAAATAGTTCATCACACTGCCAATGCAAAAAATGGTCGCTGTTAAGATCTTTGCTCTTGGTAAGGAGACTGAAGTACAGGAAGGCTAGATTCTTGTCGAAATCACACAATCAGGAAGTGACAAAGCTAGTTGCAGGCTTAGTGCTCCTAACCAGCCAGGACACTTCTCAGTATTCGCCCTTGTGATCATGAGAAACATTCTACAGCCCGAATTATTATCCAAGCATTTTATTTTCTCCATTGGATTAATCTCAACAATACCAAGGAGACTGAGGCAAGAGGATTTCAGAGTTCACAGGCTTCCTGGGTTACACAGCAAGAGACTATTTTCAAAATGAACAGAGCACACACACACATGCACACACACACGTGCGCGCACACACACACACACGTGCGCGCACACACAACACATGCGCGCGCACACACACACGCACACACACGCGCGCACACACACGCACACGCACACACACGCGTGCGCACACACACACGCACACACACATGCATGCACACTCCCCAGACTCTGACCTGTGGGCCTGTCCTTCACAGTGAAGGAGATCCTCGAGGGTAGTACCCACTCACTCTTCTCACAACAGAGAGTCAACCAGTTTTTGCTGCTGTCCTGGTCCTCACCTGTGTGCTTCCCTGGTATCCACACTCATTTCTGTGCTTCCTAAACACATATTGTCTTGCTGGCAAGGAGAAGTCCAATGTGGTAACAGAGGTGGCAGCAGCAACAGCGGTGGTTGGGGGTGAGGTAGTAAAAGTTTTCACCATCCCAGAGCTGACATAAAAGTTTTGAGTATAAACACTGTGGACGGAAACATAGTAGGTGAGTGCTCAGATAGAATTCTATCCCCAAGGAGAAATGGAGTTCTTTGATCACCAGTTAAGGGAGTATAATAAAAGTTACCCAGGCTATATGTGTGGGGTTGTATTTGAATAGGTAGGAGGTGGGCAGTTGGCTATCTTGTCAGGTAGTAAACTTTATAACATCATTGTCTCTTCCTGGGACTGGTCATTTGGGGTGAGGCACTGGCACGTTAAAAGTTGGACTATATGGTATTTGTGAATAGGGAGATCATAAGCCCTTGGGGGAAATGAACTACTATTAGTTTGCTAAATGGACATAGTATCAAAATATCTTCTAAACACTACCTTTATACTCATACATCAGTGAAGCTCTTGCCTTCATTAGAGAAGCTTCTGCTTGCAGTGGAAAGAAATACAGAGACTCACAACTGATCAGAGTGGAGAAAGAAGTGACTGTGGAGAGGTTGGTCCCAAATGAGACACCTGTCACACACACACGCACACCTGGTCAGAGTGCAGAAAGTAAGTTGATGGAGGTGGGTCTTGCATTTATCTGTTGCTTTCATTGGTTAATTAGTAAAGAAAACTGCTTGCCCCTGATAGGACAGAAAATTAGATAGGCGGAGTAAACAGAACAGAATGCTGGGAGAAAGAAGCCGAGTCGTGAGTCGCCATGATTCTCCCACTCCAGACAGACGCAGGTTAAGATCTTTCCTGGTAAGCCAGCTCGTGGTACTACACAGAATATTAGAAATGGGTTAGATCAATATGTAAGAGCTAGCCAATAAGAGGCTGGAACTAATGGGTCAGGCAGTGTTTAAAAGAATATAGTTTCCGTGTAATTATTTCGGTGTAAAGCTAGCCGGGTGGCGGGACGCAGCCCGCCGTTCCTCACAACAGTAAGTGACTGTGGAGAGCTTGGCCCTGAATGAGACACCTGTCACACACACACACAAAACACACGCACGCACACACACACACGCACGCCTGGTCAGAGTGCAGAAAGTAACTGACTGTGGAGAGCTCGGCCCTGAATGAGACCTCTCTCTCTCTCTCTCTCTCTCTCTCTCTCTCTCTCTCTCTCTCTCTCTCTCACACACACACACACACACACACACACCACACCTGGTCAGAGTGTAGAAAGTAAGTGACTGTGGAGAGCTTGGCCCTGAATGAGACACCTATATCACACACACACACACACACACACACACACACACACACACACACACACTCCTCTCACTAACTCAGGGACATTGTGGATGGGGTGGGGGATGGAAAGACTGTAAAAGCCAGAGTTTGTGGAAGACTTCACAGCAGTGTCTTCTGGATACAGCAGGACCATCGCACTCATGAACTCACAGCATAAGTTACTTGCCCAAGATCAAGCCAGTCAGCTTTCTAGAACGGATGGGGAAGGAGTGCATGTGGCCCGGCGCCAAGCTGAGGAGCTATGGGTAATTTATGGCTGCTTGGGAAGAGCCTTTTCTTTTTTAAGGGTTTGTGGCTCCTGGTAGATTGCCCATGCTCTAGTGGACGGTCATACGACAATATATATACACAGACATTACTAACTGGCCTCAGCAGGTTATTAAAAATGAAGAGAAGAGGATATGATGTTGTAAGGGTTATATGAGAGGGTTCAGAAGAAGTTGGATGGTAGAAGGGAACTGATTATAAACGAAGTATTTTGTATAGGTGTATGAGAATATCAAAGGATAAATTAGAATTTAGATTCTGTTTTTTAAAGGTTTTTAGATTTACTTTATTATTTTTTGCTTATGGATGTTTTGCCTGCATGCATATATGGGTACCATATTGGTGCCTAGTACCCACAGAGGTCAGAAGAGGGCATCAAATCCCCTGGAATTGGAGTTACAGACGGTTGTGAGCCACCGTGTGGGTGCTGGGACTTGAACCTGGGTCCTTTGTAAGAACAACGACTACTCTTAACTGCTGAGGCAACTCTTTAGCTCAATTTCTGATTGTTTATATAATTCATCACAAGCCATTGGTTTAGGCTCCAGGCATTCAGTGTTCTGTTTGAGGGGGACTTTTGTTTCTTTATTTAGGACCTTTTTCCCTCTACATACACAAACCAGTACACTCAGCCCATAAACTTAGTACACACCCCGTCTTGTGCTACAGCCCTACAGTGGCTAGGCCTTAGCACAGAACCTTCTCATTCATCAGCATCAGTCTTATGACCACCAAAGCTCATTAGAAATGCAGTCTTAGGCCCTCTGAATCAATCTCTGTATTTAGTCCTATTTTTAGATAGATTTCTTTTACCTTTATTTATGTGTCTGTGCATATGCACATGTGTGTTTGTGTCCACTGAGTCTGGAAGAGGACAACAGATCACCTGAAGCTGGAATTACAGGTGAGCCCTGTTGTAGGAGCCGCGGGCTGTGTTCCTGCCGCCCCAGCTCCTGGTTGCCTGGCTAGCTTATGCCCCAAAATAACAACACACAAACTGTATTCTTTTAAACCCTGCTTGGCCCATTAATCTAGCCTCTTCTTGGCTAATTCTCACATATTAATTTAGCCCATTTCTAATAATCTGTGTAGCACCCCAAGGTGCATTTACCAGGAAGATTCTAGCCTACGTCCATCCTGGGTCAGAGCTTCTTAGCGTCTGCCCTGGCAATGAGCTGCATGGCGTCTGAGCTCACTTCCTCTTCCTCCCAGCATTCTGTTCTGTTTACTCCACCCACCTATGTTCTAACCTATGAGGGCCAAGCAGTTTCTTTATTAATTAACCAATGACCTTCCTCCATCATTAACCAATGACCTTCCTCCATTAAAGCCCCTGAAATGTGGATACTAGAATTGAACTTGGGTTCTATGCAAGAGCAGAAAGTTCTATTGATCCCTGAGTCAGCTCTCCAGCTCCCAGACTCTGCATTTTAGTGCGTGTCCACAACCACAGTAGATTTTTAGTGTATTACAGAGTCTAGCAGTGCTAATGGGGTGGAGTGTAACAGGCATTGGAGTGATTTCTAGTTGATCACACCTGTACCCTTCTCTAAGGACAGCTCTGATTTCAAGCCTTCCTTTGAACTCCAGTCATTTGGGAATCCTTAGAAATTCCAAAACCAGATCATACTTCACACAAAGTGAATTTGGCCACTGAGGGAGGGACATGAGCCTCCAGAGTCCCTTACATGGTGGACATGTTTGGGCTTACTCTGTATCTGACAGGCACTGGCTTGCTTGGAAGGTCCTGGAAGGTCCATTCTGCTCTCCCTTGCACTGAGCTGAGGGTTCTGTTGTAGACTCCTCTTGATCCATGTCTGAGAAGGGGGATTGTAGGAGGAGACTGCTCATTTGTTTTCCTGCAGCTCAGACCCAAATAATCACACAAAACTATATTAATTACAATATTGCTTGGCCAATGACTCAGGCATATTTCTCGCTAACCTTTACATCTTAAATTAACCCATTTTTATTAATCTGTGTATTGCCACTAGGCTGTGGCTTACTGGTAAAGGTTCTGATGGAATCTGTCTCCTTAGATAGCTACATGGTGTCTCTCTGGCTCTGCCTACTTTCTCTCTATATCTCTGTTCAGATTTCCCACCTGGCTTTACTCTACTAAGCCACTGGCTGAAAAGGCTTCTTTAATAACCATGGTAATAAAACATATTCAGAGCATACAGAGGTGAATCCCGTATCATCTCCCCTTTTCTTTCTAAATAAGAAAAGGTTTTAATTTTAACATAGTAAAGTTACATATAACAAAACAGGTATCGAACAAGAATTACAGCTACAATATTTATATCTACTTTATCTTGTATCATAACTAAGGAAAACTATAATTATCACCATTTATTTTTCAAATCCATTAAAGACCCCAGAAGGATATAATACTACCTAAGTTAACAGGAAGTGCAATTGTAAGTAACTTCCAAAACTCTAGAATGGACAGAGACATTTCATTTCCTGGACAGTCACCCAAAGGTTTTTGTAACATTGGGGCATCAATATTCAGCCTACAGGCCCATAGTATCCAGCAGGCTTTTCCATGAAGCAGGAAATTTGAAAGACTGTTTTGCCTCTATTGACAGTTTGTCAATCACTTTCTTCTGTATCCTGCAGAATGTCTGGAAGACTCTTTCATGAAGCAGGAACCCTGAAGAACTGTCTCACCTTTAGGCAAGTTTAGCAGTCATTTTTCTGTGGGTTCTGTATATCCAGTTCACACAGCATACCATCAAGCAGTCCAGGCAAGAGTAGTTTCTTGCCCAAATGGCTAACAGATGCCATAAAGAGCCTTTTTGCTGCCCATCATCTCTTGAAGTAGATTGGTGCTGCCAGGAGCAGATGTGTCTCATTGTCATGAAAAGTCCTAAGTTCCTAAAACCTTTTAAATGCCATGCTCTGTAGGTCTTTGAAGTGCTGAAGATTATCCATCTAACTGAAATATATCTCTGTATAACTAAAAAACCTAACTAACGTGACAAGTTTGACTATTATAAATGACTATCAGCAATTTTAAATTATACATTATATTTTTAAATGAACTATCTAAACATAATACCTTAGACAAGAACAGAAATTCATATAACAAAATTGACCTTAAATTTGTATCAATAGGCCAAGATCTATACCAATGCAAAATATTCATCTCTATGTTATAGCTTCCTACTTTCTTTTTAGAAATTGATTGTGACCATTAATCACTTCTAATCAACCCTTTTAAAGTGAAAATAAGCATTTATAAACAATTATTTGGGGAACTTGGGCATTGTTTTCTTCAAACTGCTTCATGCTGTTTGTTGGGTGAAGTATTTTTAGGGCTCGTGGAGCCCTTTTAGGGGGTCTTGTTTCATCAAACTACATTAGCCTGGAAGGAATCCACAGGTTCTCATCTTCTGTGGAAACAAAAGCAGAACCTCTTTTCCAAAGCAGCTTAGCCTTAGACCCAAATTTTGAAGACAAGGTATCTTTATGTTGATTGTACTTATCAGCCCCCAGAATTGACTGTTTCTTGCAGTCAAAATATTAAAAGAAAACACAGCACTATACATAATCCAGACTCCCTGTGCATATTCCATCTTTACACGGCTTATTTTTCTTTACTACTTTAATCTATGATTTAATTTATAAAATTTAATCTATTAAATCTATAATTTAATCTTTTAATTATTTTTACTTTCTCTTTAAAGACTTTGTTTTATTTTTTAAATGTCTATACTCTTTTTCTACTCTTTTTCTTATCTCTCCCAAAGCCTACATACATTTCTTAAATACACTGTATCTCGTTTAGAGGTCTTTTATGTCAGAACCTTTCCTAGATTCAAGGGAAGGAAAATAGACTCCAGATCTTGGTTGAAAGAGCAGCAGAGATGTACATAGATGGGTGGGAAGTTTGATATGCAGATTTATAGATGTGCAAACTGTACCAGCTTATAATAGAGTGAGTGGTAGAACTGGACTAAGACCCAGCCAATGAGTTCTACAGCTTCTGTTTTAGGGCACTAACTGATCGTCATCTTTTCGATGATGGAATTCCATAGTCCAGGCAGGCCTTAAATTCAGTTTGTAGCCCAGTCTGGCCTTGATCTTACAGTGAGCCTCCTTCTTCAGCCTTTGGTATTGCCCTAGCATGCTTAACTTTCTACTTTTCATTTTATGGCTCAGGGTGTAAACAAGCCTGATTGTAGAACAGAGTTTCTCTTGGTTTTTAGTTTACCATATGAGGATATTTGTAGAGAAATTGGTGTTACAAATGCCACATGAAATAGAAGGCCAAGTGTTCCTGTTGATATACTCCTCCAATTCACTGTACTCAGCATCCTGAACAGGCTTGGTAGGTTTCCTTGCCTTCCATCATTTCGATCTATGGAATCCTTTGATTCTTCCTGCACTTTCTGATTTTCCCACCAGGGGGAGATCATCTCTTTTTTAAAGGACAGTTCTTCCTCCCTTTTCACAGGTTGGGCTGTTATGCATTTGTTAGTGTGCTGATTTTAACTACAATGTGTTTAAGTACAAACAACACATCATGCTTTGAAGCTAGCATAATAAAAATATGTAAAGTTTCTTATTAATACATGTAATAATAGTTTAGGTATGTTAAAGATATCATTAATTTCTCAACCCCTTCCCCACCCCTCCCTAGTCTCTCAGAGACTGTACCTAGAGCAAGTCTCACCATCTCAGGTCTTTTTCGATGAGACCTTTGAAGATTGGCAGTGCGCTGCTCAGAACTTTTGTCCTCCTTGTCTAAAACCCTTTGACTTGCTCAATTCAGGTTGTGCCTAGGGGCCATAGTAACTTTTGATGGAATATGTTCAAGGATGAAAAGACAGAACCAACAGGACTTGCTGCTTGCTTCCTCAGTGATTATACATTCTGCCCACTCCTGAGACCTCAAGTAATCTATATTTCTGCCTTTGCAGGAGTGATTGGGGTTCACATGACCAGTGAGTGACTCAGAATTTCCCTTAGCAACTTCTCAAAAGTTCCCATAAATCAACAATGGGAGAGTTGGGAAGCAAGGCCAGAGTTGTAGGACAGAGTGATTCTAGGTGCAAGCCCTGCCCTACAACCCTTCTTGAATACAGCTGACAGAGTTATAGTCATGAGAGGCAGAGGTTATTCCTTACATGGAAGCAGAACAAGGTCAAAGAACAGATGCATGGAGTCAATTGATCTGTCTACGTGAGAAGAGTTCTGTGCATGGAAGCTCCAAACAAGAGGAGAAAAGAATCTGCGTCACCTTCTGTTACCTGAGATTGGCAGTTAGGGGACCTGAGCTGGTGGCCCACCTTGCTTGGGAATGGCTTCAGAGTACCTCCAACCTTACCTCTCTCATCTGTAGTTGACTGGAGGACTGCTGAACCATGGGACTTTGAGAGATCCCAAACTGATGTGTTCTGAAGTCACAGGATAAGGGTGTTCTCTATTGTGAAGCTTTGGTTGCTTTGATGAAAATATTACATATAGCTAGTAAAGATTACCAAAAGACACCAGGACTTAAACAAGAGGCATATTGTGTCATACAGTTTTTGTGGGTTGGGAATTTGAGACAACTTAATGGGGTAGTTTTGCTACAATCTTTTTTTGACGATGAAAAAAAAGTCTACTCCATCACTAGATGACTTGGCTGGAGGTGAGACTTGATTGCTTACAGGTGTTCATTCCTCTGGCTGCGAGCAAAGATCTAAGTTCATTATCTCATGAGCCTCCCAGCTACTGCCTCATAGTCCTGTGACGTGGCCGCAAGCAACAGCAATGTAAGACAGCAAGACAGAAAACTGTTCTTCCTGTGCTCTCTTTGTTACAAAGTTCAGTTCAAGTCAAGAAAATGCCTACCATGAAGTGCAAGACACCATGAAGGCTGCTACACACATTGAAGTAATACTAGTTCTGCCTATTTCATTGTAGTGCTTTTCAGTTATTTGTTTGTTTTGAGACAGGATATCATGTAGCCTAGGTTGACTTCAAACTTCCTGTGTAGGCAAGGAGGCTCTTGAACTCCTGATCCTTCTGCTACTACTTCCTGATTGCTGGAATTACAGATGTCTAACACTATGCTTGGTTTATGTGGTGCTGAGGATGGGACTCCAAATTTTGTTGGTGATACACACTCTATCAACTGAATTATATCAACAGACCCCTTGTGAAGCTTTGTATACATACTCTGTGTTAGACTGTTTTTCCCACTGTGACAAATATCTGAGAGGAACAAATTAAAGAGGGAATTTATTTGGGCTCATAGTTTCAGATGTTTAGTCCCTGACCCTTTGCTTAAGTGTTTCTAGGCTGTTAATGAGGTGGAACACCATGGTGGAAGGAGAGTGTGGTGGAGATTGTTCACCCCATAGTGGCCATAAGTCAAAGAAGACAGGAAGGACACAAAAAGGAAGATGGTAAGATACACTCTTCAAGGGCACACCCCTAAATGACCTGCTTCCTCTATCTGGGTGCCACTTCCTATTTTGACTACCTCCTGATAAGGCTATCATATTATGAATTTACCAAGGAATAAGTCCATTGATTATGCCAGAATCTGAAGGATATAATTACTTCTCAAATGCCTATCAGCTTGACACCTAAGACTCTAATACATGAGTTTGTGAAGAACACTTCATATTCAAACCTTAACAAACCCACTGCAAAGAAAACCAACAATCAGAGTGTGCAATTGCTAAAAACAGCTGCTAAGGGGACTGCTGGAGCTGGGCCCAGAGACGTCAGAGAAAGTGTCACAAAGGGCTTGTGGACAGACAACTGGGAAGCTTGGAAGCTCAGGGATCTCTAGCTCTCTTTGCTGACATTCTGTGAGGAAGATAATATGAAAAGAACTAAGATGATTTAGAAAATCTGTCCATCACTTTTGAGTGTTCACCCAAGGCTGGTTTTGATAATTTATTAGTGTTCTTTATAAATTTCAGGTATTCTAGGAGAAAGTCTGACCCAAGGTGGAGAATGACTTATGTATTATCCCTTAGCTCTGAGACTCAGAGGGGATCATGTGCTCTTTGTGAATACCAACAAGTATAGTTCCATTATCAAGACTTGGCAAGATTCCATGTAATTTCCCAATATCACACAAAGGAAGTTTTAGGTTTTAAAAAATCTCTTTGCAATGATAAAATACTTTAAAAAAAAATAAAAGACAGGGTCTATCTTTGAAGCCTTGGATGTCCTGGAACTTACTATGTATATCAGGCGAAACTATGTTTTAAAGTTTATTTTGAATCTTTCCTGGTTAATTTTTACATACTCTTCTATAATAATGTATCAATCATCTCAGTTGTATAACAAATCACTCCATATCACAGGCAGATGTAATAGCAATCATTCTCTTATGTTTATGATTTTATGGAATAGGAATTCAGGAAACTTGGGGAGTTCACTGTAGGATTTCCCCCTGCTTTCTGTCCTTTCTCTTCCAACCCCTCTCCTTTTCTTTCCTGTTTCCTCCTTCCCTCCCCCCTTCCCTCTTTCTTTCTTCCCTTTCTTTCTTCTTGGCAAAGATCTCACTATGTAGTCCAGACTGGCATGGAACTTGTCATGTAGTTCAGGTTGGCCCTAAACCTGTTGTTATCTTCCTGTTTTAGATTTCCTGGTGCAGGGATAACACGCGTGTGCCTGCCAAATTCATCCATTTGTGGGATTTCTCACATGGTTACAGTAGAATGCCAACTTAGGCTTCATTATCTGCCAGTCAGACTGGGTTGGATATCCAAATTGGCATACTTCCATGTAGCACGGAGACTCAAATTCAGATTAATCTCACCTTTGCCAGAATGGCTATCATTAAGAAAACAAATGACCACAGCTGCTGATGAAAAGCTTGACTGGGAGACTGAAGGAACTAGAGGAAGAGGGTAGAAAGGAAAGGGCATGGGGCAAATAAAATCAATACATGACTTATGAATGTATATATATATATATGGTGTGAAAAAACTTGTTCAGGTATTTACTATACCTGTGGCTTGTGTATACTCAGATACCCTGATGTGCAGATGTATCCACATCCGAGGTCAGCACAGTGAATCTCATTTGCTACCAGCCTGCAACCTATCAGCCATCCTGAGAGAGGCCGAGTCAAAGCAATCACGGGAAAACAGCGTTGGGACAACTGGATGAAGCTAGCCGCAGGCCTGTTTTGCCAAGTTCCCATTTTGTGACTCAATAATCCCTTCACTGTTTAAGCTACTTGAAGTTAGTTTTCTGAAAATGCTGATGGAAATGCTCCTACTTCTGGGATTAATTTCGGCTTTAAGAAGGGACGTTTAAGGGGACTTATCTTAATACTCTGGGCCTAACCTTCAGGTATTATACATGTGTTTATGATTTGAGTCTGGTTTCTGACACCTTAATTTCCTCCCAGTCCCCCTATTCATATTGGAGAGTGGCTGGGTCTCCCCAGAATCTGTTGCTTTTATTCGTATCATTCTCAATGGTTACACACGGCTGGAGTCTTACTCTTCCAAAGTATCACCTCAGTGGTTCCAGCCCCACCACGGGCTATGTCTCAGATGTCTTGTTAGATTTGAGAGAATGAGTGCTTTCTTATGAGCCTCCTTCTTGAGTTATTTCTTTTTCAAATCCATGGCTTGGTAGACTCCACACCACCTGGTTTTGGCCTGTTATTGTACTATGAAGATTCCAGACACCTGGACCTATATGTTAGACCATTATCTTTCTGGTGCCTGCAGCTGGATGGATGAACCCTGCCTCACTCACAATTATCCCTGCTTCTCCTTGAAGGCATTTTGGTGCAGAGCTTCCTGGTAGAAACCTCACACACCTTGGATGGATATGTTTGGTTCAGGAGACACAAAGCATACCTCCACTTGTATTGTTTACGTGTTCTCTGAAAAAGAGTCATCTCTATGTTTTTCACTGCATAAATCTCCTTGGTATACACTCAGGGATCAGACTTGAACTTATTTCTCTGCTGTTTGTGGTGCATAGATTACATGGGGACTTTGAAAGAATAAATAGTAGATCCCACTTCCTATAGATTTCTGACTAAAATATCAATTGTATATGAGTAAATATGTTTAAATCAGCTATGTCAATTACAACTAACACACACACACACACATCTTTGCTTCGGGTTTGTTTGAGTCCTCCCCTTTCTTGTACTTTAAGGTATTGTCTGTTCGTTAACAGCTATCTGTATTTGGGACAGAATTCATTGAGACTAGCTTTTGGGGTAACTTAGAGTACAGTTACAGAGTAGTAGGTGAATTTATATATGTCCAGAGTGGTTCTGCTCGGTTTCAACACCTTGGTAGTAGGACGGGAGGACACACAAGTGATCAGTGGGAATTTCCAAAGGTCTCAGTAAGGAGACCCAGGAAAAACAATTTTCAAAACTATAAGTCCCAGAAACTCCTCAAAAAATTTCTGATTATGGCAGGATCTCCTGTGGCCTTTTACCTGCAACACCAGCTCTGCTCCTCCTTCCTCCTCTGCAGTGAAGAAATGCTCCTTCCTTCGGCAGAAAATCTGAGAGCAGTCCAAAGCCTCGTCTGGGAGTACCATTCAGGAAGTGGATTTCCCAAGGTCCTTTCTTCTTCAAATTCTCATGTCAACAGCTACAAAGATTTTTTTTCCCTCATAGACTGTGTAATAACCTTGAAACATTGGTCATTACAGAACGGTGATAGCTCAAGGTTTTTGATTAAGGCTAGGCATCTCAATTTCTAATCTCTCAGCATTTTCTTATGCTAGTTCTAGGTACTGCTGTGATGGAGGAGTTACTTTCATTTAATAAAGAAACTGCCTTGGCCCATTTATAGGCCAGCCCTTAGGTGGGTGGAGTAAACAGAGAGAATGCTGGGAGAAAAAAGCTAAGTGAGGAGTCGCCATGATTCTCCCACTCCAGACAGACACAGGTTAAGATTCTCCCTGGTAAGCCAGCTCGTGGTACTACACAGAATATTAAAAAATGGGTTAGATCAATATGTAAGAGCTAGCCAATAAGAGGCCAAAACTAATGGGCCAGGCAGTGTTTAAAAGAATACAATTCCAGTGTAATTATTTTGGGGCATAAGCTAAGCCATGCGGGCGGCCGGGTGCCGGGGACGCAGACCCGCCACTCATATTACAACAGAGTGGCACCCAACGTGCTAATGAATGGGCCAGGCAGTGTTTAAAAGAATACAGTTTCCGTGTAATTATTTTGGGTAAAGCTAGCCGGGTGGCGGTGGGAAGCAGCCCTGCCGCTCCTATTTCAACACTGCTGGAACGGCTGGAAGATTTGGCTTCCTGTTTCTACAGCCTCCTTATCCACACACTGAACGCTGTTTTCCTGGCTGTGGCTTATGAGACCCCATCCCAGAGCTGAGGCTCACATCTATGAAATTCCCTGCATCTTCTGTTCCAGATCTATGTTTCTCTGTTTCTTACCCCTGTCTTCACCACTGAATCGCTTCTTTCTGTCTCTCTTGAAAACTGCTGATTACAGGCACTTCATTAGAATGGGCTCTCCCTTGAACTTTAAACCGTTTTGCCTCAGACCTTAAGCCCAGTAACTGGGAAACTGAGTTCTGACATCTGACAGGACCTTTTGATGAAATCGTTGGTACTGTGGGCTTTTGAGACTATCTCTTACTTTCTAGTTTGCTCAATGTGAGGCCCTTTCAGTTAACTCTAGCAGCTATAATTACTCATAGAAGGGCAGTGCCAGCTTTTGCTAGTGGCTTGGCTCTAGCTACCTAACATCACATTCAGACTGATTTTTACTTCTACAGTACACAAATTTATGAGCAAACAGGCATAAATCTGTACCCATCTACGAGATGGTTAGAAAATCCTTACCAAGAACCAAACCTGCTATCACTATGCCGGCTTCTGGAGCTTTGAGAAATTAATGTCTGTGGTGGAGGCCACTAAGTCTATGGCACTTTGTTATGTGAGGCTGAGTTAAAGATGTAGGTACACAAAAAGTCCTGACAATAATTAAATCTCCAAGTCCATCTGCATCTCTAAATTCTGTGTGGTTTGGTTATGTAGTCCACAGACTCCTCTCCCCCCCGCCCCCCACCTCATTTTTACTTTTTTGTTCAGTCTTGTCAGAGTTGAGTTTCTGATGAGTTTATTTACTGTCACGAGTTATTTCACAGGGTTGAATTTTCACTCATTGCTGAAGTTCTATTCAGTTGCTACTTATTGTCAAGGACCACAGTAATTCCCACCCTGACCTGACTTCCTGATGCTGCCTGACATGTTTAATCTTGATCTGAGGGCCATCCAGGACCCTTAGTACTCTGATACAATATGCTTCTGGCTTAGCAGATGCCCATTCTTAAAGTTAACAGAGTTTCCATATCTCTGAGTTTACCCAATATTAGCTCATGCATATTGCCAATCCAATAAAGTCCATTAAATGATTTTGGATTTTTATTTTCAAAAGTATCCATGTTTTGGACAACTGACTGTTTCTGGTCAATGATTCCTGTTAGTTGTAGCCTTCAGAAACCATTTTTGCCTCTTGAGAGGATTTTCTCCCAGCAACCCGAGTTTATCCCCTTGGAGCCAGTTGCATGTCAGGTCTTAGCCTCAATCCCTACTTTCCAACTGAGCTGTGAACTTAAACAGTGCTCATATTCAGGGAGCCTGAGTGGGCTGTGTATCTCTCTATGCTGTACACAATGAACTATCCTTGTCCCATAGTTCATCTATTGAAGTATTATTATGGCCCACACATCCTGAGCTTGTGGTCTTAGAGGACCCTCACGATCTCTATCTGCACTTTCCACACAAAGGAAGCTAGATAACATCACTTACTGGTTTATTTCTATACCATTGAGTGAACACAAAAAAACAACAGATTCTGATAAAGTTTTTCTTTAATTTACTAAGGCCAAAGGCTTGAAGACAGGTGATGAAGTACTTAAGATTCCATTTTCCTATCTATACAAGGCACCAGTGCCCAATAGGACTGAGTTTCCTAGATTCAGTCAAAATTTCCGGGTATTGCACCCTTTAAGACTGGGGGCAGGGGCTTTCTGTCATAATGCCACTGGTAAGAGCCATGCTGAGTGATGTTTGACCTCACAGGATGTTGGGGTTTGTTCATGGTCTCTTCCCTCATAAACCTGCAGCTATAGTACTTTTTGTATGACATCCCTCTATCTTATTTTTCAAAAAGTCCAAAATTTGATTTCTCTAGCAGAAACTAGAAAAGTTCTCTGTCACTTTCTCCCTCTCAGAGTAACATAACTCTGATTTTGAACTGGTTATTCAATTTCTTAGATTAGAATTAATAATTTCCTGCATTTCTCACACTTGTAGAGGGGAGGAACTTGTCCACATTATCGTTTCTACTTGATGCACTGTGGATATGCTGAGACACCTTTGACAGTGTAGATAAGAATAGTACTGTAATTGTCAGAGCAACAAGATGGAAAGAACCTGGGATTCTGACACTTTTGCAGAATGGGACTGTCTGTCATTCTAGCTTAGATTTTACGTGAGAAAAAAGTGAACACGTCTGCTTTAGCCATATTCTTAGTGGTTTGATTATGATGTTTAAATCATCGTGACATTCAGGAAACCACTAATGCCTTCAAGCCATCAGCTTCAACTGAAAATATTATAGCTGAGCTCCTTTGAGTTGATGCTCAATCAACTTGATCAACGTCACCTTTGTTCAGAAAGCAGGATGACATTTCTTTCCTATGTTATTGCTGCTGGAAGGGCCCCCTCAGCTAGGAATGGATAACTAGGACAGCAGCACCAAAATTAGCACCTTGCATGAACCAATCGCACACATTCTGGGATGTCACACATTATTTCAGGATATGAATAGAAAACAATAGTTGTTTTTTTTCCTGATCATTACAGGGAGTTTGGAGGTATTAGATATGGAGGCACATGCCTGTATAGCATTCAAGGAGCTAAGGCGTAAGTTTGAGACCCTCTGGGTTCATGACAAGATATTGTCTCAAGGGAAATAGTTTGTAGCACTATTAATGTAATTCATTGTGACTTCACAATCTGCCTCTTTTTTGTACTGCTCCTGACAAATAAATGTTTTTCTGTGACTTTTTGTTGCATTCCCTGGTGAGGGACTCCAGTTATCTTAATGTGTTCATCTGTTTATCTTGCTATAAAAAATAACCTAGACTGGATACTTCATAAAGAAAGAGATTTTATTATTTAGGTCATAGTTCTGGAGGCTAACATTGGCTTTGCTCTCTGGTGAGGGTCCTCTGGTGGCTGACATAAAAAGAGAGATCATAGCGAGAGACAGGAGGCGGGGCTTGCTCTTTTCTAATAACCCTTTCTGAAGAATGTAGGAGGACCCCAAGAGGATTGCATCAGTTCCTTCCAGGAAATCATGGCCAGTACCCCTAATGACCTAATTACTTTCCGCTAAAATCCACTTCTTAAAAATCCACTTCTTAAAAGTCTTGTCCTCTTCCACATCACTACACAGAAGTCTGAACCTTGAATGCACGAATATCTACAGTTTAGATACCACTTAGTTGATGCTGCCATTTGGTTTAGGCAGCTTCCTTTGTACTAGTGGCTTATAAGAGCTCATCACTTGTCACATCAATGACCCCCCAAAAGTTATCCTAGAACTTCCCTCCTTAGGTGGGAAGACAGAGGCTATAATACAATATAAGACAGTTTTAGCTAAAACAAACATTGAGCATAGAAAAAACATACCTAAAGCATTAAGGAGTGTACACCAGATCTTACTAATAGTTCAGCCTTAGCTGAAGTCTTAGTGCCCAAGATATTGTATTGAAAGTAGAAGGGAACCATGGATATATGAGGGAAAGTGGCTGCAGACTTTAGATGGAGTAAGCACAGGAATTATTAAGTCTTTGAAAGGGGAAAAGAAGCAGGTAGTCTAGCCAGAATGTTTCAGAGGATGATTCCCTTCTAGCCACCAATAGAAGCTCCCAGACCCAGAAGAAAAGGCTTTTGAGCATAATATGGTCCTCAAATCTTAAAAATAAGACCAAAACCAGTTTTCAAAGCAGGGCCCAATGTCTTCCAATTTCTCTGTATGATTCTAACAGAAGAGGCCAAGTCTCTGCTTGGTCCATTTTCATGATTAGGTAGCCAATGACAGTGGAGCCCAGCCTTTTCCTTCTCAAACTGATGGTTGAAGAGAAGTGCCAAAGCCACGCTCCTTCTGGTGGCTGGAAACCTAAAGCAGCAGGATAGGGAGATGGAGTTGACATTGTAACTTTACATTTTTAAAGCTGAGCATGTCGGTTCCAGAGAAAACCTAACTTTTCTTAGTCTCTCCAAGCTTTCTTGGTTGCCAAATGATGAAGCAGCAGGCTTGAAACCATTACAAAAATAACCTTTGCAAAGGAGCTGCTATGGTTTGTAGAATATCACTTTTCCTTCTCTTGTTGCCCCTTGTCCTTGGAGCATGAGTGTCTGGTTTTCCAGGTTTCACTTTGATTCACAAGGTGATCTTAAGTATGGAAGTCACAAAATGAAGATGAGGAAACAGAAGTCAGATTTCCCATCTTTGATATTTCTATTGATCTGCATATTTCCAGGAGGGTCAGACTTTAGGTTTCTTGCACCTAAGTGAGGAAAGAACATATGCCTTGATCAAGAGCCAGCAACATAGGCACTGGTAGGAGCTTGTTAGAATTCCAAACCTTAGAGACAACCCAGACTTTTGAGTACTAGTTTTGACAAGATTCTCAGGTGTTTCATGCATATATAATGACTTTAGCAGCACTAGTTTAATATTACTTACAACTATTATTAGAATTTTCTGTTTCTAGCAGCTGCTTTTGTTTTTGAGTCAGGATCTCATGCATCTAAGGCTGGCCTCATACTCATTATGTAGTGAAGGATGGCAGTGAACTTCTGGTCCTTCTGCCTCTGTCTCCTAATGCTGGGATTACAGCTTTCACAAGTTTGCTCAATTTCTTCAGTGCTGGGGATCAAACCCAGGACTACCAACTGAGCTATTCCATCAGTCCACTGAGTATAATTATTGAAGATGGAATATTTGATACCCATGTGGGGTCCCTGAGAGTATGGGGCTAGAGGAGGGATTGCTGAATAGTTCATTCCTGAGTCCTCTCATGTCTTCCCTCTGCACATATGCATGACTTTCTAGTAAGGTTTCTGGGTGTCTGATGATATTTAGCTTGGGGTAGGCAGACTGAGGTCTAGCTAGTCATTCTGAAACTTGAGATGTTCTTCCCAGAAGCCACGACTTCTGTCTTACAACAGGCATTTCTAGGTTAGACTCGGGCTGACTGTCACATCCACCCCATCTGTGACTCATTCTGATTGCTTAAGTGGCTCAAACGGTCTGTTGCAAAACCCCAGCAAGTGACTCTTCCAGGATACCTATACCCACCCAGAGGAGTCATGTAAGGAGCGGGCAAAGAAGCATCTCCTAAAGAGAGCACTCTGAAAAATGTTATTGACATTATATGTGTACATGTGTGTGTGTCAGTGCATACATGTATATGCGTACCATTACACATGCATAGAGGTTCTCATTTCACTATGTGATTCAGTGATGAAACTCAGGTCATCAGGTTGGTGGGGCAAGTGCTTTTACTCACTGAGTCATCTTGCTGACATGACCTTGAACTTTTGATCCTGAATTTAAGTTTTCACTCTGTGCTCTTTACCTTTAAATAAACAGCCCTTCAGACAAATGCCTGGATTCACATCTCCCTTGGTGCTTTATTCTGTGCTCAAGTATGAGGTCTGGCAGTAGTTTGGGTTGTGGATAGACGTACTGAGTCCCCAAGTCTTCCACACCAGTGCCTCTGACACTACAATTTCCAGA
Organism: Chionomys nivalis; assembly: GCF_950005125.1. Classification (NCBI taxonomy): domain Eukaryota; kingdom Metazoa; phylum Chordata; class Mammalia; order Rodentia; family Cricetidae; genus Chionomys; species Chionomys nivalis. Next base: position 119,785,235 of record NC_080089.1, read on the forward strand.
TGGATCACTTAGAGGCTTTGAGGATAGGGTGCTGCTGTTTCTGCAGGTATGAAAGCTTCTTTATGATGTTTCTCATGTCGCTTGGAGGTTACTTCTCCACATAATAAATCTGTGGACTCCAAAATTTGACATACTTCTAACTGCATTTGACTAATCAAATGAAATGTCCACCCCTGACATTTGACCATAGCAGACAACAGCATGAACAGAAACTTATGGGTACTTCTTAATTTTTACCCCTTATCTTCACACCTTGATCCCACACTTTAGATAACAAACTGCCATTTATTATACCATCTCACCACTGTGCTTCTTGTTTGGTAGAAGTGAGGTTTGAGGTTTCTTTGCCTTTATTCTGTTAACGACTTGCTGCATATAGATCACCATTTTGTATGATCAGTGATTTCCTAACCTTCCTAATGCTGCAACCCTTAATACGGTTTCTCATGCTGTGGTGACCCCCAACCATAAAATTATTTCATTGCCACTTCATAACTATAATTTTCTTACTGTTGTGAATTGTAATGCAAATATCTGGCATGCAGGACATATGATCTGCAACCCCTATGGGGTCATGACCCACGGGTTGAGAATTACTGGATTAGATGATTACATTTTGGCCAAGGTGTATTTAGACATCTAATCCTACAGGCAGTGATATTTGATCCTATCTGGGTCCTTGGTGTTAAGTACTATTAATATTTAGGGTGCCTCTGCTAGCCTAATATGGCAGTTTGGCTTATTTCCTGCTTTGCTTGCAAAACGTAGATTGCTTACCTCTTTGTGGGAGGCCACAGTCCAAATGCTTGCAAGTTTCTTCAAGCTTCATTGTTGCCCCTCAGTGTATTGGATCTATATGTATGTCAAAGTTAATATGGGTAGATTTCAAAATAAATTATTGCGATGCTGTTAAAGAAACATGAAGCTTGCAGAACTTCACAGCCTTGGATTTAAAGCAGGGATCTTGTTCACTCTCTCAACAACTGAAAGTAGGACTCAGCTGTTCTTGTAGCCAGAATGGTTTGGGTCATATTGTTTTATTGGTAATGCTCGCACTTGACAGAAATGCAGGTTCATGTAAGTTGCTAGAACTGAACAGGGCCCAAGAGCTCTAAAACCCATTTAGATATGCACACACAGCCACACAACCACATGGTCACACACAGTCTCACACACACTCACACACACTCACACACATACACAAGCACACACTCACACATGCCTATACACGTATACATTAGCATGGCACAGTTATAGCTTATGGCTTTGGAGAACATTTTGATTAATAGATTTATAATAGAGGAATACATCTTTAGAACATTGTAAATACCTTCCAGGTCTTGAGTTTTATAATTTATCAAGAGTCAGAAATGTCCTAATCTGTGTTGAGGTTGATTGTCCATCTATACTCTTTCTTTCTTTTCTTTTCTTTTTTTTCTTTTCTTTTCTTTTCTATTTTTTTTTATTGGTTATGGTTTTTCAAGACAGGGTTTCTCTGTAACTTTGGGGTCTGTCTTGGAACTTGCTCTGCAGACCAGGCAGGTCTTGAACTCACAGAGATCTGCCTGCCTCTGCCTCCCAAGTGCTGGTATTAAAGGTGTGCACCACCACTGCCTGGCTGTTTTTTCTTTTTTAATTAAGAGTTTTTCATATAATATATTTTGATCATATTCTTTCCTCTTTCCTAAATCCTCCCAGATCTGCCTCACCTCTCTACCCACCTAACTTCAAGGTTTTTTTTTTTCTGTTAATAAAAACCTAAACAAAAATCACTAAGACAAAAATTACCAAACCAAACCAATCAAGCAAACAGAACAAAAAGTGCACAAAAAATGTAGTCCTTTTTTTGTTTTGGTCAACTACCCCTGGGCATCAGGCCTGCTCTGAAGAGTGATTGATATACCCACTGACATTCTGTTGGAGAAAACCAATTTTCCCTTTTTAAATATTTACCATTTTCAAATATCTTCTTGGTTAGGGATGGGACTTTGTGTCTATTTCCCCTTCCTGATATGATTTCTGTTGAACTCGTTGCATGTCTTATACATGCAGTCACAGTCTCTGTGAGTTCATATTTGTATTAGTTCAGTTGTGCCCTTTTAAATTTGCATATCTGCCTTATTAAGGGCTAGTATATCATCAAAAGTTTTTATTTTAGGAAAGAAATGGGAGGAAGCCAATTCACTGAACTTTTGTGTGTCTAATAAACCTTTCTTCTCTTCCAAGTTGGACTGATTGCTCATCAAGGTATCAGATAACTTCTTCCTCTTGTGAAGGTGAAAGTTCCCTTGGGTACACCTGAGAAGAACAAGAATCCTCGTTTGTTTTTTATTCTTGTTTCTGTTTCATGCCTTCTTAGACCACTGAGGTCCTCTTTATTATCAGTGCTCTAGAGTTCCATGAGTTTGTCTCACGGACCATTTTTTCCCCATTTGGGTGTGGTTTGGGGTTTTATAATCTGGAGGTTTTTTCTTCCTTCTGTGCTATGGGATTTTCATCAATTATTACCTTAAACATTTAAATTACATTTTGCTTATTTGTTCTCTCTGTGTGCATGTTTATATGTATGGGTGTGTGCACGCCAGGGTATTTATTGTGTGGAGGTCAGAGGACAACTTTAATGAGTTGGTTCTCTTCTTCCTAGGAATGGAACTTGGGTTATCAGACTTGGTGACAGGTGCCTTTATTCACCGAGTCAGACATCTCACTAATCAATTCTTTGTTTGGTAGTTTCTTTCTCCTCTCTGTCTTCACTGTTTTCCTTTCTTAAAAGTCCTGTTATATAAATGCTATCCTAACTGAATTGATCCATTATGTGTTTTTCTGTAATTAACCATCTTTTTTCACATTTTCTCTGTGTTTCCAAGATTAAATGACTTTGTTTTTTTATTTTGCTTTTTTGCTTGACTTTGTTTTTCACTTTTAAGATTTAAAAATAAAGTGAAATAGAATTACATCACGTCCCCCTCTCTTCTCACCTGCCCAGCCCCCTCCTTTTCCTTGACCTCCTCCCATGTACTCACCCACTCTTAAGTTGATAGCCTCTTTTTATTTAATTGTTATTGTTACATACATATATCAATGTATTTATGTGTTTGCAAAAATTTTCTGAGTCCCTTTTTGTTGTGTGTGTGTAAATGACTTCAAGACTGACTACCTTGCATTGGACAACCAATAGGAGGTTCATTCCTGGGAGAGGCTAATTCTCCTTCTCCCTGCTGTCATTGGTTGTCTGTAGTTATTTTCCTAGGGGTGGGATCCCACAAAATTTATCACTTTCTTGTTAACATGTGGGTTGATACTGTCATTGTTCCAGTCTTGTTTATGCAGCCATTTCCAGGAAAGACTGTTCTACAACCTACTTCTTGGAATCCTGGTCCTTACTGTCTTTCTACCTCCTCTTCCTCAAAATGTTCCCCGGGCCATAGATGCAGAAGCTTTGATGTAGATGAATCCTTTGGATTTGGGTTCCCCATAATCTGTTGATCTTTGCATTCAATTGGAGGGGAACTCTAGCTGGGAAGGAGGGAGGGAAGTCAATACAGAAGAGGAAGGATAATGGACTAGGGAAAATAACACCAAAATTACTTGACAAATCCTCATATTATACACATACCTATTTACCATCTCTATTATCTCTCTCTATATACATATATCTATGTATCAATCTATGTATGTATGTATCTATCATCTATCTATCGGTCATCTATTTAACATTTATCTATTATCATCTACCTATCTCTATCATCTCTATCTATCTTAAAGGAAGTTAAGCTACTTGGGCTGATAATGCTCTTTACAAGAACCACAAACTCATAAAAATTCCAGTACCCATAATAAGAAATTGCCTTTCAAATAGTTGGTAATGGCAGATCAAGTGACTCCCCCCAAAACATAGATTATAGATGTAGCCTTTAGTTGCCTATCAGAGGTTGAGAAGGGCCCCTATTGCAGAAAACACCACATACTTAGGACACAGGACTGTGATGATTTGATCTGGATTTGACCTAAAAGACTCTTTCCTGCAGTTTGGCTTCCATGGTTCCAGAAATACTGTATAAACTGGCAAGGGAGAGAAGCAATTAAACAACTGCTACACTTATGAATCTCAGCAATTACCAGCATGACAAGCTATGCATAAAAATGTAATAAATGATATTCACATGATGGCAACCAGCAACTGCCTAATTGAAGTTAAAGCTTGCTCAATAGGAGGGAAATCACATCTGGTACTGGACATTATTCTAAATCTTATCCTTATACCCATAGATAAAAGTAGCTGCTACCCCTCATCAAAGAAATCTAGAAAATCATAGAATTATGATTTTTTATTAATTCTGTGTGGATTTTACCTCATGTATTCTGATCCCACTTATCTCCCCATATCCTCGAATCTATCCTCTTCCCTTGCAACTCCCTTCCAAATCAAAACCAAAAACAAACAAAACAAATAATAATAATAAATAATGATAAATCTTGTTGTGGAAGCTGTAGTGTGGTGTGTTGAGACACACAGTTTACCCCTTAGTCTGTTCATCTTTACATGCAAGTGTTCACTATCATGAGTAATTGATCTGGCTCAGGGCTGCTGGTTTCTGCTACACCACCAATAATTGGCTCTTACTGGAGCTCTTCTTGGATAATCTGTTGTTGTGTGTCATAGAGAGCCTGCTGTTTTGGATCTGTAGGTTCATCCGCTTCACATGCTCCAATAGTTCATAGATTCTGTGGATGCTGGGTTGGGGTGGAACAACTCAGCCCTGGTTCTGATCCTGGGTGGTAGGTGAGTTGCTCAATTCATTACATTCCCTCATTGTCTTTACCCAGTGGAGCTATCCAACACTGCCTTGGTTGGCTCTCCCTGAGCAGCCTACAGCAAGGAAGAGGGCCAGTTCTCCTGCTCTTCAGCCCTCAGATCTGGGTACCACTCACTCATATTTCCAGGGCCAGTTCTACTGTTTTGCCAAGGCAGGGTCCAGGGCCCTCTCTCCCAATTGCTGTATGGGGCATATAAAAGTGGGTGGGTGGGGTCAGCTTTCTAGCTCTCATGCCCTTAATGCTGGCTCACCTGCATCCCTACAACAAGGGGCTGGAGAGATGGTTCAGCCATTCAGAGCACTGGCTGTTCTTCTAGAGGACCTGGGTTCAATTCTCAACAACCACATGGCAGCTCACAGTTGTCTGTTCAGTTCCAGTGAATCAGCCACCCTCACACCAATGCACAAGAAAAAAAGATGGTAAAAATATGCTTCAGTTATTTTGGGGTGTTTTCAAAAATGTCTCTGAAGGAAGTATAAGGTTAGAAAAGATACAAAGTAGTTTCTTTAAATTTTTAATTTTAAAATTATTCTTTTATTTTCTGAGATTATGAAAATAATCACATAATTTTCCCTTCCCTATACTCCCTCTAAAATCTCCCATATACTCCTTATTTGTTGAGAGAGCTGTGGGCTGTGTTCCTGCCGCCCCCGCTCCTGGTCGCCTGGCTACCTTATGCCCCGAAATAACAACACACAAACTATATTCTTTTAAACACTGCTTGGCCCATTATATCTAGCCTCTTCTCTCGCACCTGGACTAGCCCATTTCTGATAATGTGTGTAGCACCCCAAGGTGTGCTTACTGGGAAGATTCTAGCTTACATCCATCCTGGGTCGGAGCTTCATCGCATCTGCCCTGGGGAGGAGAGTTATCGAGTCTGGCTCTGAGAGGAGCTGCCCTGCATCTGAGCTCACTTCCTCTTCCTCCCAACATTCTATTCTGTTTACTCCACCCACCTAAAGGCTGGCCAATCAAATGGGCCAAGGCAGTTTCTTTATTAGCCAATGACCTTCCTCCATCACTTCTTGCTCTCTTTCAAATTCATGACCACTTTTTTATTCATTGTTGTCTCATACAAATAAACATATATATGTTTATTCATTCCAAATACATAAATACAACCTGCCAAGTCTCTATAATATTACTGACCATTTGAATTGATTAATCAGTTTGGTATGCTCTTTCTTGGAGAAGACTTGTTTTTTCCATTGCCTGTGTTTCTTCTTATTTTTTTTTTTAAGGTTTGAGGCCTCATGGAATGCCCCCTCCACATAAGAATATCTACTGCTGTTGTCTTTGTTCAGTTCATATCTAGGCAGTCAGGCTGGTTGGACTTTATTGGTGTAGCTTCTAACACTCCTAGGAAACATCATCTCACAGTAAACTCACTGTTCATGGCCCTTTCTGATTCCTCTTCTGCAATGATTTCAGGAATTGTATTGTAGATGTGTCAGTTGCTACTGGATTCCACAATTCTGCATTTTTATTGGTTGTGCTTTTCTGTAATGGTCTCTTTTTGTTTCCTTCATGGGGGTGAGGACTACATTTACCTGTGTTTATAAGGGCAAATATTTATAATGTAGTTAGGGATTAGTTAGTAAAGTGTAGATTTTCCTCTGAGATCCAAGACTTCAACAGTCCTAGATAGTTGGCTAGGTTTCCAGTACTAGGTATGATTTCTCTCTTGTTGAGTAGCTCTTAAGTCCAACTAGAGAGCTATTGGTTTTTGCCAAGGTATGTGTCTAAATTTCCTATTTTTAATTAGTGTGTGTGTGTGTGTGTGTGTGTGTGTGTGTGTGTGTGTGGTGTAGGTCAGAGGATAACTTGCAGGAATAGATTCTCTCCTTCTACCTTAGAGTTTGAACTTAGGTCAGGCTTGATGGCCTTTGTCCACTGAGCCATTTAACTAACTCACAAAAGTCATTTTTAAGGCATTACTTTTACCATTGAAAACACTTGGGGAAAATATTCCACAATAGAATTGTGGATTTAAGTAACACTTTTCAGAATCTTCTCACTCAACTTCCTGTCCACATTTTCCACCTCCTCCCCATTCCCATCCACAGGGGAAGGCAGCTGATGATGCTGGTAATTCTCTACTTCTGCTTTTGGCTGCACTCTGCAAAGCAAAGTATGATACCTTTTTGCTCTTTGGTTTGAGTTTCTGGAAGAGTGTTACCTTCTCTTTGCTCCTTCTCTCTCTTTCTTTCTCCTTCTCTTCTCCTCCTCTTTCTTCTTCTTCTTCTTCTTCTTCTTCTTCTTCTTCTTCTTCTTCTTCTTCTTCTTCTTCTTCTTCTTCTTCTTCTTCTTCTTTTCTTCTTCTCTCTTTCTCTCCTTCCTTCCTTCCTTCCTTCCTTCCTTCCTTCCTTCCTTCCTTCCTTCCTTCCTTCTTTCTTCTTTTCATTTATTTTTTTCCTTTGTTGGTGACAAAGGCTCCAGCACAACTCAGGCTGAACTTGAGCTAACTGTGTATCTGGAGATGGCCTTGCACTCTCAATTCTTCCTGCCTTCACCTCTAGAGTGCTCTGTGACTGCCTCCACCTCTCTCGTATGGTGATTACAGGTCTGTGATACCAAATTTAAAGATATTTCTTTTTAAAAGATAATGTGTCTTCTGTGCCATCTTTAAATCTTCATTTTACAAACTTTACTTTATACTAAAGGTTATTTAATGGTAAAATATAAATTATTAATTAAGAACAGTCTCTGCTGCTTCTTAGCATGTTTTTTTTTCTTGAACTTTGCTCCTCATTTTGTATTGTTCTTCAAGCTCCTGCTGCAAATCTGTCTCTTGCTCTTGACTGGGAGTTCTGGGGCTGTCCGTCCTAGGTATGCTTCCTTGATTCATATTGCTCTGGTCTCAGAGATACTTGTGATTTGAAGTGGAAATAGGGGTGTTGCTGGAAACCTCTGAGGTTTGCAGAAGCTAACTGGATATGTTTGCAGTTTTCTACTTCTGGAAGTATGCATTTTACTATGGCCTAGGTATCAAGAAGGGCTTCCACTAAGGGTCTTATGAGCCCATAAGAAAAGATCCCAAAGTTGGTCAGTGTGGGTTTTACATATGTCAAACACTTCTTATATTTGAGTTCCTGACTAGAGTGTTTCAAAGTCCCTCTTAGAGATGGTGCCAAAGTGTACTTGTAGCATTCTAGAACCTTCCCCACCTCCGTTTGAGTCAGACACTCCTTATTAGGACAGCACCCCATCTCTTGAAGATCAGTGCTTTGCCTGATCTCAAGTGAATCTTTCTGGAAATCTGAATGTCTATGAATTTCCCACAGAATCAGAACACAGACTCATGCCTTACCACCCACTGTTTATCTCATCATCATGTGCTATGGTAAATTTAAAACAGTAAATTTTCCAGTGTACAAATGGGAAGGATCTTCCCCTTTCCTTTCTTGGAGAATTTCCCTGGAAAATCAGCTGTTTGGGAACTCTTCTGTTAGTTCATTGACTTGTACTTAAATGTTTGTTGAAGCTAAATAGGCTTCTTACCAGCTGGAATACTTTCAGGGTTTGGTAGCCAGTATCTTCGAAAGGTAAAGAAGATAGGTCTGTATCACCCCAAACCATGGGAACTTAGCCTGGGTCTCTTTCTCTCAGCTGTCAAAGAGGGAAATGATACTGTGCTGGTTCTGACCACAGAGGCATCACGCCTTTGTTCTTTTGGAATCTAACAGCTACCTTGTTAATAAGATCAAATGAGCCCATTGGATGGTAAGACTAAATATCTATCACCCCACCTAGCAAACCTCCCTTAACCTGAGACTAGATGGTGTTCTATGAGTGGGCTCAGCAAAAACTACAGAAATGTCCAGGTAACTTGGCACAGATAGTAAACTTTGAAACACTCAATGATAATAAATAGTTGTGCTTTAAATCGTTAATCTTGTACTGGTTTATTAGACAATGATATTTTAAAGCTATGTCTTGTTAAAGAGCATCCTTTCTGCCTTAGAAGCCGAGGGTCTTCTATATTCTCACACTTTCTTCATTTTGCCTTTTTATTTAGATGCATAGTCAATCTGAAATTAATGTCCACAAATGTGAACCTACTGGATATCTTTTAATATTTTCTGTAGTTTTAAATGTGTGAAACATTGTATAATTTACTATTAAAATTATTTTAATATAATTACTATAGAAAAGTCAGAGAAATGCAATAAATAGAGACACAGAATTTCACCCATTGTAACTCAGCAGGAACCATTTATGTTGTGAGACATTTCTGGTCTTTTTGGTGAAACTGAAACAAAGCTGTCTGTTTTTCATTTTCATCACTTGACATTATATTATTTGGACTTCTATGTATTCTTTCAATTCTCCAAAAGTTTTTAAATGATGATCATAGTTTAACAAATGAGTATATCATAACTCCTATGTACCTGCTGTTAGGCATTGTCCCTGTCTCCACTGTTCCATGTGAACATTGACAGAACATTGGATATTCTTGTACAGATATCTCTGGTTAGTGCTTCAGAATTATTTCTAGAAGAGATGCTCCTGGGTCAAAGGTGTAAATAAGTTTAAGATCTAGAATAAAAAGTCTTAGTTCAAAAAGGCCATTCTTGTCCTGGAGCAAAATAGAGCTATACAAACCAAATTCAGGACTAGGCAGAGAAGCTGGGAATATCAGAGTTCTGACTGTGCTGATATTCAGAGCAAAAGAATATTTTGGAACATTTGCCTCTGTTTGGGAGAGGCCAAAGAAGCACACATGTCTCTCAGTGTTTGTCACTAACTGCTCAGTGCTCCTGGAGCTGAGAACACACACAGAGATGACCAACTTAGAGAAAATGACAATTCAGAGAACTCAGGGCTCTTACAGAGCACGTTTGAGAACACAGATGGAATAACTGTGTGACTGTGGGTTTCAGGGACACTTCCCTATCCAGGGTGTGTTCAATAAGAAGGCCTGGCCAGACAGAGAGAAGTGTGTGTTCTAGTTTACTGTAGGACTGTCCAACTGAAGAATATATGGTTGGGAGGACCATGGAAGGAACCTGAGGAAAAATTTGTAAGCAAGAGATTCTGATAAGAAAGTCCAAGTCATGAAAGGTTTAGAATAACTTTGCACAGAGTTAATACCCATTATAAGAACCCGGATGTGGTCTTATCTTTCTGGTTATATCTTCTGCACATTCTCACAGCCAAACCCTCTACTCCAGCCACATTGGTCTTGCTGTTGTTTTTCAAGTGTTTTTCCATGTTAGGACCTTTGTAACCTTTGTACTAGGGCTTCTCCCTAATCAGATTGCTCTTTCTTCAAGTATATGTATGGCATTGTTCTTTTTTTCTCAGGTCTCTGGCTGGTTTTCACTGAGGTAGGGGCATTCTGCATGGACTGTTGTTTCCAGAATCTTATGTTTTATTCAAATAAATTGAAAAGGTGTACACAAATAGTGCAAGGGATTTTATTGAGAAAAAAGTAAAGATATAGAGGTCACATACTGTAAGGGAGCAATGGGCTCTAAGGAAACATAAAGCTCAAGAGGGCTTGGCTACTGCCTGGGTTTTCTTTTTCTGTGTCTAGAAGAGTTTATTGCTAAAGGTTGGGTGTGACTAATTTTCTGTTTTGATTGACTTAGTTTACTGCACATGTTGTTTTCTATGCTACATCTTATTTTAATCACAGGTATGCCAAATCACGTATAAGAATAAAACCATTCATAGGGGTTATCTCAGAAAATTCACTCAAAGGATGCAGTTTTCTTCTTTGTGTAAAACAAAAACTAGTCCAGAGTGGACTGATTCATTGTCCACTGTTCTCTGATATAGTCCAGAATGCATTTAGCCACAAAAATGGTGTTATTAAAGTTTCCTAGGGGAGCTATAGGTTAGAAACACCTGTTATTTTGTTTGGAGAGGAGCATAAATGCAACTTAATACAAGTGGGACCCTATGTTGTTATGCTATCTCAGTATTTTCTTGCTTCACAACATTGTGAGATAGTGTTAGTCAACTTGTAATCACTGGGATAAAAACCCAAACAAAACAATTTCAAAAGAGAAAGTATCTGTTTTGTCTCATGGTTTTAGATGTTTTAAGTCATGAGCCGGGCAGTGCTGGCACACGCCTTTAATCTCAGCACTCAGGAGGCAGAGGCAGGCAGAGCTGTACAAGAGCTACTTCCAGGACAGGCTCCAAAGCTACAGAGAAGAAACCTTGTCAAAAAAAAAAGTTTTTGGTCCATGATAAGACCATCATAGTGGAGGTGCTAATGTGATACGTGGCTCACCTCATAGTACCCAGGAAATAGAGAAACAGAAAGGAAAGGGCTAGGGACAAATCTACACTTTCACTGACCAGTTTCCTTTAACCAGACCCTATGTCTTAATAACTCGTTCGTCTATGAAGTTGTTGTTGATCAACCCATTGATTAGGTCAGAGCCCACATGATCTAGTCACCTCCAGTTAGTGTCACTAGCTAACCCTTCAGCATATAAACTTTTTGGGGAATATTTTATATCTAAATTATAATAGGTGTCCAATGACAAATTTGGATAACATATCCAGGCCTTGTAACCCAGGCATGCAGCACCAGTTGTTTTAGAAAGCCTAAGATAGGAGGACTGAGAACTATCAGCTTGAGTAACTTGGTGAGGCTTGTCTCAAAATAAAAAGTAAGGCGGAGTACTGATCTCAGTACTAGAGTGCTTGTAAAGAATGTGTGAGGACCTGGATCCAACCTCCAGTACTTTAAAAGAAAGGAAGAAAGGAAGGAAGGAATGAAGAAATAAATTATTTTGTTTAATATAGTATGCTATTTTGCCACTTCTGTGTTTTTAATTCTGGTTTAATTTTCTTCTGGCATTTGTTTTCTATCTCTGATCTTGTTATATAGTAAAATACAAACTCCAAGAGGTACAAAATATTGACTTGTTGTTTTAACAGGCAAAATCTGTCAAGCAGTCCATTCACACATCTAAAATAGTTTCTGAGGCATGGTAAGTACTTAATAAAATTTTGTGGGATAGGATTAGAATTTAATCAAATTGTCAGGAATATTGGATTAGAGGGGGTCAGTCAGATTTTTACTTTAGACATTTCTTTTTGGCTTCTGGATGAAGGATCAGAACAACAGACTTGACCAAGAGAGCCCCAAAGCCATGTATCTGGGCTGATGTAGTAGAGTGGAGAGAAGGGTAGAACAGAGGAGGAGCTCCAGAGGATTTAAAAAGGAGGTAGAAATGCTTGATCTAAATGAGTATGGGGAATAAAAAATATCTAGACTATTGATTTGGGCATCTGGATGATGAAACCCTGATCAAGGTTAGAGGATACTGGGGAAGAGCACATTCAAGAAAACTGACAATGACTTCAGCCTAGTTTAGAACATCTGAATTTGAAACTCATCGGGAGCCAATTGGAATTGCAACCCTGTGTGGCTGAACTTACTAAAGGAAGCTTTTGGAATGAAGACATGGGAAGGCAAAGAGCACAGGGCTCACCAGGTTGGGTAGAAGGAATGTAAAAATAAAGAACAGCAGAAGGAAAGCAAGGAGGGATGAAAGTATCATGGTAGTGTGCTGTAGTATTAGCTAACAATAATCTGAGAAAAACAGGGCCTGAGCAGTTTAAATGCACTTTGCAACTTTCAAGTTGCCATCAGACTGCCTAGCTGAGTGGTGGGAACACCTATAGGTCATGGTGTGGAGGTAGAGAGTAGACAGCACAATTTAAGGAGCAAAAATGTCAAGAGAGACAGAGTGTCTTAGGGTATCTATTGCTGTGAAGAGACAACATGATCAGGGCTATTATAAAGGAAAATATTTATTTGAGGTAGCTTACAGTTTCGGAGGTTTAGTCCATTATCATCATGTTGTAACATGTTGTTGTGCAGTGCAGTCAGACGGGTGTTGGAGAGGTAGCTGAGAGTTCTACATCTTGCAGGAAATAACAGGAAGGGAACTGAGACACTGGTCATAACTTGTAAGAATTTATTTCTGCTTATAGTTTTAGGGTACTAGCCTTAGTGTGTGGCTTCTGTGTGCAAATGTAATTTCTTATAAGGAAGAGGAGGGGTCTCTCATGCTCTCTTGGGAAGTTGGAGAAGAAGCAAACTCATTCGGTTGTTCACAGCTCCTGGGGCAAGAGTGGCAGGATATGGTGGTCGGACCCAAAGTGGTTTCCACCTTGCCCTGTATTTTGTGAGTCTGTATTTCCCTTTGAATCCCCATAATAAAGGCTTTTATAAATTCACACTATGTTTATATGAGACCTCAAAGCCTGCCTCCACAGTAACATTCTTCCTCTGACAAAGCCACACCTACTCCAACAAAGCCACACCTCCTAATAGTGGCACTCCCAGTGAGTATATGGGAGTCAATTACATTCAAACTACTATGTTCCACTCTCTGTTATAATCATATAACAACATCATAATGCAAAATACATTTATTCCAACTTCAAAAGTCTCTATCACAGTCTCAACGATATTTTAAAGTCCAAAGTTCAAAGTCTCTTCTGGGATTCATGCAATCTCTTAACTGTATCCCCTATAAATCAAAATCAAAAAACAAATCACACACTTCCAACATATAATGGCAAAGGATACACACTCCTCCTCCAAAACGTAGGGCAGGGAGCATAGGGCGGAAATACTGAACCAAACTTCAAACTCTGCACCTCCTTGTCTAATGTCAAAACACTCTTCAGATTCCCAACTCCTTTCAGTTTTGTTGGCTGCAATGTGCTTCTTTCTCTTGAAATGGTTCCACTCCCTGCTAGCAGTTTTCTTTGGCAGGTTTCCCATGACTTTGGCATCTCCAATATCTTGTGGTCTTCAAGGCAAATAAGGCTTCAACTTCACAGACATGGAATGGTCTTTGACACACCTGCCATATGCCTGGCCTCAGTGACTTTCCTTAGCTGTGGAGGCAATTTCCATAGCCCCTTTCTTCTATACTTCACTCTCTAAAGCCAGAACTACATGGTCAAAACTGCTAAGTTCTTTTGCTTGCTGGGTGTGTAATATGGCCCCATTGTTCAATTACATCTTCATCAGCTTTTTGTTTTCCATGGTTTTCTTCAATGCCTAAGCTTGGCTGTCCCTGAACTTTCTCTGTAGCCTAGACTGGCCTTAAACTCAGAGATCTGCCAAACTAGAATTAAGGATGTGTTGGAGAGGTAGCTGAGAGCTCTACATCTTGAAGGTAAAAGGAAGTGAACTGAGATACTGGGCATGACTTGACCATATAGGAGACCTCAAAGCCCACCTCCACAGTGACACACTTCCTTCAACAAAGTCACACCTACTCCACCATAGCCACACCTCCTACTCTGTCCTTCAGATAATCCATATTATACTGTATCTTAGTAGCCTAATCTTTCTGATCATTGAGTGAAATTTTATAGTTGGATATATAGTTTCTTATTCGAGTTTACAGGTGAAGGACATTGGAACTGGTTTCAGGTTTGGGGCTATTACAAATAAAATTGTACAGAGGTTTTTGTGTGAATATGTTTTTGTTTCCCTAGAACAAATGCCCAGGGTTTCAGTTACTGTCTCATAAGGTATTTGCACATTCAGTATTTAAAGAGATTGCCAAAGACATTTTTACAGAGTGCTATTCACACTTTACTTTCTTGATTATAATTGGTATATGGTTGAGGGATGGGGGAGGAATTTTATAGGCTCAGGGATCTTTTTTTTTTTTTTAAAAAAGAGGGATTCCTGGGGGGTAAGGGGACATGGGGAGAGAAAAGTGAGAAGGGGAGGATGGGGGAACTTGGGGAAACAGGATGATTGGGATAAAGGAAGGGTGGATAGGAGAGCAGGGAAGCACATATCTTAATTAAGGGAGCCATCTTAGGATTGGCAAGAGACTTGAACCTAGAGGGGCTCCCAGGTGCCCAGGGCATTTTCCCCAGTTAGTTCCTTGGGCAGCTGAGGATAGGGAACCTGAAATGGTCCTATCTTATAGCCACACTGATGAATATCTTGCATATCACCATAGAACCTTCATCTGGCGATGGATGGAAATAGAGACAGAGTCCCACATTGGAGCACCCGAACAAGCTCCCAAGGTCCCAATGAGGAGCAGAAGGAGGGAGAACATGAGCAAGGAAGTCAGGACCGTGAGGGGCACACCCACCCACTGAGACAGTGGAGCTGATCTATTGGGAGCTCACCAAGACCAGCTGGATTGTGACTGAAAAAGAATGAGATAAAACCGGACTCTCTGAACATGGCGGACAATGAGGGTTGATGAGAAGCCAAGGACAATGGCACTGGGTTTTGATCCTACTTCATGTTCTGGCTTTGTGGGAGCCTAGCCAGTTTGGATGCTCACCTTCCTAGACCTGGATGGAGTGAGGAGGACCTTGGACTTTCCACAGGGCAGGGAACCCTGACTGCTCTTCGGACTGGAGAGGGAGAGGGAGGGGGAGAGTGGTGGGAGGGAGAGTGGAGAGGGAGGAGGGGGAGGGAAATGGGAGGCTGGGAGGCGGCGGAAATTTTTTTTTCCAATAAAAAAAAAGAGGGATAATTGGATGATGGGATAATAGATTGGTATTTGTGAGTTATTGTTTTTAGACAATTATATTGGTATCAATTCTTTTATTTTGATACAAAGTTAAATTATATTGAATATTGTATGCATGTATGCTTCTACCTCTGTTTAAAACATTGTTTATGTATTGATATATATATTTACCATATTGCAGTGTACATTACTACCTCTGATCAAGATACTTATACATTGTTTAGACTTGAAGGTCATTGTCCTCATTTATTGCACAGTTGTTTATTGTCTTAGTCTTTAAGCTAGATAGGTATTGAGAATTATAGATCAATAGTCATCTATGTTTGTCATATTTATAATTAGACTAATCAGGTTATTTAGATACATAGAGATTATATTCAGTATAGATAGATAATCTTCAACCTCTTCAAAGAGCTGTAGAAAATGGCCTTTAATCTAACTTAGAGTTCTGTGGTAGTGAGACACAATTGCTCCTGGCAACACTGATCTACTCCCGAGAGAATGTTGAGCACCAAAGACACTCCATCTGGAGCCTTTCTTCTTGGTAGAACTGGCCTTTGGGCAAAGAAATACCCATACCTCAACCACTGACAGAGATACAGAATATCTGTAAATGGATAAAACAGGACTGTCATATCCTGCCAAGACAGGGTAAGATAGTTTTGAAAAGTTTCTTGCCCTTGAAAATGGTATGTCAGTTACGTTAGGCCTTAGCCAAAGTTGGTTGCTTCAACACTGCAAATAAGACTTTGGGTGATTGCCCAGGTAGTCAGTTGTCTCTGTCATTTGTTGCACAATTTAGAAGTTTCTGGATTGCACTTCCTGTTTACTCAAGTAATATTGCTTCTCTTCTCAGATCTTCGATGGAGTTAAAGATTAGATAATTGTAGTTACCTTCCTCATGATTTAGCCAAGCTTAATTTCAATGCAATAGTTAGACTCCTTAAAATAGAATGTTCAGTAAAACTTTTGTTGTGTGCTTCTTGCTTAATATTGTTTATTGTTTGTAATTTTATATTTGGTATCTGTTCCTATTGTATACAGTTGTATTGGGTTTGGATCGATCTTGTTTAGACAAAAAGGGGGAGATGATGGGGAAACTCTATCAACCAATCACATCTAGTTAGCGTGTGGCTACCTGGGGCCCAGGTAGAAAAACTGGGAGGACCCAGGTGCGTGCCCTCAGTGCCCACTGGACAGATAAGACGTTGGACCTCCCATTCTTGTAGCGTGGGTTTCCCCTTTTTAACCATTAAAATATAACTGTTGTTCTTGAGCTGGCCTGATTATTTATTGTACTGACCTAATTCACAACACTTTCTCACCAGCCTTTGGCCAGCAGGAGGTAAAATGCAGCTGCATTTCCCCAATGACTAGTGCTTCTGAACATATTTTAATGTATTTACTGGTTTATCTTTATGATTTCTTTTTAAACTTTTAAGTGTATTTCTTATCTTGTGCATATGGTGTGAGTATAGGTGCATGTATGCCAGTGCATAGAGGTCAGAGGTCAGCTTTCTGAACTTGGTTCTCTTCTTCTGTTGTAATAAAAGCGGCAGGGACTGCGTCTCCGGCACCCGGCCGCCCACATGGCTAGCTTATGCCCCGAAATAATTACACGGAAACTGTATTCTTTTAATCACTGCCTGGCCCATTAGTTCCAACCTCTTATTGGCTAGCTCTTACATATTGATCTAACCCATTTCTAATATTCTGTGTAGTACCATGAGCTGGCTTACCAGGAAAGATCTTAACCTGCGTCTGTCTGGAGTGGGAGAATCATGGCGACTCACTGACTCGGCTTCTTTCTCCCAGCATTCTGTTCTGTCTACTCCACCCACCTAACAGTTGGCCTATCAAATGGGCCTAGGCAGTTTCTTTATTAATTAACCAATGAAAGCAACAGATTATAAAGAAATCGCTCCCACATCATTTCCCCTTTTTCTGTTTAAACAAAAAAGAAAGGCTTTAACTTTAACATAGTAAAATTACATATAACAAAACAATTATAAAGAAAGAATTACAGTTACAATACTTATATCTATTTTATCTTTTATCATAACAATGGAAAACTGTAACTATAACTAACCATTCTTCAACTCCATCAAAGACTCCAGAAGGATATAAATGCCATATTCTGCAGTCTTTGAAAGATATGAAGAATACCTATGTCCAGAAAATCTAACTAACATGACTACAAACTTGACTATTATCGATGATTATCCATTAACAACCTATATACATTACATTTTTAAATGAACTATACAATCACAATACCTTAATCAAGATCAGAAATACATATACATACAACAAAATTGACCTTATAATCCATACCAATGCAAATTATTTATATCTATATCATATCCCCATTTAAATGTAAAAGAACATTTATAAACCATATTTGGGAACATGGGCGCAGT
Organism: Chionomys nivalis; assembly: GCF_950005125.1. Classification (NCBI taxonomy): domain Eukaryota; kingdom Metazoa; phylum Chordata; class Mammalia; order Rodentia; family Cricetidae; genus Chionomys; species Chionomys nivalis. The sequence goes on from NC_080089.1 coordinate 119,802,969, forward strand.
TTTTTCTCTCCAAACTGCTTCCTGCTGAATGGGGGCGCTGTATTTAGATCTTTCATGGTGTAACCTGTGTGTCAGGGTCATCTCAGTCGGCAGTTGAGTGAAGTAATTTTCTGAAGGTGTTCACAGCAACCTTTCAGGAGGGCGTGGTCTATCATACCATATTGGGATAGAAGAAATCCACAGGGTAGCATCCTCTGTGAAAACAAAAGAAGACCCTCTCCAAAGCATCATATCCTTAGACCCATATTCTGAAATCATAATACCCTTATATCCATTCTGGTTTAGCTTGGCAGCCCATATAATGAAATGTCTCTCTGCACTTAGCTCCTTTACAGTCAAAAATTTTAAAGAAAACACCATAATACAAAGAATCCAGACTCTCTGTGAATTTTCCATTTTTACGTGGCTTATTTTTCTTTATTTTTTTTAATCTATAACTATCTGTACTCTGTCTCTTTAAAGACTTTACCCTTTTTTAAAAACATTAACTTTATTCTTTATATATATTTTTTTCTCTCTCTCAAGCCTACGTACATTCATCCAACAGTGTCTGAATCAGTTCTATTGTGAATCTGTAATTTTTTTTACTATCCAGGAGCACTTTGTTTTGTGCTTTTAAATCACTAAGCCCTTAAGAATCTAAACTGTGACATTCCTAGGTCAAAAACAGGTACTGCCTGCTTGCCCCGCCCAGTCCAACATGGCGGAGCCGCTCGTGCCTCTGATCCTTGCACATTGCACCAGTAGCATGGTGGAGCTGCTTGTGCCTCTGAGCCGCAGCACAAAATGACTTCCTTTTAGGCACACAGTGAGTCTAGTTGCCATCAAACAAATCGTAGCACTTTAGTCCAAATGCTCCATTCAAAAGCTCTGTTTCCTGCAGGAGCCAGACAGAGATGGCAATGGCGGCACAGCCCAGAAAGTCGGCATTTTAAAACAGCCAGTTTTTTCCTGTTGCTGAGTGAGGACAATTTCTTTGCCGCACGCAACCCACAAACAGCAAAAAGCTGTGTTAAATTCTCTCTCCTTTTCAAGCCCTCTCAGGTTTTACGTGGAGTTCATTAGCACGTTGGGTGCCACTCTGTTGTATTAAGAGCGGCAGGGCTGCGTCTCCGGCACCCGGCCGCCCACATGGCTAGCTTATGCCCCGAAATAATTACACGGAAACTGTATTCTTTTAATCACTGCCTGGCCCATTATAATGTTCCAACCTCTTATTGGCTAGCTCTTACATATTGATCTAACCCATTTCTAATATTCTGTGTAGTACCATGAGCTGGCTTACCAGGAAAGATCTTAACCTGCGTCTGTCTGGAGTGGGAGAATCATGGCGACTCACTGACTCGGCTTCTTTCTCCCAGCATTCTGTTCTGTCTACTCCACCCACCTAACAGTTGGCCTATCAAATGGGCCTAGGCAGTTTCTTTATTAATTAACCAACGAAAGCAACAGATTATAAAGAAATCACTCCCACATCATTCTTCCACCACGGAGTCTGGGATTTAAATCAGGTTGTGAGGCCTACATAACACTTGTTTTCTCCTGGTGAGCCATTTTTTCAGTCTTTTTTATGATTTTGCCAGTAAAATATCTCCTTATACATTTTTCTTATTTTCTAATTAGATTTTTAAATGTTAAACTTAAAAAAATTATTTTATTTTATGATCCTGGGGGGTTGAACCCAGAGCTTTGTATATGCCAGACAAGTATTCTATCACTGAGTCACATTCTCAGCCCTAATATTAAGTTTTGAGATGTTTAAATGTATTGGGGATAGGTGTTTTCAGATACGTAGTTTACAGACTTTATTTCAAACTGTATAAAGGTAAAAGAGTTTTGATTTTGATGAAATTAGATTTATTTTTGTTTCATGAAACAGTTTACAAATACACACACACACACGAGTGTTTGGTCTGCATATATACATATGCATGTGAATTCCTTTGGAAGCTAGGCGAGGACATCAGATCCCCTAGAACTGTACTTATAGGCAATTGTAGGTGCCTGATGTGGGTTCTAGGAACTGAACTTAGATCCTCTGCAAGAGCAACAAGTGTGCTTAGCTGGTGAGCCATTCCCTTTGTTGAGTTTTGAGTCCATGAGTATAGAAAGTATCTGTTTACCATTTGGTTTCTTTCACATACATTTTGTAGTTTCAAGGTTTATTAAATCAGAGAATTATACACAAAGTTCAGAATGGTGAACCATAGGATGTGATGCTGAGTGAGATAAGCTAGTAACACAAAGAAAAGTCTTGTGCTATTATTCTATTCATATGAGGCACCTCTAGTAGGCTCCACATTCCTAGAAACAGGCGGCTGAATGGTGGTTGTGGGAGCTGATAAGGAGTGAGAAAACAGAGGTTCGGTGTGGATAGTGAAGAATATTCTGGAGAGAAATGGTGCTAAGGATTTCCTTTTAAACTCTACATTTGAAAATAGCTAAAATAGTAAATTCTATGTATGTTTTCCACGCAAAAATTCTGGAAGGGGGCTGGGAACGTTGCTCCATTAGTAGAGTGCTTGTCTTGCATGTACAACATCATGCATTTGATTCCCAGAACTGCATAAAATAAACGTACATGCCTATAATCCCAACACTCAGAAAGTTGACACAGGGGGATCAGAATTCAAAGTCATCCTCCATTACATAGTGAGTTTAAGGCCAGTTTGGGATACATTGTCTTAAAACAAACAAACAACTATACAAACATACAGACTAAAAGGCAGATGTTCCCCTGTCCTGAGACCTAAAAAGTTAGTGCATCATGTTAGGAGATTTTGGCTCTCTAACTTTTGTTTGCTTGAGCTAAACTAGGGAGGGGAGAGTCCAGCTAGTTTTGATATTACATAGAAGTGCATGGTTCCTAACTATAGTCCAGTCCTCTTGGGTAAGAGTATAAATTTGTGGTGCCTTCACATCTTTATCTAGTAGGTTTGTCAAAACCAAGAGGAGTTCAATGGTTAGAGAGAGCTAGGCTGCATAATCCTGGACAAGTATGTTAGTCGAAACAGAAAGTGCACAGAGTAATGAGGCCATTTCACTGTCTCTGATTGTCAGGGAGAGTATTGGCATGTTGGTGGCCTGATCAGACAAAAAATTAAGCCATGCATCAAAAGGTGATAATATTCAGGGTAAATAGTGGGCTAGAGCTGCCAGAGGGTACTCCATGAGAAATAAAAAACAAAACAAAACAAAACAAAAAACCAAAAACAAGCAAACAAAAAAAACACGTGTGTGTAAGGTAAGGAGATATTTGAGAATAGAAACTTTAGGAAGCTCAGGTCAGAAAGGGTGATTGATGGAGGTGGGTCTTGTATCTATCTGTTGCTTTCATTGGTTAATTAATAAAGAAACTGCCTAGGCCCATTTGATAGGCCAACCCTTAGGTGGGTGGAGTAAACAGAACAGAATGCTGGGAGAAAGAAGCCGAGTCAGGGAGTCACCATGATTCTCCCACTCCAGACAGATGCAGGTTAAGATCTTCCCTGGTAAGCCAACTCGTTGTGCTACACAGAATATTAGAAATGGGTTAGATCAATATGTAAGAGCTAGTCAATAAGAGGCTGGAACTAATGGGCCAGGCAGTGATTAAAAGAATACAGTTTCCGTGTAATTATTTCGGGGCATAAGATAGCCATGTGGGCGGCTGGGTGCCGGGGACGCAGCCCTGCCGCTCTTATTACAACAGGTGATGATAAAGACTGCTTGGTAAGGCAGATCCTGGAGATGACAAGGTTTGCAACAGGCGAAGATGAAGCTTGAGAAAGGTAAAGATTTCAACTCAAGAAAATTGACACTAGAAAGATAGACCCACTTGCATAGACCACAAAGTCACTTTGAGTGATGAGATTTGAGCCAAATTTGATATCTGTAAAGATATTTATAACATGGGACAAACTCAGCAGAGTCAATGGTTGTGAGGAAGAAGAGGAAGAAAGCTATGCAGGCAGCTGTCATGGTTTGCCATGGAAAAGTCTTTATAAATAAGTCTTGCAGAGAGGGTAAAAGTGGGATTCGACTTTACAGCTGTGTTATTAACCTCCAGATGTTTGGGCATCTCTTTGCACTGTGTCTGGTACTGGGGACAAAGAAATGAAACACAGGTTCTGTTTTCAGTAAATGCTCAGACTAGTGGGGAAGGCAGACCCAGAAGTTATTCTACACTACAGAGTGGGAACAGCTGTTGGAGCCATGAGGGGATGACCTGCTTGGTGGTGAGGTCAGGGTCATGAAAGATGTAGAGGTTAAGTACTCAGGGAAGACTCATCAGATGGTTGCCATAGCAAGGAGTAACCTTCTGCATTCAGCAGAAGTTGTGTACTAGGAGATGAGGGCAGATGGTGCACTGCTGCAAGAGCATTTTAGCCTGAGTGTTATCTGTGAAAGAGAGTGAGTGGTAAGGGACAGTCTATATTTTAGGGACTGTGAAAAGACCAAATGTGGTGGCTTATGCCTGTAATCCCAGCCCTTGGGAGGTCAAGGTAAGGCGATTGCTACAAGCTCTAGCTCAGTTTGGCTTACTTGGAGAAGGTAGGCTAGCCTGAGCTATAATGAGAGACCTCAACTCGTAAAAACAAAAACAAATAAAATGAGAAAGAGGGAGAGGGAGGGAGGAAGAAAATGAGGGGGATAAGAGGAGAGGGAGGAGAGAGAGAGAGAGAGAGAGAGAGAGAGAGAGAGAGAGAGAGAGAGAGAGCATGTTAACAAAGTACAAAGGCTTTCGCCATGTAAAAATGTATCTTTGGACCTATGTATGGAAAAAAGGCATGTTCATATTATGTTCTCCTCCTTTTCAGGAAGTTTCTTTGATCATGACTGGTGTGATGTTTTATGGTAAAATGTGGTTACTATAAAGGGAACAAGCATGGAGTTACTGGAACCACATTTTCCTGGCTGTAAAGAAGTCATAAGAAACACCAGAGAATATGCTCTCTGCTCAGCAGCTTCCTGCTAGAGTGGTAAATGTATGCTTCAGGGAGGACTAAAGAGAAAGCCAGGAAATGAACTAGGGAAGAATCAGGTGTGGTTATGAGGTGAAGGGTTCTGAGCACCCCTGTCTATACCATGAAACAGGGCAAGCAAGAGTTTCTCCAGGGGAAGGTGCATTGGAGAAAGCTTGGGAAGGAAAGCAGAACTTGATGGAGGTGGGACTTGATAGAAATCCAATAGAGTTTGGCAGAGGGGTTAGAGAGTTTGATATAGAGACAGTTGAATGAAGACCCTATGTAACTTGATGGAGGGACAGAAGTGTAGTTGTACCAAAGAGTTCCACAATAGTCTGGAATGGCATATAACAAAGGTTAATTTATTTGGGGATAAACACAGAGTAAAGGTAGCAATTCGCAGTTCTCTGTGTGTGCTGGGACCTGGAACAGAATCCAGCAGCCAAGAGGGCTGATCACTCTTTATCTGCATTTATAGTACATAAACCATGCCCAAAGTGGATGGGTATCTTAAAGGCTATTGGCTGAAGGAGTTCCCACAACACTTCCTTTTGTCTAAATAAGAGAGTTCTAAGCCTATTACAAAACTATATACAATAAGAACAAATATCAAGTATTGTCCAGGGAAAAGAAGAGGCGAAAACATACATAAAAATTAGAATTATGACCAGCATGAACAACACCAATCACGAAACATATGTTTCAATAATTATCCTATCCTAAGGAGTCTAAGTCTTATATTAAAAATGGTGTGGCTAAGTCATGAGAGGAAAGTAACTATGACTGTCTAGTCTTCAACACCATCAAAGACCTGATGAGAGAAATATTACCTGAGTAAACAGGAAGTGCAATCAGGCAACTTCCAAATGGTGCAAGAAATGACAAAGACAACTGGCTTCCTGGGCAATACCCAAAGTCTCATTTGCAACATTGGGGCAACCAACTTCAGCCTATAGGCCCATAGTATCTGGTAGACTTTTCCATGAAGCAGGAAATTTGAAAGACTGTTTCACCTCTAATGACAGTTTGTCAGTCACTTTCTTCGGGGTCAATCATTTTGGGAATGTGGGCATAGTTTTCTCCAAATTACTTCCTGCTGTTTCTTGAGTAAAGTATTTTTAGGGTTCACAGAGACCTTTCTGGGGATCTTGTTCCATCAAACTACATTAGCCTGGAAGGAATCCACAGGTTCTCATCTTCTGTGGAAACAAAAGCAGAACCTCTTTTCCAAAGTAACATATACTTAGATTCAAATTTTGAAATCAGGATACCTTTATGTTGGGTTAGCTTAGCAGCCCGTACAATGAAATGTCTCTCTGTACTTAGCTCATTCACAGTAAAAAATTTTTAAAAACCACAATAATATTCATAATCCAGACAAAAATTCAGTCATTCACAGTCAAAAGTTCAAAGAAAAAACAATAATATATATAATTCAGACTCTCTGTGTGTACTCCATCTTTATGTGGCTTTTAAAAACTCTATTACTTTTTAACATTTAATTATCTTTACTCCTTTAATCTATGCCTTTCTGTACTCTTTCTTCTCTCTCATAAGCCCATTGTACATTTATTCAACACTGTGACCCATTCAGAGGTCTTTTTTGTCTGAATCTGTCTTATTGTGCATTGTGTTCCCACAACCCAGAAGAGCTTAGTAGATGGATGGAACAGTTGGACTCAAAGTCCTCACTCAGGTTAGACATGGAAAGACAGAGCTCATGGAGGACGGTTTCAGGGTACTGTCAAGAGTGTTGGACATAGACTTTGGAACAGAGCATCTAATGGATTTCATCTGGATTTCATGGTTTTGATCATTATTCTATGACTGTGTTTGAGAATGTCTTTGTACTTAGTAAATGTGCACTGAAGTATTGATAGGGAAACAATCATAGAAGTGAAGAAATGATTCTACTAAAAAGTACCTATCTATGACTACTATTGCCTGATCTATAACTTTCTGGCCTGCGCCTCAGAGATGTCAGGGCTGGAAAAAGTTTAAGAGATCATTAACTCCAATGGTTTCATGTCATATATGGAAATTGAAACCCAGAAAGGGAAAACTATCTGCTTGAGTCACAAAGCTGGTTGTAAAACTAGGCCTAGGACCACGGATTGAAATAAGGCTCCCTTTTCCCTACTTTTTTTTTCCTTTTTGGGAAAAACAACCAGTCTTGCTGGATGCCCCAAACCATCTCTTTCTGATCCTCCCTACAGCTGAGTCTCTTCCAAAACTAACCTACTGTCAGAGAACTACAGGGCTGACAGAAGGTGAAGTGGGTGCCCAAGGTCACATAGAGACCATGGAATCTGCAAGATTAGTGAAACAGGCATCCAGCATCAAGGGTACCATTCTCTTTTTTGCTTCACCTCACAGGGTGAGTTCAGGATTCTGAATTGAATTTGACCTTCATGGTATACCTTTGAGTCAGCTGATTGGCTGTTTGAGATGAAATGGGAAAACTTTGCTACACAATCCACAATGGTCAGTTAACCTGAACACTCTTATTAAAAAAAAAAAACTCAAGGTACAGCTAGGTGCATCAGAAATACCTGTGCTAGGGTGAAAATTCTAGTACTTGGGAGGTTGAGGGAGGAGACTCTCCAGTTTCCTGACAGTCTGGGAGAGTCATAGCAAGACACTTAAAAAAACAAACCAAAACAAAAACCACGAAGTACGTTGTATAGCATACCTGTTAAAAAGTATTAGTTAAAAGATGAGATTTGATGAAAGGGCTCTTGTTTCTGCTTTGTTATTTGTTTGGTTTAGATAAGGTCTTATCCCAGGCTGGCCTAGAACTAACTGTGTAGCCTGGCCAAGGTGGCTGTCTTAGCTAGGGTTTCTTTTCTTTTCTTTTTGTATTTATTTATTTGTTTGTTTGTTTGTTTGTTTTTACATCCAGACCAAAGTTTCCCTTTCCTCCTCTTCTTTCATTTCCTCCCTCACTTTGCCTCCCCCATCTACTCCTCCTCCATTTCTGTTCTGATATCCAGGTCTCACAAGGATATCAACCAATCATGGATATCAAGTTGCAGTGAGACTGGGTACCTCCTTTCCTATTAATGCTGGATAAGGCAACTAGGTAGGAAGAAAGGGTCTCAAAAGTAGGCAATGAGTCAAATACACTCCCTGCTCCCTCTGTTTGGAGTCCCACAAGAAGACTGAACTATGTAACCGTAACACATTTGTAGAGGGCCTAAGTTAGTCTCATAGAGGCTTGCTGGTTGTCGATTCACTGTGAGCCCCTGTGAACTCAGGTTATTGATTTTATGGATTTTCTTGTGGTGTTCTTGACCCCTCTGGCTCCTACAATCCTTCTGGTCCTCCTCCACAGGGGTCCCCAAGCTCCACCTAATGTTTGACTGTGGTTATCTGCATCTGTTTCCATCAGTTCCTGGGTTAAGCCTATTTGATTACCATTGGGCTAGGTAACAATTATGAGTATAGCAGAATATCATTAGGATTTATTGAACTAACTTTTTTGCCCATCTTATTTGGTTCTATCCCAGGTCCTTGGGTTATCCTTCCTCTGGGTCCTTTCCTTCCAGCCAGTGTCAGGGGTGAGATCCCTTTCGAGGTCTGGATCTCAAGCTGGAGCAGTAATTGGTTAGCTTCTCCCCAAAATTTCTATGCTACCTTTATTCCAGTGCATCTTGTAGCCAGGACAAATTTTAGGTTGAAGATTTTGTGGCTGGATTTGTGTCCCAATGCTTCCACCGGATGTCTTGCTTAGTTACAGGAAATGGCTGGTTCAGGCTCTGTATCCTCCATTGCTAGGAGTCTTAGCTAGGGTCATTGCTAGGATTTCTGAGATTTTCCATTGTATTAGGTTTCTAGCTTTTCCCAGAGATCCCCCATTTTATTTGTCTTTCCCAGTACTTTCTTTCTCCATTTTCCCTACACCTGATCCCTCCTGTTTCCATTCACAGGAAACCCTTTTTCCCTAACCACTGGTAATGTCTATTCTATTTCCACTTCATAGCAAGATTCATTCATCCCCCCTTGAGCCCTATTTGTTATGTATCTTATCTGGGCCTACAGATTGTAGCATTTTTTTTCTTTATATATAATATCTACTTATAAATGAATACATACTGTGTTTGCCTTTATGGGTCTGGGTTACCTCACTCAGGTTGAGTTTTTCTAGTTCCATTAGTTTCCAGTGAATTTCATGATGTCATTATTTTTAACAGATGCGTAATTCTCCATTGTATAAATGTAACATACTTTATCCATTCTTTGGTTGAGGGACATCTATGTTGTTTCCAGTTTTTGACTATTATGAATAAAGCTGCTATGGACATAGTTAAATAAGTGTCCTTGTGATATAGTAGAGAGTCCTTTGGGGATAGGCCCAGGAGTGGTAGAACTGGGTCTTGAGGTATATTGATTTCTAATTTTCTGAAAAACTGCCATACTGATTTCCAAAATGTCTGTACAAGTTTGTTCCCCTTGCTCCACATCCTCACCAGCATGAGCTGTCACTTGTGTTTTTGTCTTACCTGTTCTGACAGGTGTAAGATGGAATCTCAGAGTCATTTTGATTTGCATTTCCCTAATGGCTAAGGCTTTTGAACATTTCTTTAAGTGATTCTCAGCCATTTGAAAATCCTTTGTTGAGAATTTTCTACTTAGGTCTGTACCCCATTTTTTTTTTTTTTATGGTGAAAAAGTGTATATTTAGAATTAGCCAGCTGGGCTCAGTTTAGATGATTCCAATTTTGTTGGCAACATCCAGAGCATCATAATCAGGAGCCAACCGAACATATGCCTTCTTCTCTCCGTCGGGCCTTATGAGGGTGTTGACTTTGGCCACATCGATGTCATAGAGTTTCTTCACAGCCTGTTTGATCTGGTGCTTGTTAGCCTTGACATCCACAATGAACACAAGCGTGTTGTTGTCTTCTATCTTCTTCATGGCTGACTCGGTGGTCAGGGGGAATTTGATGATGGCATAGTGGTCAAGCTTGTTCCTCCTGGGCGCACTCTTCCGGGGGTATTTAGGCTGCCTTCGTAGCCGCAGGGTCTTGGGCCGCCGAAAGGTGGGCGATGTGCGGATCTTCTTCTTTTTGTGGCTGTGGACGCCTTTCAGCACTGCCTTCTTGGCTTTCAAGGCCTTCGCTTTAGCTTCGGCTTTGGGAGGGGCAGGAGCTTCCTTCTTCGCTTTCGGCGCCATCTTGACGAAAAGCCTGTACCCCATTTTTAAATTGGATTATTTGGTTTTTCGATGTCTAGATTCTTGAGGAGATATATATATATATATATGACATTAGTCTTCTGTCAGATGTGAAGTTGATGAAAATCTTTCCCCGTTCTGTAGGCTTCTATTTTGTCCTTTTGAGGAGACCTTTACCTTACAGAAACTTTTCAGTTTTGTGAGGTCGCATTTGTTAATTGTTGATTGTAGTGTCTATGCTATAAGTGCTCTGTCTTCTGTCTAGGAAGTTGTCCCCTGTGCCAATGTGTTCAAAGCTACTCCCCACTTTCTCTTCTGTCAGGTTTAGTGTATTTGGTTTTATATTGTGGTCTTTGATTCACTTGGAGTTGAGTTTTGTGTAGGGCAATAGATATGTATCTATTTACATTCTTCTACATACTGACATCCAGCATCACTTACTGAAGATGCTTTCTTTGTTCAATTGTAAAATTTTTACTTCTTTGTTATGGTAGTTTGAATGTAATTGGCCCCCATAAAGCTCATAGGAGTGGCACTATTAGGAGGTATGGCCTTGTTGGAGGAAGAGTGTCACTATGAAGGCAGGTTTTGAGGTCTCTTGTGCTCAAGTTGTACCAAGTTCACGGGTGCGGGAAGTCCTTCTGTCTATGTGTTGCTTTTATTTGTTAATAAAGAAGCTACATTTAGTGAATGGCTTGACAGAATATAGCCAGGCTGGAAGGAATATATATATATATGCCATGTAGCCCCCCAGAGACAGACATCATTCTGGAACCTTGCTGGTAAACCACAACCAAATGGCGATACACAGATAAATAGAAATGGGTTACCAAAGATATATGAGCTAGCTAGCAATATGCTTAAGCCAATGGCCAAGCAGTGATTTAAATAATATAGTTATTATTTATATTAATCAGAGGTAATGTCAGTCTTTGATGTTAAGGTATGTTTCTAGTATGCAGCAGAAGGATGGATCCTGTTTTCATATTCATTGTTTTATCCTGTGTCTTTTTATTGGGGAATTGAGTCCATTGATATTGAGAGATATTAATGACTAATGATTGTTAATTTCTGTTATTTTGTAGTTGTTGGTGGTATGTGTATGTGTGTTTTCCTTCTTTGGGTTTTCTCAGTGTAAGAATGTTTATTGCCTGTGTTTTCATGGATGTAGTTAACTTTCTTGGGTTGGAATTTTCCTTCTAGGGTTGGTTGTGTGGCAAGATGTTAATATTTGACTTTGTCATGAAATATCTTGTTTTCTCTATCTATGGTGATTGGGAGTTTTGCTGTGTACTGTAGTCTGGGCTGATATCTGTGATCTCTTACAATATCCAAGAACCCTGTCCAGGCCCTTCTGGCTTTTAGAGTCTCCATTGAGAAGCTGGACACCTATTGGCCTCTGACTGATAATTACAAACTTAGGGTGGCTCAGTGTTCTTGTTCTCCAAGAGCAAGAAACTTAAATTTTATTTGAAATTATCTGGTTACCAAATTCTGGCATTTAGAAGACCATTTGGAAGATCATGTCTAGGAATGGATGAACAAGTATGGTGCATCCAGAACCCAGTTCAGTACAATGTTCTGCCTCATAGGCTCATGGTTTCAGCCCATGACAATGCCCTCTGGTAAAGTACCAAGAACAGATTGCTGGTATTTCTGTCCATGCCTTTCTAGTCAAACAGCTTTGCTGACTCTTCCTTCTGAGTGCCTTCCCATTTGCCTCCCCCTCATTGCCAGGTTGGGTTGTTTTCACTTCACCTCTTGGAGTCCACAGCCTTCTGACAATTCTCTCCTGCTTTCCACCCTCTTAATACTTTTTGTTTTACATCCAGAATGATTTGTCTAAACTTGAAAGCAAATTATATCACTCCTGAATTTTACACATTTGCTGATTGAGTTTGGTGCAGACCTAAGTGTGGCTTACAAAGTAAGTTGTGGTCTGTTGTTTACTGACTCTAGTCTCTTCCCTCTTCCTGCTCATTCAACCCATGCTGTATTCCTGTCTTTGTGGACTACTTTCGGTTCCTTCAGTGAAACCAGTTATTTTTCACTTCCACATCTTTGCATCTGTTGACCCCTTTACTGACACATACCCTAACCTTCCAGAAGAGTCATGTACATAGTGCAATAATTGTGCTGTTCTGCTTAGGCTGTCCTTCTCACTCCTGTCAGATGCAAGAAGCCCTGCCTATGTGCCCAAGCTGTGTCTTAATTCCCACTTCCTTCCCTCCACTGTTTGGATTTCTTTAACATCAAGCTTTACTAATGCTGCTTCCTCTTTGAAGGGCCATTTCTCTCCTTCACACAACAGAACATAAAATACTGGCTCCTTTCCAAGGAATATTCAAACATAAAGGAATGTGGCTCAGATAACAAGATGAACTTTGTGCAAGTAGTTACAATGCATCCTAACATCCCAAACACCCTTTCATTCCTGCTTTCTTTAAATGTTGATGGTTCTGTTCTCTAGGCACTTTTTCTTCTATTCTTTCTTAATGATCCATGCAGAGTTCTCCTGTTTTCTTTTTCCATTTTACACAGCTGTGTTCTCATGTGAGCACATTTCAGACTTCATAACCTGGGACACACCTCTGTGCTCAACCACTCCTGAGTAATGGTTTCTAGTGAGTTTTTTAGTACTTTTATCTCTAGAGTATTGACCTTCAGCTTTAGCAAGAAAATAAAGATTAACAGTGCTTGCTACACTTGTAATTCTCTTACAGTAATTATTGTATAGTCCTTTTAAAAATAGGGTACCATGTATCACATCCTAGCAATTTGAGAAGGAACAGGTGGGAACACTAATGCAGAGATAAACGGCAAAGGCGAGGGAAGGTTCAGAATGACCTTCACAAACCATGCTACGGAACTAAGATTAACTGAAGAAATTTAAGAGGAAAGGAAGTAAATTAATACTTCTGTTCATGAATTAGTCATACAAGAACCAGAAAATAAGAACTATGATGGATAGCAGTTCAAAAGAAACTATTTTTTGACTTGGTTGTAAATGGGGAAAACCTATGGTAAATTAAGTCAATCAAGACCAATTATGAGACACTTGGAAAACAAGTGACTTGGGTACCCACTGTTTAAGAATCAAAGTAACCCTATGGTTAGGTTACATCTCAGTGAGACCAACCACCAGTTATGGGACATATACAATGACTACTACACATAGAATCTGGTAACCTCATTTCACTTAATAGCTCCTCATTGCTTATGGATATAGGGGTAGATCTTGATCTTCACCATCTGCTCTTTGTGCTCACTGTCTGCTCCCCAGTTCTTAGGTTGTAAGTTGGTTCAAGGTTGGCTGGCCCAGAATTAGTGAAGATTAATTTGTAGAATTATTGGAAGAAAGCAGGTTCCCAGAGGAAAAAAAGCTGCTAGTTGAACAGAGGGGTGATGACCTTCTTTTGGCTTATCACAGGAGGATTTCTGACCTGGAAATAACCTCCTGTAGACTTTTTAAACTTTTGTGAGGGATGAAATGTGGAACTGAAAAACTGCAAGTGACCCTAGTCTTTCAACATCTACCTTAGTGGTTATAAAGATATTCTTGAGATGGTTTTTGAAATATGAAAAATATAGACAAACTTTAGAGTCAATGTCTATAATCCCTGCACTTGAAACCATTATGAGTTTGAGACCAGAGTAGGCTACATTAAAAACCTGAGGCTAGCTTGATCTATGTTGTAAAAACTTGTCTCACACACAAAACAACATTAACAAGAACAAAATAAACACCACAAAGGCATTTGGGGATCAGGTGTCCAGAAGGGAAAAGAACGAAGGACAGGTGTCATCTCCCATTTGACAGGATGACTGGCTATAAGAAAGGTAAAACTGAATATAAAAAAGGTGACCATGGTGTTTATATGAAATTACTGTAACCACTATAACATTTTACATAGATGTGGGGCCTATTATTATTATTATTATTGTTATTCAAAATAGGGTTTGTTTTATATCTCTGGCTGTCCTGGAACTCACTCTGTAGACCAGGCTGGCCTTGAACTCACAAAGATCTGCCTGCCTTTGCCTCCCTGAGTGCTGGGTTTAAAGGCGGGCAACGCCACCGCTGGACTTAAATGTGGGGTCTTAAAATAGCACAGATGTAATCTCCTACAGTGTAGGTGTCAGAGGTCTCAAATGACTTTTACTGGGTGAAAAAACCTGGCTTCTTCTAGTGCCTCCATAGGAAATTCTTTGTTTCTGTGAGTTATTCTTTGTTTCTGGGAGGATTCCTTAGCTGTGGATTTTGCCTTCTCCTTTTCAGTAATTCAATCTTCTTTACCTTCCACTTTGATACTTTTGCTACATATTTAAAATCTACTAGGATAACATTTCCATCTCCAGAATCTTGACTTAATCTTAGCTGAAATTCCCTTCTGTAAGTTTTAATGTGTGATTTAAGTTTTAGTAATGCTTCTTTTACAAACGTGGGTGCTCTTGTGTTTGGAACATAGATGTTAAGAATTGAAATGTCCTCTTGGTGAATTTTTCCTTTGATAAGTTTGAAATATCCTTCTCCATCTCTTTTGACTAATTTTGATTTGAAGTCTATTTTGTTAGATATTAGGATAGCTATACCAGCTTGCTTCTTAGGTCTATTTTCTTGGAAAATCTTTTTCCAGCCCTTTAATCTGAGGTAATATCTGGCTTTGATGCTGAGGTGTGTTTCTTGTATGCAGCAGAAGGAAGGATCCTCTTTTTATATCCATTGTTTTTGCCTGTGTCTTTATATTGGGGAATTGAGTCCATTCATATTGAGAGATATTAATGACTCATGATTGTTAATTTCTGTTATTTTGTTGTTGATGGTAGTGTGTGTGTGTGTGTGTGTGTGTGTCTGTGTCCCTTTTTTGGGTTTTGTTGGTGTGAGATTATTTATTGCCTGTATTTTCATGGGTGTAGTTAACTTCGTTGGGCTGGGGTTTTCCTTTTGGTCCCTTCTGTAGGAATGGAGGTGTGGCTAAATATTTTTTAAATTTGACGTTGTCATGAAATATCTTGCTTTTTCTATCTATGGTGATTGAGAGTTCTGCTGTGTATAGTAGTCTGGGCTGGCATCTATGGTCTCTTAGAGTCTCCAAAATACCTGTCCAGTCACTTCTGGCTTTCATGGTCTCCATAGAGAAGTTGGGTTTAATTATAATAGGTCTATTATTGTATGTTACTTGACCTTTTTCCCTTGTAGCTTTTAATAGTCTTATTTTATTCTATTGGTTAGTGTTTTGATTATTATGTGGCATGGGAACTTTCTGATTCAATTTATTTGGTGTTCTGTAAGATTCTTCTATTTTTATAGGCATGTCCTTCTTTAGATCAGGAAAATTTTCTCCTATGATTTTGTTAAATAAGTTTTCTGGTTTTTTGAGCTGGGATCCTTTTCTATTCCTATTATTCTTAGGTTACTTTCTTTTTATACCATCCCAGATTTTCTGGATGTTTGTTAGGAGTTTTTTAGAGTTAGCATTTTTTGACCAATGAATCTATTTGCTCTATCAAATTTTCAGTGCCTGATATTTTATCTTCCATCTCTTGTATTCTGTTGATAATGCTTGCATCTGTGGTTCCTATGTGCTGGCCCAGACTTTCCATTTCCAGAATTCCCTCAGTTTGTATTTTCTTTATTGTTTCTGTTTTGATTTTCAGATTTTTCAGGTCTTGAATAGTTTCATTTACCTGTTTATTTTATTGACTTTCTTGACATTCTTCGAGGAATTTATTGATTTCTTTCATTTTTTTCTTGTATTTTCCTCTATTTTTATAAGGGAGTTTTTTGTTTTCTCTTTAAGGACCTCTATCATGTTCATAAAGTTGTTTCTAAGGTCATTTTCTTGTACTTTGGCTGCATTGGGATATTCAGCTCTTGCTGTTGTATAATAGCTGGGCTCTGGTTAATTCTTGTGTATGATATAAGTGAGGGTCCAAGCTCATCTTTTTGCATACACTTAATAATTCTGTAATGATTTTTGGTGTTATTACTGAGGATAGGTTAATACTTCATTAAATGAGGATATTATAAATAATGTAACACTAGTAAGACACCGTCTTTCCAAAGAATGTCCTGATTTGTAGCATCTGTTAGTTTCTTTGATGTAAATACTTCAAACTATCACTGAAAGTCAACTCACTGAAGTGGGAAAGATCACATTATTGGTTTTGAATTGCTTCATCCTAGCTCTAGCAGGATATTGAATCTGTTTAGTTAACATCCTTAATGCTGTCCCCTTTTTACTCTTAATGAACAGAACATGCACAGAAAGAAGAAGCAATCTATTTATCCCTGTCACAAATAAAGCTGGAGCTCTTGGTGGGGGGATTCCACACCCCCCTAAGTATTTAAATAGCTGTGGACTCTGCAGCTTTCCTGTGGGAATGTTTGACTTCATCTATCACATTTACTTTTAGGACAACTCTCAGCTTTGTTTTCTGGTAGAGATAAAAACATTTGATAAAGAAGGACCCTAAGAGGGATGCATGGATTGCCCTGGGAAAGGAAAATAGATGAGATCTCCTGGGTAAACTGAGGGTGGGGGCGGTCAGGGGAGGGAATGAGGGATGAGAACATGAGGGAATGGTTGGTCAAGTTGAGGGAGGGACGGAGTGCAAGAGCAATGAAAGAGACTCTTGATAGAGAGAAACCTGGTGCTAGGGAAATTCCCAGGAATCCACAAAGATGACCTCAGTGGAGAGGGTGACTGAACCGACCTTCCCCTGTCATCAGATTGCTAAGTACCCTAGCTATTATCATAGAGCCTTCATCCAGTAATTGATGGAAGAGATGCAGAGATCCATAGCCAACCAACAGGCCGAGCTCTGGGAGTCCAGTCAAAGAGAGGAAGGTGGGATTATATGAGCAAAGGATTATATGATTCAAGATCATGATGGGGAAATTCACAGAGACAGCTGACCCGAGCTAGTAGGAGCTCACAGATTATGGACTGACAGCTGGGAAGCCTGCATGGAACTGAATTAGGCCCTCTGCATGTGGGTAGCAGTTGTGTAACTTGGTCTGTTTGAGGGACCTCTAGCAGTGAAACCTGGTGCATGAGCTGGCCTTTTCGAGTTCATTCCCTGTGGTGGGATGACTTGCTCAGCCTTGAGCAGCAGGGAAAGGCATGGTCCTGCCTCAACTTAGTGTGCCAGGCTTTGTTGACTACCCATGGGAGGCCTTACCCTTTCAGAGGAATGAATGGGGGATTGGTTGGAGAAGGTGCTGGAGGGAGAAGGAGGAGTGAAAGGGAGAACTGAGGTTGGTGTGTAAAATGATTAAGAAATTTAAACTAAAAAAATTGATTTATTATGATAAAAATGAAGTGTAAAAATTGGTCAACATTTTGTAATTTCATGTAGGCTGATTCAAAATTTAAATTACAAAGGTGACTCACCTTCCCTTTTTTTTCTTTCTTCTCAGGAATCAAATATGAAATTAAGAAAATGCCAAAGAGCAAAATATTCATCTCCACAAGCATTCAGATGATATCAAGAGCTGCTTTCTGAAGGCATCAGAGCAATGCAGGAGATTGAAGTCGCAGACTGTAACTAACTCAGAGAAATGAACCTAAGCTTCCTGGGGCAGATGTGTTTAAGAAATAGCTATTAGTAAGTATGTGTAGCTAAGTATGACAGGCATAGCTTTAAATACATTGTTACAAAGTGGCAGGGGCAGGGTAACTGGAACTGTGAGCAGTGTGAGGAGTCTGGAGGGACAATCTGACTTGAGTTCCTGGCACTACTTGACAAGACTTTTATTCAACGTCTTTATAACTGCCATTATTTTAACTACCCATTTGGAAAGCAAGGCTCAGAGATGTCAAAATGCCAACTCGAGGGCTTTGACTTGTAAACACCTGTCCTTTTAAGGCTTGTGTTCAATGTGTGTTATGCGTCAACCAGGAAACTCAGACTCTGTCTATCACGACCTCCTGGGACGCCAGTGGTCCATTAGCTAACACTCTGGCTCCTCTATACACTGTGGGTATTATACCAGACTTTGTGCCATAATCCAAGGGTGCCACGCTTCTGGGATTTGTTCATAACAAACCTTCATCTTAGAATGATCATGCTGTGTTTTATTCTAAGAAACGTCTGTCATCTTTCTTCTTTCTTTCTTTCTTTCTTTCTTTCTTTCTTTCTTCCACAACTTTCTTCCTTTCTCCTTTCATCTTTCTTTCCTTTCACTCTATTTCTTTCTGTTCATGAAGAGTGGTTTTCCTTATGATATTGAAAGTTGGACAGTGTTGAAAGTGGATAGAAAATAAGCATCATTCACTGTGGAGGCTTTGTATACCAATCTAACTCAATTAGAACTACATTAATCGGAGTTCCTTTCTTGTGGGATTCCAGACAAGGATACTATTTATATGAAAATGTGTGTGTGTGTGTGTGTGTGTGTGTCTTTGCTTGTCTGTCTGTGAACCATGTGCATGAAGGTAGTAAAGAGGCCAGAAGATGTTCAACTCTCTGGAACTGGAGTTACAGGTGGTTGTGAGCCACCTGATGTGGGAGCTGAGAACAGAATTTTGATCCTTTGCATAGCAGCAAAAACTTTTAACTGCTGAGCCATCTCTCCAACCCCCCAAATAGCTATTTAATGTGAGATTTAGAAGAAAGTGGAGACAAGGCTGCTGTGTTACATTGAAAAGATGGAAACCATGTCTCAAGTCCTGTGATGGCTTACATACACAATTGTCGATCTGTTGTATTAAATCTGGCCACACCTATAACTACTGGGTGTTTTCTCTCTGATATTATTTAGAGTTAACTCCAAGGACTCATGTTTGTGGCTTGATTCTCAGTATATGGGTGGTAAGACCTGTAACATCACTGAGCCAAGTGGGAGGTGATTATGTTATCAAGGGATATTGCTCTTGGAAGGGAATTCTCAGAGGACTCTGAGTGGGCCCCACAAGAGACAGGCCTTTCTAGCTCTTCAACTTCCTGCCATTCTATGTGACATTTTCCTTCTCACCAGTGCTCTGGTTGGTTATGAAGCCTTTGCTGTGCAGTGATGTGGTGATACAGTCTTCGTGGGAGCTGAGTCGAGGTGGGTGTCGTGTTGAATCTCCAAAGCTTTGAGTTAAGTAAACCTTTGTTATTTATAAAATATTGGCCTTAGGGATTCTATTATACCAGAGGAAAATGGATTGATGTATCCTTTTACTTTGTTATTTTCGTATGTAAAATGTGGACCAAAAGAATCCTATATTTTTGTTTTTTAACATTAATTTATTTGTGTGTGTCTATATGTGTGTGCACATAGGGAGGTCAGAGGATTATTTGTTAGGGTCAGTTCTCTCCTTTCACCATGTGGTTCTTAAAATTGAACTCGGGTTGTCAAGCTTGGGGTAAGTACCTTTACCAGCTGAGCCATCTTGCCAGATTTTTATTTTCCATTTTAATTTAATAATGTTATGAACATATTTCCAGATGGATGCAAATTCTTTAAAATATTTATTTGTATCATATGTCATATTGACCAACACTTAGTATTTCTGAAATTATTAAACTATCTGCCATTTTACTAGTATGTGCTAATATTACCCTAAAATGGACTACTTAGCATTTTAGTAATCTTAAACTTTTTAAATTGCTCTTCAGAAATGCTTCACTAATATACATTTGTTTCAAATCACATGTCTGTGTCTGTTTTTGCCTTATCTGGACCCATACTGTGCATTTTCATTAATAAAATAAAATAATATTTCTCTACCACTTTTAGCAACCAAAAGAACTATGTATTTTTATTGTTATTTCCTTGTGATCAGTATTCTTATACTGATGTTATTGCATTTATTCTTTGATCTATTTGTATCCTTGATAATTATTTAAAATAAATGAATAAATTAACTTCAGTTTGTTATAGTTTAAATTTTTGATGTAGCATATTATACTTTATAATGTATGTCAATATCAAGTATGCAAAACTCTTTTCTACTACAATATTTTTCTTGAAATTTTCTCAGAATATCACATCATTAGGAGAGGAGTTCAGTAAAAGTTCAGTTCAGCTTCGTTTGTTAATGACCACAGACCCTAACTCTTGTTGGGCCCAAGTCCTTCATTGCCAACCATTTTCCCAGTCTCTGGAGCACCCACCACACTTGGCTCATTCATTTATTTTTCAACAGAGAGACAGTCAAGGAAAGAGTTAAAGAAATGATTTATACCAGAACCACCTATAAGTTCCCTCTGACCCTATAAAATTGTGAATCCTCATTGTGACAGCTGCTAGTATCTGTCGTGGGGAGTCATGTACTATCTCCTCACTCTCTCCTAGACTTTGGTTGACACCCAGGAGTCGGAATCATAAGCCAGCAGAGAGCTCATGCTCCCCTGTGGATGGAGACATAGAACTGGCCCTTTCTGGTTTGTCCACAAAACGGGAGGGCAGCCATTTTGCCAGGGGTACAACCACAAGCCTTTGAAACAGCTGCCGGAGGTACTTCCGGAACCGCTCACCCACAAAGACATAAATGACTGGGTTGATGCAACAGTGGGTGTAGGCAATCACCTCTGTCACCTGTATGGCCAGGTCCAGCTGTTTGCTCTGCTCACACTGATTGGTGAATAGAACGTCTTGGAAAGCAGAAACAAAGACAGTCAGATTATAGGGCGTCCAGAGGAGGAAGAAGAGAATTGTGATGGCAAATATCAGACGCACAGCTTTGACCTTCTTCTCACTGGGTCGTCTGAGCAGAATGCTGATGATTCCTGTGTAGCAGATGATCATGACTAACAGAGGCAAAATTAGTCCAAGGAGGTTCAGCTTCAGAGCCTGAAATCGCTTCCACTGTTTCAGGCTCTCGAAGGGGTAATGAGGGCTACAGGTGTGGTGAGTGAACTCCCACTGGGCTTTGAAAAAGTATAAGCCAGGAATGGAGGCCAAGATGGCTAGGGCCCAGGTGATGATACTGGTGGTAATGCCAAAAGTGACAGTCCGGGCTCGCAGAGCAAACACTGCATGGACAATGGCCAGGTACCTGTCAATCGTCAGCAGTATGATAAAGAAGATCTCACTGTATAGGCCCAGGTAATAAAACCCAGAGAGGACTTTACACATGGCATCACCAAAAGCCCAGTTGTCTTTTAACTTGTAGTCAATCCAGAAAGGCAAAGTGGAAAGGAAGATCAGATCAGAGATGGCCAGGTTGAATAGGTAGATGCTGGTCATGCTTCGAAGTCTCTTGTACTGCATGAGAACCAGAATCACCAAGATATTGCCTATCATGCCAATGATGAACACCAGGGAATACAGAGGGAGTAGAAATCCAGCCCCAAAGGCTCTTACAGAAACCTTTTGGCAAGGGGTAAACTGCTCATAGTCAAATTCTGTGGTTGTATAGTAGTCTTCTGTGGTAGCTGGACTCTCCATCAGGGACTGGTCAGGAGCAATGGCTTCTATATTTATTTTTCTATTAAAGACAGAGGGTTCTAGGCAACAAAGACAAGACAATGGTTACATTTTTTTAGCTAATAAACTGCTGATTTAATCTTAGTGATTATAAAATCCTAGTGATGAAATGGAGGGCCAGGAGCTCTTGCATTTCCTTCTTACATGGACATTATAATCTAAGAGGGCCACAGAACAAATAAATGAGTGTGTGAATAATTCATTCAATTATTCTAAGAGTGACTGTGTAAGAAGTTCAATGGATCAAACACAAAAGAGTTTTTGTTCTAACTAATGTTCTAACTAATCATTGTTCTAACTAATGATTTCCAAGTGACCCCAAGTGACTGAATTTGAACTTAGTGTTCAACACCTGTTAAGGGGGCAAGTTGATTCCATTCAGAGGTGATGAAATGGGGTGCACATTGCTACTTGATACTACAGTGTGGCTCAGTACCTCAGAAGTGATGACACAGAGTTTGCCCCCAAGCTATTGAAATGTGGGACAAGACACAAAACAAGAGCTAAAGTAGAAAGCCATGAGTGTTTTGTTCAACTCCAGCACTGAAATTATTTGACTCTGCTGCCTCTCATCACAATGCTGGCTTTGTTACTGGAGTCTCCACAAAAGCTCTGGGAAGCAAGACAGTCCTGGGTAAGAACAAATGTTCATAGCTATGGAAAGTTATTATTATTTATCTTATTATCCAAGAGACTAGACTACTTTCAGTTGGTAATGGGACAATGCACGCTCTTTAATGAAAAATATCATTATACTCCAAGATCTGTAGATCTGATATAGCAAATTCCTGCTAGAACAATCTATCACTTTATAGGATGAGACTCAAGATACCAGGCTGGTTGTTTGGCTTAGGCTGATCCATGTCACATGACCTTTATATGGTATAGGTAGTTTTACAGTTAACTCAGTAGCCCTCTGTGAGCATCATGAGAAGGCTGGAAGGAGGACATGGCCTGTAGACATGACCTTGGCTGTGTTTGTAGAAGAAGCAGAAGGCCCATGTTGTCATTGACTCTCCCAGGCCTGTGAATATCTGCTTGTAGAAGTCTTCCCCAGAGCCCCTTCCCAGTGCCCATGTATATCTCTAGAACTTGGAATCTTCCAGTAAGTAGTTTCCTGTAGCTTGTTCATTTGTGAAGTGTCTGGGAAAAGATGACAAGAAGTATTTGGGCCCAGAGTGATGCCAGATGTTTGTTATGGCTCATAAGTGTCAGTGTGTACGTCTGTTCCATCTCTACACAGCATGTAACTGTGTCATCACAGAAGTTAACAAACATTATTAACCATTTTAGGTAGAGGCAAGTTTTGTGTATTTTGTAGCAACTTGCTACCCAGGTCTTCTTGGTTAAATAACTCAGAACTGTCATGCACCCCAATGTCAGGTACTGTTACTTATTTGCTAGTAATTCATGGTCTCACTGGTTTAGGAATCCCAGAGCGTCTTGCTGTGTGGTGTGTAGAGAATTTCAAGATCAGAAAAGAATGGCTATGAAAATCTAAAGGTTTCTTGTTCATTGAAAATTTGTAGCTGTGCTACCTTTTCCTAACCCATGGAAGGAAAGGCAAAATAGGAATTTGCTTCAATCAGTCATACCCAGCTTTCTTCTGCATAAAACAAACCCGCATCATGTTAGAATACAACAGATGTATCCCAAGACTCTATCTTTGCACCTGCTACCTCTAGGTGGTGACTTTCTACCTTCTCCAAGACAGTAGTCCCAGTTTTGTGATTTTAATTTTAAGAAATTGGTTCAGGATTTTTATAATTTTTTACATGCAATGATTTTTTTTCACTAATATATATTTTATTTCTGCCATTTCTTCATATACTATATTATGTTGGCCTTTATATGAACAAGGATATCTTTTAAAATAGATTTCCCTGAAAGGCATTTCTTGTCTTTTTATGCCGGTTTACTTTCTTAATCATCAACAACAAACTGTCAAGATCACTTTCTAGAAAATGTTTTATACCTGAACATCTAGCTTTAGGAATACACACAAGATCTTCAGTATTCTTGAGTATTAATTGCTTTACAGATATAGCAATAGGTTACATAGGAGCCATCTGATTCTCAAAGTATTACCCACTGTTGAGGATCCCTGTGCCTTTGTGATTTCCCTTCACACTAACTAGCATCATAGAAAAGACAAGTACCACTTACTCTGTTTCCAGAGGATTTTGTCCACACAGGCTTTGTTTCTTGGTTTTTAAGAGTCTTTATGAATTCATGGTGCAAGGTCTTGAACAAGTAAGAAGTTCTTGGTATCTTGTGAGATGATGGAGATTGGACTCTGGTTTTACAGTCTTTCAAAATGACAAGAAGGATGTAAAGTTCTTCTTTTTGTATGGTTGGCTGCCTATGAAACACCACGATGCCCACCAGTGGCCAATTCCTGGGGTCCAAATTTGATACATGTGTTTTCTCTGTCCTCTCTGCTACAGTTCCAGGAAAGTTCTAGTCTTCTCAGAAGGAGCTCTACCCTACAAGAATTGCATAGGGTGTGGTTGGGTGGAGTTGAGTTGGACCATGTGAGTGACAATGAGTTGTTCCCCAGAACTCATGGAGCAACTGAATGCATAAGTGTGGGCGTGTAAATGTGGCGGCTGGTCACAGAGTTCTTGTGGTCAGTGAGAAGGCTTTGAAAAAAAGATTGCAAATAGAAAGGTCTAAAGCAGAACCCCATGTCTTGTTCCTCAAAATTATCTGACTGATGAATGAGGACCTAGAGAGACCTGCCCTTTTCTTCTGGGTTCTACACTGATGTTATTTCTATTTGTACTCTAACTGCTTCCTATACCCCTCCTCTGCTCCCAAATCTCTTCCCAACCAAACTTCAAAGGATGATTTCCCTTCAAGGATATCTGGCAGGAGAGTGCATGCTGTTTACTCTTCCTTTTCTGACAGGTATGATGATACATGTCTTTAATTCTCAGCACTCAGAAGGCAGAGGTAGGATGATTTCTGTGAGTTCCAGGCCAGCTTGGTCTACATAGCAACAGCCAGGGCTACACAGAGAGACCCTGTCTTAACAAGCAATCAGGCAAACAAACAAACCACACATTAAAACATTGGATATGTTCAGAGTGGCATGGCTGTATGGTGTAGGAGGGTCTTCTGTCTATGTGTTACTTTCATTGGTTAAATAAAGAAGCTGCCTTGGCCTTTTGAAAGGCCAGCCCTTAAGTGGGTGGAGTAGACAGAACAGAATTCTGGGAGGAAGAAGGCAGTGTGGCAGACACTATAGCTCTCCTCTCTGAGATGGATGCTTGTGAGACTCATACCGGTAAGCCACAGTCAAGTGGCAGTACAGATTATTAGAAATGGGTTAGATTGATGTGTGAGAGTTAGCTAATATGAGGCTAGAAATAATTGGCCAGGCAGCAATTTAATTAATCCATATCTCCATGTGATTATTTTGGGCATAAGCTAGCTGGGCGGGATGGAACAAGGGCCTGCACTCTCCTTTTACTACAGCTGTAGACTCTTCCCTTCTTGATACTCTTGATTCATGCATGCACTGGGAAAACATGGTCCAAGTGCCAAGCCCAGCAGTTCCCTACACCTCTCTCAGACTAAGGTTTCATTCTTTCGAATGAGAACAATGAGCACTTAGTCTCATAGCAGGAGTATGAGATAAAAGAGTACATGAAGAGCATCAGAGTGTTTGGTACAATGATAAAGAAGCCAGAAATACACACCGAATAAAAGATATCACCATGAACAAATAGTATTGGTCAAACTGGATGGCTGCATGTAGAAGAATTAAAATAGATACATACTTATCACTGTGTACAAAACTCAACTCCAAATACATCAAAGACTTAAACATAAGACCAGATAAGCTGACTTTAATAGAAAAGAAAAGTAGGGTATAGGTTGAATTCATTGGCACAGGAAAAAAGCTTTCTGAACTCAACACTTAGCCCAGGGGCAGGGAACCATGAAGTTGTCCTGGCCTAGCTGCCTTGAGAGGCATTCATCATATTTTTTCAGGTTAGAGTCCATGGCTCCTGGGGGCATAATTTGCCTTCCATTTCTGAGAATGCACCTCAAAGTCAATGAAGCATTCTGGCCACCTTGTGATTCTCTGTATGTTCCTGTAGTAATCAAGAAAGCATGGAAACTTGACAGGACAATTCGTTTTAGACATTAATCTTGTGTACTCTGTATAGCTTGCAAACTTCTTTGTATCCTGGAAAATACAACTGTATTGACCTTGGCAATTGCCATTATAGTCTGTGTCTGATAAAGGTGTAAAAATGTGATTGCTGTTAATAAAATTGTCACAGTCTCAGTTATGCTGTGGCACCTCCAACCCAAGCCTGATTTCATTCCTGGATGTCATATCAGGTGAACTTATCCCAGTAAGTAAGCACAGGCACTTACTCGCAGACACGAAGAACAACAATTAGTGAATGGGACCTCATGAAAGAAATTTGTGCGAAGTGGCAGGCTACAGAATGGAAAAAGATTTTTTACTAACTACACATCCTACAGAGAGATAATATCCAAAATATACAAAAACCTCGAGAAATGGGGCACCAAAGAAACAAATAACCAGTTTGAAAATGGGATACAGGTCTAAACAGAGAATTCTTAAAAGGGGAAACTCAAATGGCCAAAAAGCACTTAAAGGAATATTCAACTTCCTTCACCATCAGGGAAAGCTAAATCAAAACTATTTTAAGATTTCATCTTATACCAGTCAGAATGGTTAAGATCAATAAAACAATTAACAACTCAATGCTGGTGAGGATGTTGAGTAAGGGGAGCACTCATCTATTGCTGGTGGATGTGCAAACTTGTACATCCACTATAGAAATAAGTATGGTGATTTCTCAGGAAGCTGGGAAACAATATACCTTAATATCTAGCTACACCACTCTTGGGAATATACCTAAAGCACTACACATTATACTACAGAGATACTTTCTCAACTGTGTTCACTGCTGCTATATTTATAACAGCTAGAAATTGGAAGCAATCAAGATGTTCATCAACAGATGAATGAGCAAATAACATGTGATACATTCACATAATTGAGTATTACTCCGCCATTAGAAAAATGAAATTTGCAGGTAAATGGATGGAGCTAGAAAAAAAAATCATCCTGAGTGAGGTAGCTCAGGTTCAGAAGGACAAATATTGGTATGTTTTGTTTGTATGTGAAATTAGCTGTTAAGTCATTGATAAGTACCACTGCCCTGAGGCCCAGTCTCCAGCAGCTCAGGGTGTGAGGAAGAGCCAACACCAATAGAGTCAGTGGACTATCACCCAAGTTGACTGTCTGAGGAAGCAAAAATTCTCTGGGGCAATGAGGGGGCCTAAACTCAACTCTTGAGGCTGGTGAAAAAGGGGAACCCACACACTCTTAGGGTCTTTCTCTGTTCTCTCTCCTGTTCTTTATTTTTTTTCACCTCTATTCAGATGTATCCCCTTCTGTCTTTCTCTTAATGTCTTTCTTGTAACTAACTTTATTTTTTACCTTATAGTTTATATATTCCAGCAAAATCTTTCAGGTGATGTAAAAATTACATTGTGGTTACTTTATATTTTTCAGGTGAATGATTATAATGAATATAGGTAGAAAACATTTTTTATATTCTTTATATGATTAAACATTTTATGTATTACAAGTATAAAACAAGTTTTTCCAAGAACCCATACATTCATGTACAAGTCATTTGTCATAGATTAGCAGAGTGTAAGCAAGCAAGGTATTTCTCTCAGCCAGTTCTTTTACTGGCAGGCTGATTTTGTGGTTACAAAGAAAAGATCCATCACTTTATTACTTATCTCAAAAGGTAATCTTATAAGGAATCTTAAAAGAATCACAACCCTAAACTTTTATATATGGAAAAACAATGTCATCTCTACTTTAAATCCCCAGGGTACATACCCACTCATCAACAATTTTATTTTTTATATCATCAGGAAACTGATGGCAGAAATGGGTACAAGGATTTAATCATCATCCTTGATCACCAACCAATCCTAGTAAGAAAGGCCCGGCAACTAATAATAATTGGGCAGCTTTGTTCTTGTTATTTGACCTCAAGGAGTCTCTTACTCAACTGTGTGCCTTTCTAAACTTTAAATTGTTTCTTTGGTTTTTTTTTAAGCTTCAAAGCTATTAACAAAAGCATTTTAATCTAACCTTAATTTGTATTATCTCAAAGCTTTGTTTTAGCTATGATTCACACTGAAGCCTGTGAACACATCTCTCAACATTAAGATTAAAAGAACTTGAGATGAGATAGCTGGGCTTCTGGAACTCAATTATCTTCTTTTCTTTCTTTTTTTCTTTTTTTTCTTTTTTCTTTTTTCTTTTTTTTTTTTTTTTTTGGTTTTTTGAGACAGGGTTTCTCTGTAGCTTTGGAGCCTGTCCTGGAACTAGCTCTGTAGACCAGGCTAGCCTCGAGCTCCCAGAGATCTGCCTGCCTCTTCCTCCCGAGTGCTGGGATTAAAGGTGTGCGCCACCACCGCCCGGCATTCAATTATTTTCTTAATCAATAACCTATGTCACAGTCTAAATGGCTCCTCATGAGAAACTAGCTGTGTGACATTTCCTTGTTCTTATTTTCTATCCTCTGCAGCCCCTGCTTTATCAGGGGTGGGAGGCAACACTATGTCTTGCTTTTTACCTATATTATTCTTCCCAATAAGCTAACCTCTGTTTATTAAATTACTAATGTCCTATTTAAATTACTATTGTATAAAATCATTGCTTCAGTTAAACAGTACACCTTAGGAGGAAATCATCTTCACAATAATCCAGAAGTAAAAATGCCCACTAGAACAGGATATTTTCATGAGCTAATCATATCACATTAAAGGTAGTGGGGGTGTTCCCACACCCGTTTACAACATGTCAGATACCAGAGGAAAATGAGCAGCAGCAAGCATGAAAAGACTCAGCAATAGCAAGAGACATTCTGGGGCTGAGGCTCTCTGGGCCTTGCTTCCTGGTGGGCTGACTTCCTGAACCTCAACTGCCATCTACTGTTCCTCTGACATACCCACTGGCGTATCAACAAGTTACATTCAATATAACCACAGTGGTGACGTATACAGTAAAGGACTAGGAGAAGAGATGGATCTCCCTAGGAAGGGGAAGTAGAATTGATAGTTGTGAACGGATAATGACTGGGCTGGAATGGGAGGATCAAATGTGAAGAGGGAGGGAAGATAGAATTGAGGGGTGACTAGGAGGTGGCACATCAAAAAACTAAGAGCAATTTGCGAAGTCATATCGAAACCTAATACAGTAGAACTTCCTCAAATATATACGCATGAATCTGATCTAAATGAAATCTCCAAACAAAGGGAAGACAGAAGCCTAGCCGAACCATCTCTTGCTCACAAATGAAGTTTCCAGTACCTGGAAAGGTTTATATATAATTGAGTTATTGATCAAAGGGGTCACAAGTAGAACTCCCAAGCAACCCAAGCAATTGTCAATGCTATTGTCTGCTCCCCATAAACCGCTAGTAAGGCCCTATTGCTGAAGACAACTCCTACATAACTCACTGAGCATAGCTGGTGTCTACCTAGATAGAGCCTTCACCCCTATGAACTAATAACGTTCATAGTACTGGAAGGTACTCTGCATACTACCAAAGGAGAGAGGTAAAACCAGCCTGCTACACACCCTTTGATCTGTAATAGTGACCTGCCTACAAGATACGCTGATGCAATAGTGGCACAAAGTTTGTGGGAGTAACCAACCAAGATCTGATGTGATTTAAGGTCTACTCCATGAGATGTAATCCATACCCAGCACTGCGCTGGTAGCCAAGAACTTGATACTAGATAGGACAGGGATGTAGAGGAAAACCAAATACTACTGTTTTGCCAAAACAGTGGTTCTCAAGATGTAGGTTCTTTATATATTTTGGAGATCAGACCTTTGTCTGTTGCAGGGTTGGTGAAGATCTTCTCCCAGTCAGTGGGTTGCCTTTTTGTCTTAGTGACAGTGTCCTTTGCTTTACAGAAGCTACTCATTTTCAGGAGGTCCCATTTATTTAATGTTGTCCTTAATGTCTGTGCTGCTGGGGATAAACGTAGGAACTGATCTCCTGTACCCATATGTTGTAGAGTACTTCCCACTTTTTCTTCTATCAGGTTCAGTGTGTTCAGACTGATATTGAGGTCTTTAATCCATTTGGACTTGAGTTTTGTGCATGGTGATACATATGGATCTATTTTCATTCTTCTACATGTTGACAACCAGTTCTGCCAGCACCATTTGTTGAAGATGCTCTCTTTTTTCCATTGAATACTTTTAGCTCCTTTATCAAAAATCAGGTGTTCATATGTTTGTGGGTTAAAATCAGGGTCTTGTACTCGGTTCCATTGATTGACTTCTCTGTTTTTATGCCAATACCAAGCTGTTTTCAATACTGAAGCTCTGTAATAGAGTTTGAAGTCAGGGATGGTAATGCCTCCAGACGATCCTTTATTATATAAGATTGTTTTGGCTATCCTGGGTTTTTTGTTTCTCCATATAAAGTTGATTAATGTCCTCTCAAGATCTGTGAAGAATTTTGATGGGATTTTAATGGGGATTGCATTGAATCTATAAATTGCCCTTGGTAGAATTGCCATTTTTACTATGTTGATCCTCCCAATCCAAGAGCAAGGGAGATCCTTCCATTTTCTGGTATCCTCCTCAATTTCTTTCTTCAAAGACTTAAAGTTCTTGTCAAATAGATCCTTTACTTCCTTGGTTAGGGTTACCCCAAGATATTTTATGCTATTTGTGGCTATCGTGAAGGGTGATGCTTCTCTGATTTCCCTCTCTGCTTCCTTATCCTTTGTGTATAGGAGGGCAACTGATTTTTTGGAATTGATCTTGTATCCTGCCACGCTACTAAAGGTGTTTATCAGCTGTAGGAGTTCTTTGCTGGAGTTTTGGGGGTCGCTTATGTACACTATCATATCGTCTGCAAATAATGAAAGTTTAACTTCTTCCTTTCCAATTTGAATCCCTTTGATCCCCTTATGTTGTCTTATTGCTATTGCTAGAATTTTAAGCACTGTATTAAAGAGGTATGGAGAGAGTGGACAGCCTTGTCGTGTTCCTGATTTTAGTGGAATAGCTTTGAGTTTCTCTCCATTTAATTTGATGATAGCTGTCGGCTTGCTATAAATAGCTTTTATTATACTTAGGTACGACCCTTGTATCCCTAATCTCTCTAAGACCTTTATCATTAAGGGATGTTGAATTTTGTCAAATGCTTTTTCAGCATCTAATGAAATGATCATATGGTTTTTTTTCTTTCAGTTTATTTATATGATGGATTACATTGATAGATTTTTGTATGTTGAACCAGCCCTGCATCTCTGGGATGAAGCCTACTTGATCATAATGGATAATTTTTCTAATGTGTTCTTGGATTCGGTTTGCCAGTATTTTATTGAGTATCTTTGCGTCGATGTTCATGAGTGAGATTGGCCTGTAGTTCTCTTTCTTGGTTGTATCTTTGTGTGGTTTTGCAATCCCTCTGGGGTCGAATGACCCTTTCACAGGGGATGCATATCTGATATTCTCCATACCAGATATTTGCATTGTGATTTATAACAGTAACAAAATTACAGTTATTAAGTAGAAGTAATTTCATGGTCGGGAGTCACCACACGAGGAACTGTATAAAAGGGTCACAGCATTAGGGAGGTTGAGAACCACTGTGCTGAAGGAACATACAACAAATGACTTCTAATGGTATTTTGCTATACTCATAGGTCAGTGCCTTGCTCATCCATCATCAGAAACTTCATCCTGCGTTAGCTGGGAACAAATACAGAGACCCACAGCTAGATAATGTGCAGAGAGTGAGAGATCTTGGAACACTCATCAGTAAATGTTTTCAACAACTACCTCTCCTTGGGGCTCAGGTGAGAGAGGAAGCAGAAAGAGTGTAAGAGCCAGAGGGAGAACCCAAGTAAACAAAGTTTTCTAATTACAGAATGACTAACGCACATATGGACTTCCAGAGACTATGGTAACATGTAGAGAGCTTGCACAGATCTTCAGCAGATGGGGTTTTAGAGGTGAAAGGAGAAGTGGATACATGGCCCCATCCCTAACCCAGAAGCTATCTCCAACTGATAACCCCTTGGAAATGAAAAAAAAAATAGTTTTCTCTAAAGGAGTCCTATAGGGAAAACAAACCCTTAAAGGAACTCAAAATGGACTCAGTGGCATCTTTGGCAGTTCTGTGTCTCATAATATAATGCTAGGGTATTTATTTATTTAATCATTTATTTGCCTTGTAGTTGCTTTGGATGGACACTATTGCTTCTGGTTCTGTGTTTTTATGGGATTCCTGTGTGTAGCATGTGTGTTTCTTTATCTATATGCTTCTTGTGCATTTTCTTTGGCCCTTTTTCCTTTATTCATTTGTTTTGTTCTATTCTGAATTGTTTGTTTTTGTTTTATATTACTTTCTTTTATTATTATTCCTTAGATGCTTATTTGTTTACTAATGAGAGAAAGAAAGAGTGTGGATCTGCATAGAAGAGGAGGTGAGGGGGAGTTTGTGTGGGAGAAACTGCAATAAGAATACATTATATGAAAAAAATCTATTTTCAATTAACAAATAATAAAATCTGACCAATAGTGAGTGCTTCCCATATCTGCACAGCAACCATCACTTTTCTCATTGTATTTCTGCATCTGTGAAGTGGGGATTCTCCTAACTTTCCTGACTACTAAGCAACATTTTAGAGAGTATAAATGACAATGTGCTTTGAAACTGTCTGCTGGTCCTCCAAGTTATAATTATACACTGTAGGTTATGCAGGCTGAGGAGTTTTATCAAAAACTCTATTCAGATGAAACCTAGATCTTAAATAACTTACAGAAAAAGATTTCAGAATGGGCTGGTTTGAAGCAGAGTTTGAATTTCAGAAAAAAACCTTTCATGTAGTGAGAATGGCTGAGTCTGCTCTAGTTTTGCTATGTTATACCAACTTTCAGAGTGTTTAGCCTTGAATGATGTTATTTTATACAGCACAGCCTTGACTGAAGTTACTCTGTTTTGAGAAAAAATACCAAGAAAGAATGACTACATATCATGTTTATATAAGTAAGTAATCACTGCTTGCCAGCATACCAGGAGACACAAACTTTGTATTTATTTGTACCAATAAATAAAGACTCTTGTGATTATACTATATCATATCAAAAACACCAGACACATGAGCTTATCAACCACAGTAGATGGAATGCCCTTACCTTATACAATAAAAGAAGGAACACCCCAAGATTGATATGTGGCAAGATGCTAACTAATTATCACTCAGTTCATGCCCCAAAAAAATCAAACAGGGTTTGTATGTGTGTCTGGCTCCTTATAATTCTGGAAACTGATTGGTGGATCAGTTTCCAGAGGGAATACAGGTTTATAAGGCTAGGTAATATGTAAAAGGATCAGATTTCCTGAAAGGAGGCCTTAAGAAGTCATTACACACGAAACTATGCAACTACGCAAGTGAAATCTGAGTTTCACTGGAAACCTCAGGAAGAAGGCCATGTCAGGACTGTGTGCACTGAGGAAAACTGTAGAAATATAATGGAGGTCGCCCAGGGGTTATAGGACTGGGGCTTCCCAAGACCGTTGGACATCAGATGATTCTATCATGTGTCTCAAGTGTCAGATACGGAGCTGCAGCATTTGGTGTTTTCCTTTTTGGGTTTCAGTCTTGTTTTGGTCTTGTCTTTTCTCATTATTTTCCCTTCCTAACTTTTGGAACTAGAATGTTCATTGTGTGTCATTGTATATTAGAAGATGCATCAAACAATTTCAAAAAAGTGGTAGAAAATATGTTCTGGGGGGAGTGATTTTATAATTAAAAATTCCCACCCCCCTTTTTTTTTTTGGTTTTTTTCGAGACAGGGTTTCTCTGTGGTTTGGGAGCCTGTCCTGGAACTAGCTCTTGTAGACCAGGCTGGTCTCGAACTCCCAGAGATCCGCCTGCCTCTGCCTCCCGAGTGCTGGGATTAAAGGCGTGCGCCACCACCGCCAGGCCAAATTTCCCCCTTTTTATATTTAAAATCATATCAAGCCTTTTCTATTGTTGCTGTGGAACAATCTTTTTATACACTGTTAGCATTTGTTATTCTCATTGGTTTAATAACGAACTGACTGGTTAGTACCTAGACAGGAAAAGGTTAGGTGGGACTTGGGGACAAAAAGAGTGTAGGGAAGAAAGAGGATGGGTCACCAGTGAGTTGTGGAGAGAAACATGATGATCATGCTGTGCTGAAAAAAGGTACTGCTACATGGTAGAGCGTAGCTAAGAATCATGGGTTATTTTAAGTTGTAAGAGCTAATTAGTAATTAGCCTAAGCTATCAGTTGAGCATTTATAATTAATAATAAGTCTCTATGTGCTATTGGGAAGACAGTGGTCCTGATTAAAAACTCCACCTACATATTATAGTATAATTTAATATATAAATTATACCTCTATATGTAATATAAATTATTGTTTTTTATAAAAAAAGGTATAACTCACTTTTTTTATTTTTACAGGGGCTTGCAGGTAAGAAGTAGACTGAGACATATAAGAGACTCTGAACTTACAGTTTTGAACAATTTTGTATTAGTTAAGATGCTGGAGGCTTCTGGATATGGAAAGTGTCCTGTGCATTATGAATTGAATATGAGGCTTTAGAGCCCAAGGTTGTCAATTTGATAAGGGATGTGTGTTGTCTAATCTTTCCACCCCAATGAGATTTAGAGTCACCTTAAATACAAAGTATTGTACATGCTTAAGAGACCATTTCCAAAGAGATATACCTGAGGTGGGAAAGCCCACCCTGAATGTGGGTTGAACTGTTCCATGGGCCGTGGTCATGGGCTAAATATAAAGGAGAAGGCAGTTGGAACACTAGCATACTTCTATCTGCTTTTTATTTGAATGCATTATGACCAACCAACTCACACACTATGATGAAAGACTGTGAATTCAAACTGTGAACTGAATGCACCCTTTCTTCCTTAAGTTTCTTTATTTGGGTATTCTGTCATAGTATTGATAAAAACTCACTAATATCCAGGACAAAGTATATTGCCCATGGAAATAGTAGGACCAAGCTGCTCTAGGTGGGCAAGGCAACGGTAGTCACTCTAACTAAGGTGGTCTTGATGGGTTTCCCACTTATGGTGGTATGGCAGGGGACAGGAAATATTCTGAACAAAGCTGTTAGGAAGATGGTATCCAGATGTGGCACAGAACAACAGTCTACCAGCTCTTTTATTTGTTTTTTTTATTCTTTTTTAATTAAAATTTACACCTGCTCCCCGTTTCCCATTTCCCTCCCCTCCTCCCAAATATTGCCCCTCCCCCCACTCCCCTCCCCCTATCCCCACTCCTCTTCTACTCCCCCCCACACCATTCCCCCTCCCTCTCGATACTGAAGAGCAGTCCAAATTCCCTGCCCTGCGGGAAGACGAAGGTCTTCTATCTATGTCCAGGAAGGTGAGCGTCTAAACAGGCTAAGCTCCCACAAAGCCAGTTCATGTATTAGGATCGAAACCTAGTGCCATTGTCCTTGGCTTCTCATCAGCCTTCATTGTCCGCCATGCTCAGAGAGTCCAGTTTCAACCCATGCTTATTCAGTCCCAGACCAGCTCTACCAGCTCTTTTAAAACAGTTAGTTCTTACTCTAGAAAGTGAGAATGGGAATTGAAAAGACTAAAAACAAATATTTGGCAATTTTAGAGGATGCAGAGCTGCAAAGACCAAATCCATGCACCCTATGAAACTCTACAGAGAAGAAACAAAATCAGCCTACATCAGGGCTTTTTAATGCCCTTTGCTGACACTACCTTCTGATTAAGAAAAAAGTAAAAATTTATTTTTTGTTGGTTGGTATTTCTGAAACTTTAATTATTAAAACCATCTTTATGTTTTTGCTATATCTTCAGATACTCTATGACTCAGAAATATTATAACTAAATACATTTATTTTAACTGTATAGTTATTTATATGATACTATGTAGCAGATACTCACATTGGCATTTTGTGTACATTGTCAGTCATTCTTCATGACAACCCATAGATTCCTCTATCATCTATACTTCAAAGATTGGAAGAATTAATCTCTGAAAAGTTGGGCAACATGTCACAGTTACATGTCAGATTAAAGATCTAAAAAGAAATGAAATGTTGCAGTAACAGAAGAAAGTATAGAACAAATTAGAAAAGATGGGCCCATGAAAACTTAAAACAATATTTAAATACCAGAAGCAAAATTTTGAAAAAAAAATAAAATTTATTACATCAAAATTAGAGACTTCAAGCCAGGCAATAGTGGTGCACTCCTTAAATCCCAACGATTGAGAGGCAGAGGCAAGTGGATCTCTATGAGATCGAGGCCAGCGAACTCATATTCTACTGAACATGTTTAAGGACAGCTGAGGCTACCTAAAGAAACCCTATCTTGAAAACCCAAACTAACCAACAAGTCAACCAAACAGAAAACAAACCTCCTCCAAAACCCAAAAACCAACCAATAAAACAAAACCCAAAAAATTAGGAATTTCTATTTAAAAAGGTATAAGATCAATGAAGTAATAAGTTGATAGAAGTCATTTGTGATGAATAAAGCATTATAAAACAAAAGTCCATCTTTTTTCTATCATGAGATAAGAGTAATAAATGGAGTTATCAAACCAATTAAGTTCTCCTAGGTGAAGCAGGTGGCAGCCACTGAAAATGGAACCACTAGGTAAACTGAGTTCCATGGTCAAACATGGTAAAATTATTCCAGAGTGCTTCTTAAACTCTGTACATATTTGTCATGCTGTTAACCAAAGACAATGCACTAGAAATTATTTTTCTAGACTAGATATATAGAACCAGCAGGATAACATCTCTGAGGTTAACATACACTACATATATTATATTAATTATATTATATTATATACTAAGAGGCCACTTCCCTTAAGGAGAAGAATATAAATAGGCAAGGTGAATGTCTTTGCCTATTGACTTGCCATAGTCTTTGGTTTTAACAATTATAAATCTCTCTCTAATGACTTTACTACCGAAATGATAAAGCAGTGCCTCAATAGATCTTAAATTTAAGGGGTTTCAAGAGTTCAGGCCCTGCAGTGGGAGTACAGCAGAGAAGGTATCTGTGATCTGCCTTTGACTTCTAGGTTCAGAGTACACACAATCGTAGACTTAACTGGTTCCACAATCATTGTAGGGTTCACTTTATTTGACAGTCCTAATGACCACAAACGCTACCTCTTACTGTATCTAAGCCCTTCCCTGAAACCTATTGACCTGGTCTTTGGAATGTCACAATTTGTTCATACATCTCCTCTCTGACAGGAAGAAGATAATGGCAAATGTTAAAGAGTTGACTTCTATCTCAGCTACCTGCAAGGTCCCGCTGGTCTACAAGACATCTATGTTGGAGAGTCACTATTTTTTCACTCTCTTCTGGATCTTGGTTAGCATCCAGGGATCCGAATTAGATACCAGCAGAGAGCTCATTCTCCCCTGTGGGTGGAGACACGGAATTGGCACTCTGAGTTCGGTCCACAGAGAGGAAGGGCAGCCATTTTGCCAGGGAAATAGCTGTACGCCTCTGAAACAGCTGCTGGAGGTACTTCCGGAACCGCTTACCCACAAAGACATAAATGAATGGATTGACACAGCAGTGGGTATAGGCAATAGCCTCAGTTACCATCAAGGCCAGGTCCAACTGTTGGTTTCTCTCACACTCACTGGTGAATAGGAAGTCTTCAAAAGCAGAAGCAAATGCAGCCAGATAGTAGGGGGTCCAGAGGAGGAAGAAGAGAAGCGTGATAACAAAAATCAGACGCATGGCTTTGGCCTTCTTCTTATTGGGTCTTCTATGTAGAACAATGATGATCCTTGTGTAGCAGATAATCATGGCCAAGAGAGGTAAAATTAGTCCAAGGAGGTTCATTGTTACAGCCTGAAACCTCAAAAAATATTTTAGGCTTTCCTTGGGCAAATCCGCTCTGCAGGTATTGTAAGTGAACTCCAACTGGGCCTTGAAAAAACACAGACAAGGAACGGAAGCCAAGATGGCCAGGACCCAAGTGATGACGCTGGTAATGATACCAAAAGTGACAGTTCGGGCTCGCAGGGCAAACACAGCATGGACAATGGCTAGATACCTATCAATTGTAAGCAGGGTGATGAAAAACATGTCACTGTACAAGCCCAGGTAATAAAATGCAGAAAGGAACTTACACATGGCATCACCAAAAATCCAGTCTCCTTTTATCATATAGTCAATCCAGAAAGGTAATGCGAAGAGGAAGACTAGATCAGAGATAGCCAGGTTGAATAGGTAGATGCTAGTCATACTTCGAAGCCTCCTGTGCTGTATCAGCACCAGAACCACTAGGACATTGCCTATCACACCAATGATGAACACCAAGGAGTATAGGGGGGTCAGCACTGTGATTCCAAATGCCCGCACGTCCATGCTCACACATAAGAGTCCAGTAAAGAAGTCATTCTTGGTGTCTGTGTTGTAGTAGGGCTCTGTAGTGGCTGAAGTCTCCATTGTGAACTCTTCTGCAGGTCAGGGAAAATGGCCTCTATGTTTGCTTTGCTCTCAAATGCTTAGGTCTCTGGAAAACAAGCACAAGGAAATGGTTACATTTTTCAACCAAGTGAACTATTTACCAATACCTAGAGTCTATCAAAACCTGAAGTTAAAATGGCGAAAAGGGGTACCCACATCCTTTCTGCCCACATTAACCCGGTAATCTAAGAGAGTCACGGAATAAACAAATAAGTGTGTAAATAATTTACTCTATGATTTCAGCTGTGAGTATGTAGGGAGAACCCAAAGGGGAACATTTTCAAACGCTGTGCAAACTAAGGATTCCTAAGTGACCCCCTGGCCACGGACTTAGATACTGGATTTAGTATTCAAAACTTCTTGAGGCTCTAATTTATTCTCATTTTAGAGGTGATGACTCAGAGGTGCAGAGTTTAGAACTGTGCCACAGGACAGAGAATGGTGAGAATGAGAGCTGGGCTGAAACCCAAGGTGTTCAGATGCAGCCCTGCAACTGTTGGAGTTTCCTGCCTCTAATTAAAGTGCTGGCTGTGCTCCTGGGGTCTCTACAAAGGTTCTAGGAGGAGGGACAGTCTTGGCAAAGAGAGAGAAACCTAACAAGTTCATGGATTTTGTCCTATAAAGGTACTCAGTGAAAGGGGTGATGGCCTTGTCAGTACTTAGAAAGGTTTTCCTTCCCTTGGTTTTTTTTCCCCTTCCTTCTGTCCTTTCTTGCTACCTTCCTCCTTTCCTGCCAGTATTGTTACCAAAAATCTGGGGTTACAACTGACATTTGGTAGACAGGGCCATGAACGTTGTGTAATGAAGAAATCCTCTCAATGCAAATCAAAACAACTTTGAGATACCATCTTACACCTGTCAGAATGGCTAAAACTGAAAACACCAATGATAGCCTTTGCTGGAGAGGATATGGAGTAAGGGGAACAGTCATCCATTGCTGGTGGGAATGCAAATTTGTGCAACCACTTTGGAAATCAGTGTGGCAGTTTCTCAGGAAATTCGGGATCAACCTACCTCAGGATCCAGCAATACCACTCTTGGGAATATACCCAAGAGATACCCAGTTATACTACAAAAGCATTTGTTCAACTATGTCATAGCAGCATTATTTGTAATAGCAAGAACCTGGAAACAACCTAGATGCCCCTCAATGGAAGAATGGATAAAGAAAGTGTGGAATATATATGCATTAGAGTACTACTCAGTGGTAAAAAAACAATGACATCTTGAATTTTGCATGCAAATGGATGTAAATAGAAAACACTATCTAGAGTGAGATAACCCATACCACAAAAGATGAATATGGTATGTACTCACTCATTTGTGGACTCTAGCCATAAACCAAGGTCATTAAGCCTATAGTTCACAAGCCCAGAGAAGCCAAATAACAAGGTGAACCCAAAGGAAAACATATATAGATCCTCCTGGAAATTGGAAGCAAACAAGATTGCAGGGCAAAAGTTGTGAGCATGGGGTGGGGGCAGGGGTGAGGGTAAGGTTGGGGAAAGGGGAGGGGGGAGAGGGAAGGGAAAAGGGAAGGATTGGCAACAGCTTGGGGGAGTGGGAGGGTGGAGATGGAGGAAGGGCGGATATAGGAGCAGGGAAGAAGATACCTACATTATGGGAGCCATTTTAGGGTTGGCAAGAGACTTGGCTCTAGAGGGGATCCCAGGTGTCCACAAGGATGTCCCCAGCAGAGGAGACAGTACCTGAACGGTCCTTGCCCCACTATCACGCTGATATCTCGAATATCACCATAGAATCTTCGTCTGGCGACGGATGGAGATAGAGACAGAGACCCTCATCAGAGGAATGGACTGAGCTCCCAAGGTCCAGTTGAAAGGCAGGAGGAGAAGACTAGCAAAGAAGTCAGGACTGTGAGGGATTGGTCCACCAACTGAGGCAGTGTGCTTGTTCTAATGGGAGCTCACCAAATCCTGCTGGACCGGGTCTGAAGAAGCATGTGATCAAACCAGACTTCTCTGATTGTGGCTGACAATGGGGGCTGACTGAGAAGCCATTGATAAAGACACTTGGACTTGTTTTTACGGCATGTTCTGGCTTTTTGGGACTTCAGTCTATATGGATGCACAACTTCCTAAGGCCTGGATGTGGGGGGTGGGGCTTGGACTTCCCACAGGGTGGGGTTCCCTGCCCTCTCTCAAGCAGGGTGGGAGAGGGAGGAGAGGGCATGGGGGAGTGGGAGGGGGTTGGGAGGAAGGAAGTGTAAATAATTGAATGGAAAATAAAAAAAAAAAGAAAAAGAAATACTTCCTCTCTGATACTATTATAGCTGAGACAGTGAATTCTTAGTAGGACAACCTATCACTTTATAGGTTGATACTCAAGGTAACAGGTTGATTGGCTTAGGATGATCCATATCACATGACCTTTTATGGTATACCTAGCTTTACAGTTAACTCAGTAGCCCTCTGTGAGCACCATGAGAAGGCTAGAAGGAAGAGATGACCTGGAGACAGAAATGAAAAATGAACTCAGGTGGGAAGATATGCCTGGATCCAAAAGGTGAAACCTCATAGGCGTAAGATGGAAGATGGGATTCTGATGAAATGAGCTCTGAGTTATTTATTATCATTATTGTTATACCAGGATTGCCTGGGGGCTATAGGATATCCTAGAGCCAGTAGCCCTTAAGTTACCCGCCCACTGGGGCGTGACCTCTTATACTATTTATGCCAATATAAAGCCTGTGTCTGGCCTTTTTTCCTGATGCAGGATTCGGTTGCTGTTCTCTGTTCCAGCAGAGGATTCTGATTTGTGAGTCTACCCCTAAATAAATAACCATCTATTATTCTCAATTCTGAGCTAGTGTGGGATTTCTTTTAAGCGTCCTTCTTCAGCCTTGAGATAAACAAAAGACCCAATAGATAGCTTGCCACTGTAGAACTTCTTCCACATCATGTATGAGTGTACACCTTCTGAATTCTTTCCCGTCAGTTTTTAGAAGAATCCTCCATAACAGGGAGTATGGGCTTTGTTGTAACATAATTGTTGTGTGACCTTGGATGAATTAACCAGTTTCTTTGAGTTTAAATTCCTAATTTGGAATGGGGGAGTTTAATGAAGCTATGCAACCATGGGGAAAATGTCCCTTCATCCCCAGACAATGAATATCAGGGACCTGGCTGTCAAGCAGTGGTCTTGCTCTAAAGTCTGTCATTACCAGACATTCTGACCACTTATTCTGTATTCCTTCTCTCCCTACTAGGTTTCTGCATGGGTAACACAGAAAGTGATTTTTCTAGATTGTCAATGAAAGTTCTTCCATGTGTATCATCCTACGAAATCTCTAGAAAGCTGGTCTCACAGAATTAGAAAGCCAAGTTGAGGTTATGGAGCTTGAGGAGAGTTTGGGAGAAAGGTGGAGAGAGGACAGACAGTTAACAGGACAGGGAGGAAGCCAGACAGCGGGACTACTCTCATGCTCTATAGCTTGATAACGCATACTTGAATATTTCAAAATAGCTAAAGAAGATTGTCGAGGTATTCAGGTATTCAGCAACATTCCATTAGTCTGGCTGACCATTACACACTGCATGTATTAAATTGTCCCCTGCAATCTTTAAAAAACAGAAGTGGCACATGTGAAATAACCAAAAAATTTGGAAAATAAGTGAAAATTTCAGTATGTTGTTACTGGCCAGAGTTCTAGATTTGACTCAAATACCCATCAGTAAAGCATGCTGCACCATTTCCGTCAGACCTGCGATCTCCCTAGGCGTCTACTTCTCTTCCTTCTAGGGTCCTTAGTGAATGTTTCCTGACTACAAAATCCACACCTGCACAGTGGTCTTTGGAAATTAAGGCACATGGCAGGTAGGGAGAAACTCTTCTGCTGAAGTGTCAAGAGGAGCCCTTCATTTCCTATCAGTTCTGTCCCCGTGGTCCCTCCTTCATGTCTTTACTGCCAGCCCTCACAGGGAAAACTGGGCTTTGGCAGTCAAGGGATAACTGAGGCAGAGATTTCTGCTTTCTGCTACTCCTGTTGGTGCTGAAGAGGAAATACACTCAGCTTGACAAACAGGCCTTCTAGCTAGGCTGGCAGCTTTACAGCAATATCAACAAAAGTTGGGGAACAATATCCTCTGAGGCAAGGTGGTCCTCAGGAACCCAGACCCTTGGGCATTCTAGCCAAGACAAAGGCAAGTTGAGTTCAGCACTGTCAGGTTCATGTTCAGCAGCCATCTGCCTACTGGGGGACCCCAGCTTTACCTGCTCTCCCTAAGTTGTCAGGTTGCAACAGTTCCAGGGCACACTTCTGCTAAGGAGACATGGCCCTGGCTATGTTTGTAGAAGAAGCAGAAGGCCCATGTTGTCATTGACTCTCCCAGGCCTGTGAATATCTGCTTGTAGAAGTCTTCCCCAGGGACCCTTCCCAGTGCTCATGTATACCCCTAGAGCCTGGAATCTTGCAGCAGTAGTTTCCTGTAGCTTACTCATTTGTGAAGTGCAGACCCAGGGTGATGCAAGATACTTGTTGTGGCTCGTAAGT
Source organism: Chionomys nivalis (assembly GCF_950005125.1). Lineage (NCBI taxonomy): Eukaryota > Metazoa > Chordata > Mammalia > Rodentia > Cricetidae > Chionomys > Chionomys nivalis. Next base: position 119,845,617 of record NC_080089.1, read on the forward strand.
GTCAGTTGTGTGCATATGTTCCATCTCCATACAGCATTGGGGAAACTTGTAACTGGCCACCATAGAAATCACCAAACATTGACAACCAGGGCTCTCCATTTCAGGTTGAGGCAAGTTTCATGGGATTCCTAGCAAGCCACTACCCAGGTATTCTTTATTCAATAACCCATAACTTTCATGCATCCTAATGTGGAAACTAATGAAACAATAAATGTTGTCTATGAAAACTTCCATTTTTTTCTAAAAAATGTAGCACCCCCTCCAAAGGCTTCCAAGGCATGCCTTTATTTTTGTATCACAACTATACCTTCTATGAGCCTTTGACCCAGAGCCTCATGCACTGTTTCCCCAGAGTATCCAGACAGTGTCAGGAAGACTTTGCCCATTGGATTTTAGTTTGGGGGTAGTGTTATTTCTTTCCTCAACCCACATCTAGTATCATCCATCTCATTTCAAGAGGGTGGAACAAAGCCCATCCAGCACGTATATATTCACACGCACAGTTCTTAGTTTTGCCATGACATATGTATATAGTGGAGATGTATCTATTAGATGAGAGAGAAACATGTAAAGAGCAATTTCTACTTGTCTGTTTTCTTTGTTAGATAGGTAATTGTAGAGCTTAGGCTGTGCCTTGCCATAAATTAATCTGAAGGACTAGAGTCTAGAGAGACCCTTGACAGGCAAACAGGTAAGGAAAGGACTCAAAGACAAATAATAAATATGGTGAATTTCTGGCTTCTTCCTCACCCTTCTGATCTGAGACAAATGCTAGCAAGGACTATTTTTTCTGGCTGGCTGGTTCACACCGGTCAGATTTGATAAAGCCGTTCATGAACAACCTAGCAGTTCCCCTGTTTTGCTTAAGTTGACTAATCCAACATGGGTGGCCATCGTAAGTCACCCAAAATGCTTGTAACCCCCATTCCTCCAGTGGGAAAACAGATTTTTTGGCTCCAGATCTTCTTTTCACTTTTTGAGATGTCCTCCTTTCTGCTCTGTTGTGTGTAGGGTTCCTCAACTTAACTCTTAGTGGATGCTGAATCAATCCATTTAGGATTTTGTTACATGGTGGCCTTAGGCTAGTATGAGTCTCCTAAGGTACAATCTTACTTGTCACTATCATTCCTGCATTTTAATACCAGAGAAACTCACATAGCCAATTCACACTCAAAGAAGAGCCATAGAATTACCATGTAAAAGGCTGTACAAGAATGAGAGGATTCAAGATCATTGTTTACTTTCTATCCCAATTATCAAGTTTATTTTAGGTCCCTAGTCAAGGAATTCCTTGAACTCAATTATCCTCATGATCAGCTCCTGGATCTTTCTATTTCCAATATCTGCAGCATTTTACAATCTCCGTTGCTGACATCCTAGCCCCTGACCACTCCCTTCACTGTCCAGGGACCTGAATGCCACTGATGCTCAAAATTTCCCCAGATTTTTCAGCCTTCCCTTGTCTTTCTAACCCATCATTCTAAAACCCACGAGCAGACAATAAGACCAATGTCTCACATACATTTTCAATTTTTTTACCTTTTTATAATCTTGTCATGTTCAGATAGCAAAATCTCAGACTTCATTAGATCCAATGGAATTGGATATTACTGGGGAAAAAAAATCACACAACCATAAGGACTGGTGTCACTCTATGGATGAATATATTAAAAGGCTCTATTAAAAATTATATTTAACATCTGTCAGCTGTGTTTCTATCCACAGGTCAATATTTAGATTCTGTCTTTTTTTTTAATTCCTCAACATCCTCTCTGACAGCCTTGCTTTCTATTTCACTGAGGAAATAGAATCTAAAGTTTCAGCTTCTTCTCTATTTGTTCCTCTTTATTGTATCCTTCAACTCTGCCTTCAGTCCTGTCTCATAGATAAATTCTAATTTATCTAACTCACTCTAATTTTGTGCAGGATCTCAGCCTATTTTACCTATTCATGACCATAACCTAACAATTTTTTGTCTTGTTAGTTTTTCACAATGCCCTAATATATTATTTCTCTGAAAACACACACACACACACACACACACACACACACACACACACACACTCACATTTCTGTATTAAGCAAGAAAGCAAACAAGCAAGCATCAAAGAAAGAAATTCTTGATGCTACTTCCATCTACAGGTACTCCGTTCCTTCCCTCTTCGTTACAATAGTTACTTGAAAGGGTTGTCTTTAATTTTGTTCATTCCCTTTCTTTCTGGAACTGAGTTTCTGCTACTGGTTCCTGTTTAATGTCTTACCTTGAGGCCTTGTGTGCTCCAGGCACAGTCCTTGAGCCTATGCTCTTTTACTTCCTTTACTTCTATGTCATTGTTTCAGTAAGGTCATCTTTAACCATCTCACTTAAAGTAGAATTTGTGGTCCTTTCCTTGCTTTATTTATCACCACCTAACATACAAAATATATAATTTAATTACTTGCTTACTGTTCTCCAATAAGTTACATTCTTACTGTGAGAAGCTGGAATGGTCTCTTGTGTTCATAGCTATAACTCAGATGATATGTGTTTAATAAACACATTTAAATGATTAAAAATCCAAAGTTGGAGGTTTGGCTACAAGGTGGCTGATTAACTGAGCAGCTGTGCAGCTCCTCCTGAGACTCATATTTGCCCTATACAGTCTTTCTGCCTTGTCCTGTTCAGACCAGCTTTACTTGGGGTAACCATATGACTGCTAGTGCCATTCATACCCAGGTGTGATGAAACTCATCAGAGAAAGGATTTCTATTATTAGTGGGTAGAGGCGAGGAATCATGGACAGACACTGTGCAAAAACAGTCACTTTGAAGGGAATTTCTTAGGATGTAAGTAAGACAGAAGTATATGCGTGCATGCTCACAGGAATAATCCGTTAGAACAGCAGTTCTCAATCTGTGGGTCGTGACTCCTTTGAGGGTCGAATGATCATTTTGCATATTAGATATCTTTCATATCAGATATTTATATCACAACAGTAGCAAAATTACAGTTACGAAGTAGCAACAAAAGTAATGTTATGCTTGGGGATCACTACATCACGAGGAACTGTATTAAAGGGTTGAAGCATTAGGAAGGTTGAGAACCTCTGTATTAGAGCATTTTAAAGAATAGCAAGATAGAAAAAAACAGTTAGACTGTGGTCTTGAGTGGATGAAATAGTTTGGGGACCTGCACAAAACGAAAGAAGGGAATTAGATTGGAATAAGAGGGCTAGGAAGAACCTGGGAATTTGCCATGTTTGTTATCTCTCTGTGAGTCTTTTCCTTAGTGTTTATCTGTCAATGATTTTTCTAGCTTTTAGTCCCTCAGAATAACTTAGGCCAGGGTGTAGCCTGAGCTCTACAATTGTCACCTAACAAAGAAAATAGGCTAGTAAGTGTTGCTCATTACAGGCTTCTCTCTCATCTAGTAGACCCCCTCCAATGTATACATATGTTAAGCTGCATCTGCCCTGGCCATGCCCACTGCATGGCAGTGTGAAGTATGAGACAATTGTTCCTTTCAAGCCTTCAGTCACAACAAGATGCACAAACCAGACACAGGGGGGCAGAATTTGAGAGCTTATGAATACAGGAAGAACTGGCTTCCTGCTTCTATCCTTTCTATGTCCTATATGCTTTGTGTAGATACCTACTTCTAGGTCCTATTCTGATTCTGAGGCTTACTGAGGGTCACTGTTTCTGCTGATAATGGCCACAGAGTAGGACCACAAAGCTGCAAGGAGGATGCTTCCCAGAACAGCAGCACATTGTGTTCTGAGCCTAGGGAGGGGGTAGTCAGGAAAGAAGAGCCTGAAAAATGATAAGAAGTCCTTTGTACACCAAGCTCAAGCTTCAGACAGTCTAGTGTACATACCTGAAAGCTGCGATTTAGCCGGATCCTGCTGTACCTGATGTCTGCTCCCCTTTATGACAAGCACATCATGTGTCTGAAGTTCATGTGTCTTCCTTGGAGTCCTCGGGAGTATGAATCAGACAAAGCCAGGAACCAGTGTCACTCCAGGTGACGTGGTGCAACAGCATCATTAGGATCTAGCTGGACACCAAGCTTCAGGGTCCAGCCCCTCTCAGGGGGAGGAGCTGTTTTAATAAGCTCACTGAGTGCTTCCTATTTATGCTAGACTTTGAGAATCCTTCTCAGACCTTTGCTGTTCAGTGATGGCAAGGCTTGAGGGCCAATCAGAAACACAGACTGTCCCACAGAGTACTGAATGGAAGCCTGAACTTCCACCTGATCCCCTGGGGGAAGTGTTTACACATTGCTATGTGACTGTATCATGTCTAGTGAGACATAAGTCTGCACAGAGTTCAAGAGACACCTAGGAGAGACATGGTTGGAGTGAAAAAGCACATTGTAAAGATGTACTCACTCAGGGTCTAGTAAGACATGTTGGGGTCAGTCAGATGATCTGGGCTAGGAGATGGCTACAGAATCTGAATAGAGAGTCAGGTATAGCCAGATGTGGATTCTTATTAATAATTTATTATTGGGTGTGGGACCTAAGGACAGATCCACTAAGCTGTATAGATAGAAAACTACATCTAGGTCCTATTCTGATTCTGAGGCTTACTGAGGGCCACTGGAGTTCTGGAGTCAGTTCTGACTTTGACTTTGGAGAGGTGTGTGTGTGTGTGTGCGCGAGCATGTGTGTGTGTGTGGAGTATGCACATATGTGCAGGAAATGTCATGTCTTCCTTTTGCTGGTGAAAGTGGAAATTAAGTTTCCTGCCACAGGAATTGTTTGGTTATATCTATGATGCGGTGGGTATATATTTTGTTCCAAAAATTGCGTTTTTAGGAATTTATCTTACAAATTACAAGTTAATAGGAAAGGATTTTGCTGGGGGTGTGTAAGTGTTGACTAGTTTTACTTGTAACCCTATACAACCTTAAATTCAGACTTAAAAGAAGATAGAAGACCAGAAAAATGAGCAAGTGTACTGTAATTATTCAGTGGTTCCTGTTCAGGTTTCCATTTTGAGATGTCTCTGATATCTCTGGAAGAAAACCCAATAAAGTGCTAACACTCGTGGAACCTGGGAAAGAGAGAGATAAAGATGTATTCATTATTTTGTACTATTTGACTTTGGAATCAGGTATAACTATTATTAAACTACTGTTCACAAAATGTGTTCAAAAGAGCTCTGTGGGTTCTCAAAAATCAATGCAAGGGGTCCCAATTATCTTACTGCTCCAATTATTTATCTGTATAAAGTTGGCTTTTCTTCATAAACTTCTACCAGATCTGAAGAAGAGCAGCTAAAAGTCACGTGACTTCTACTATGCCAGGCAATAGGTAGTTTGCAAAAATGGAGAACAATGCCATTATGTTCGTTTTGGAAAATATAATTATTGTCACATTTTAATTTTCTTTTAAATTTTCTTTTATTTAAATAACATTTAAAAATTTATTTTGCATACTGACTGCAGTTTCCCCTCCCTCTTTTCCTCTTCTCATCTACACCCCTCCCTTCCACTTCTCTGTCTCCACTGAGAAAGGGACAGACTTTATGGACTTGAGCCAAGCATGGCACATCAGATTGAGGCAGGATTGAACTCCCCCTCTTATGACAAGGCAAGGTAAGGTAATGCAGCATGCAGAACAGATTCCCAAAAGACAGCTAAGTTCGAGGGACAGGTCCTAATCTCACTGCTAGGAGTCTTACAAAGAGACCAGGCTAAAAGACTGTCACACCACATGAAGATGGCCTAGGCCAGTCCGATGGAGACTCCCTAACTGTTGGTCCAGAGTTCATGAGTTCCCATGAGCTCAGGTCAGCAGTCTCTGTGGGCTCCGCAGACTTTTTGTTCAAAAGTTGATTCAAGGCTCTCTGCTCCTCCCTGTTCTAGAGACAGCCGCTTCTTTTCGTGCAGTGCCAGCCTCATTCCAGAGACGATGGTGAAGGTCGGAGTGAACGGATTTGGCCGTATTGGACGCCTGGTTACCAGGGCTGCCTTCACTTCTGGCAAAGTGGAGGTTGTTGCCATCAATGACCCTTTCATCAACCTCAATTACATGGTCTACATGTTCCAGTATGACTCCACCCATGGCAAGTTCAAAGGCACAGTTAAGGCTGAGAATGGGAAGCTTGTCATCAACGGGACGGCCATCACCATCTTCCAGGAACGAGATCCCGCCAACATCAAATGGGGGGATGCTGGCGCCGAGTATGTTGTGGAGTCGACCGGTGTCTTCACCACCATGGAGAAGGCTGGGGCCCACTTGAAGGGTGGGGCCAAAAGGGTCATCATCTCCACCCCTTCTGCCGATGCCCCCATGTTTGTGATGGGTGTGAACCATGACAAGTATGACAATTCCCTCAAGATTGTCAGCAACGCTTCCTGCACCACCAACTGCTTAGCCCCCTTGGCCAAGGTCATCCATGACAACTTTGGCATCGTGGAAGGACTCATGACCACAGTCCATGCCATCACGGCCACCCAGAAGACTGTGGATGGACCCTCGGGGAAGCTGTGGTGAGAGCCGTGGCGCTGCCCAGAACATCATCCCTGCGTCTACTGGCGCTGCCAAGGCTGTGGGCAAAGTCATCCCAGAGCTGAACGGGAAGCTCACGGGCATGGCCTTCCGTGTTCCTACCCCCAATGTGTCCATCGTCGATCTGACATGCCGCCTGGAGAAAGCTGCCAAGTATGACGACATCAAGAAGGTGGTGAAGCAGGCATCTGAGGGCCCACTAAAGGGCATCCTGGGCTACACTGAGGACCAGGTTGTCTCCTGTGACTTTAACAGTGACTCCCACTCTTCCACCTTCGATGCTGGGGCTGGCATTGCTCTCAATGACAACTTTGTAAAGCTCATTTCCTGGTACGACAATGAATTTGGCTACAGCAACAGAGTGGTGGACCTCATGGCCTACATGGCCTCCAAGGAGTAAGAAGCCCACCCTGGACCACCCATCCCAGCAAGGACACAGCAAGAGAGGCCCTCGGCTGCTGAGCAGTCCCTGTCCTAACTCAACCCTTGACACTGAGCATCTCCCTCACAGTTTCCATCCCAGACCCCCAGAATAGCAGGAGGGGCTTAGGGAGCCCTACTCTCTTGAATACCATCAATAAAGTTCATTGCACCCCTAAAAAAAAAGTTGATTCAATAATCTACCCTTTATCTTATCATTCCTGTGTCTCTCTTTTCTTTTTTCATAAAGAGATCCCTGAATCCACTCTCCCTTAGTTTCCAAAGTAATAATTGGAAACCAACCACTCTAAACAATGACAAACATCCATAACCCACCATATGACTAAAAACTATTCACCTCATCTCTTGGAAATGTGGGCATAATGTTCTTAAAATTACCTCCTGTTGTCTGGGGGTAATGGCATCTTTAGGAGACCCTGGGAAAATTGAGATAATGAACAAGTCCTGGGAGAAGTATCTCTACCATTTATTGTCCAGTCTCTGTGTAATAGGAAAGTGCAGGGCTTATATGAAGCCCTGGATGGAGTAGCCGGCAAGGCTGGCTTATCTCAACTAGCAACTTTGAAGCTGTTCTGGATGCAGTTTTTGTGGAAACAGCAACAAAGACATTCTGTGAGGCTGGATAACCTGGATTACCTGTGTTTATTGGTGTCTGGTCCTTTTTTTTTTTTCGTTTAAAGGTAATATATCTATCTGCATATCTGTATGAATGTGTGGTATACATAAATAAGCTAACAATGTCTCTGCTCTATGTTTGAGCAGGTAAAATGTATAGGTTTGTTTAATTTAGCAGATTTTTCTATAATTCAATATCACTCAGCAGCATTTTCCCTTTGCTCATCAGCATTGAAAAAAGTTAAAGTCAACAAAGCATCATACAGGATCCAGACGCCCTGCGGATTTCACATTCTTCTGTGGCTTATTCTTTTTATATTACTTTGATCTTTCTTTAAAGACTTCACTTTATTATTTTAAACTATTTTTTCTAGGATCATCTATACTCATTTTCTTTTATTTTTTCAGTACCTAAGCATATTTTCAAACATATTGCACCTGTTTAGAGATTTTTTAGGTCTGGACCTAAATTTTTGCATGTCTGCAGACTTCTCTGACTGTGTGAGCCAAACTTTAAACTGTTAGGTGGCAGATAGGTTATCCAACACATGACTCTGCTTAGCATAAGGCATGGGCATCAGGTTCTGCCCCTTTTGGTTCCAGCAAGTAGCTGTGCCTCTGTGTTGACAGAAATTTCTGTCCTGCCCAGTGCTGAAGCCATTAAGTCCCAAAGAATCACATAGAGATCTACATTAATTATAAACTGAATGACCTATTAGCCCAGGCTTTTTATTAATTCTTTCTTACATCTTATATTAGCCCATTATTCTTGACAATGTTAGCTGCATGGCTTGTGTGTCTACATGCTCTATGTCTGGTTTCCTCTGTATCTGGGTGATGACTGAAGACTGAGCTTTTTTCTCTTCCCAGAACTCTCCTGTTCTCCTTGCCCCACCTCTACTTCCTGCCTGGTAACACCACCTATACTTCCTGCCTGGCTATGGGTCAATCAGCATTTATTTAGATTACAAGTGACAGTGTACAGACCACCATCCCACAGCACCTCTATACGCGGTCATCATGGAGCCCGTTTAAGAGACCATGGCAGCAGGAGGCTGTATCCTCTGTGTTCAGAACTTTCCCCCCAGCTTTCTCAGGTCCTATGTGGATTTACACGCACCACATTGGACACCATTCATGGTCTGACTTTCCTTTGTTCTCAAAAAACAACACAGAGACTTATTACTAATTATGAAAGCTTGGCCTGAGCTTAGACTTTTTCTCGATTAGCTCTTATAACTTAAATTAACCCATATTTTAAAATCTCTGTTCTGTCACATGGCTCAGTTACCTCTCCTCTACAGAGGACATATGTCCAACTCCTTCAGTGACTCACTGGTGTCTCTTGTGTGCCTAGATTCATCCCAAGTTCCTCTCTCTTCTTGGAAGTCCCACCTATTCTCTCCTGCCTAGCTATTGTCCTTCAGCTTTTTATTAAACTAATCACAGTGACTCATCTTCACACAGTGTAAACAAATATTCTGCAACAAACCATCTCTTTCATGCCCCTCTTTTTATTATACTAATTCCCATGATTTGTTCCTACCTGCATCCAGGAGCTTTCAGGTACATGTCCTTTGTGTGTTCTGTACAGGGTCCCAGAGTCTTTACAGAGGTTTAAGTTGGAGAAGTGTTTCTCAAGTTAGGTAGTTCTGAGATTGCTGGGACATTCTTGCTCTGGGTACTTCCTTTTTGAGCAGTGGAAAAGGGACAAAGAGAACAAGTCTTTCATTCAGGGGCCTAAGGTGGGAGAGCTGCTAGAATAGCTCACTGAGATTCTGACCACTGAAATAATGACCATAGATTGTAGGAGAGATAGAGTCAGTGGACAGTCCTCTTGTGATACAAAGATGAGAGGATTATTAAAAAGACTATGATTACCAGTGTCCATCATGACAACCCTTCTCCTCAATCCAGAGAAAGTAATGGCTTTCTACACATAGTGTAATATCAAAAATTCCCTTTGACTTCTCAGTCACACTAGCAGACTTCCCAGTCTGTAGACTCACTAGAATAATGGAGATTAGATCTCTCTAAGTTGAAGGGTCAGTGAAACAGAAGAAGGACAAGGAGCCATGCTAATACCACGTTTACATAAACATGTAACCTCATCTCTGCCAGGGCTCAAAGTTAGGCTTGTTGAGAGCATTTCTGGGGGCATTGTGGAAATAGACATATGAGAATTTTCTGAAATAGATGAATATTCAGCCACACTGGGCATATGATAAATTCTGTATTATACCTTGGGGCTGACCAAAAACCTGGTTATATCACTCCATCTCCTTAGATTTGCCTCCCTATTATTGCCACTTTGACTTTTGAAGCAAACCAGGCAGGTTTAGATTGACTCTTGACGAGTGTCATGAAGCTTCCAGGGAGTTCAGGAAAAAATCTTCAAGACCCCTACTCCTTTTGGGTCTTGCACTAGCTGTCTATCACCTTATATCGTGAGTATCCATGCCTCTTCCATGGCCCTTTGTGAAGGCAAAGAGCAAAGGTGGTATCTTGCAGCAGTCTGCATGCACTCAGTGTACAAGTCTGTGGCTAACACATGGTTTCCCCAGTTACCGGTCATATGACTGTGGGCAGTCTCCTTTACCGCTTTTTTTTTTTTTTGAGCCTCAGGGCCCCAGTAGTTCCTCCTCAGAGTTGTTGCAGGAGTTAAACGTGGTTTAATGTGTATGTCTTACAGTTAAAAGGTGCTCATTGAATGGGAACTATGCATCTGTTTGTTTCCTCACCACAAGTCTCAGTCAAACCTGAGGTATCTGTTAAATGCCTTCTATGTTCAAGAAAGCTGCCAAGAAACCCCCATCCTGAATAGAGGAAGGACAGTATCTCAAGGAAGTGTTCCAGAAACTTCTCCTCTTGGTTCAGTCCAACTTAACACTTATCAGTGCTGCATGTCAAGCTTTAAAACTCTTGATTCCACACTTCACTTTTATTAGCCAATATGACATATTTTATTATATCATGTCTTCTGTATTATGTCTTTCTTTCCTAATATATTGAAAACTTCTTTCTAACTGGGCCCATTTCTAATTCTTTATATGTGAAGCCTTAATCTAATTAATCTAATCAATAAAAACCTGGAGTCAGATATCAGGGTAAAAAGCCAGAAGATCAGAGAACTGGGCGCCGCCACCAGTTGCTTCCTACCTGTTTCCTTCCTCTGTCCAAAATGACCAAGATCCTGTCTCCACCCCACCTTATCGTTTCCTGTCTCCACCTCCTGACTGCTTGGATTAAAGGCATGAGACACCACCACCCTGCTTCTATGGTTAACTAGTGGTTAGCTCCACCCTCTAATTTCCAGGCAAGCTTTATTTGTCAGAACTTAAACAAAATATCACATAACAATGTTTTCTGTAATCCCTAGCATGGAGCTAGATGTGTGTATGAGAGAGAGAGAAAGGAAGATAAAACAGGAGAGAGGGGTAGAGAGAGGGCAAGAGAGATAGAAAGGGAGAGGGAGAGGGAGAGGAGGGGAGAGAGAAGAGGGCAGAAACTGAGGTAGAAGTCAAGGGGAATTCTGCTAACTAGTTTATTCCCCATGCCTCACTCAATCTGTTTTCTGATATAACACAAGATAATCTGCCCAGAAGTGCAAAAGCCCGCAGTGAGCTGGGCCTTCCCACATCAATCATTAATCAAGACCATGCCCCACAGACTTGTCTACAAGTCAGTCTTATGGTAGTGGGGTCATTAAGTGGTTATTAAGAACAGTTTAAAAAAATTAAGAAGAGGGGCTGGAGAGATGGCTCAGTGGTTAAGAGCATTGCTTGCTCTTCCAAAGGTCCTGAGTTCAATTCCCAGCAACCACATGGTGGGTCACAACCATCTGTAATGAGGTCTGGTGCCCTCTTCTGGCCTGCAGACGTACACACAGACAGAATATTGTATACATAATAAACAAATAAATATTTAAAAAAAAATTAAGAAGACCTAATAATTGAATCCTGGTAGCTTAGGAAGAGGAAGAGAGTCCAGAAGAGATAAAGATGCCAAAGTGCTCTCAACTTCTTGCAATGTGTGGCCTTGTACCATCTTTGCATTCCCTGAGCAAGAAAAGATTGTTATTAATAAAATAGATGGTGCTTTATTTATGTGATGGAATACTGTGTAGGGAAAAAACACTGCCATCACATACAGTCTATGAACTTCTTTATATTTTCCAAAGCTTGTGTATGGTGATAGAAATAGAGTAGCAGTGTACTATATGTACTATGTGTGCTGATAGAGAAGAAACACTAAGGGATGTTATGAGGTTCTGGCAATATCCTGACTGGTGGTTATATGGGTATAAGCATACATAAAATTTTAAAATTAGTAAAGTGCATGTTAGTTCTTTTACTATAGGAATGCTACATTATAATGTAAAAAATCTTAAGACTGGGGAGATGGCTCATTTGGGTAAGAACTTGCCAAGCAAGCATGATTATCTGAGTTCAGATCCCTATCACCCACATAAAAATTTGGGGGGGCATAGTAACATGTGTCTGTAGTTCCAGTGTTGGGGAGTTTGAGACAGGAACTCAGTTGGTGAGCTCCAGGTTCATTTAGAGATGCTGTTTCAAAAAAACAAAACAAGTGTTGTCTGGGTCAGGGCTGCTTCCAAGAGCCATGTCTAGGTCCGTGGCCCTAACTCAGGGTCTGTGTTGACGTCCTTGGTTCTTGGTACCATCGAAGGCAGAGCCAATGCTAGGGGTCTGGGCTGCCATCTGGGGCCATGTTGGTGTCTGAGGGCCTTGCTGCTACAGGGTCCTTGCCAATATGAGTGACCTGCGTAGCCACACGAAGGCAGGCCTGAGCTGTTGCCGTGAGTAATGTTTATGTCTGTGGTTCAACACAGAGTATGGGATGATGCCCACGGCTCATGTTACTACAGGGGGTCATAGAACTGTGTGTTGAAACCCAAGGGCCATGCTGAGCCAGCCCTGCTCTAACTGTCCCTGGGATAGCTGGCCCTGACACTGCAGCAGGAGGGCTGGTCCTGCCCCCAGCCCCATGGGAGAGCTCACCCCCCCTGGAGACTTTATTTGTGACACATGAAAACCCTCTCTTTTATTTGTGGTATGGGTGTCTACTTAGCCATCTGTTCTGAGGATTAAGTCATGGAAGTATTTTCTCTAGTCTCTCCAGAGTTTTTGAACAACATGACATAATCTTGATATTCTGGTGACCTCTGTTTTTGGTGTTTTGTATCTCTCTGCAACGGACTTGTTTTGCTTGATGTTATCATTACAGATTGAGGAAGGAGTAAAGACCAAGGCACAAATCTATTTTTGCCCAGATGATAGCTTTATACGCATGGCAGATTGCAGCCTTATGATTCCATCCTGTTTCAATCCTCATCTGCAAGTAGGAAAGTCATAGAATTTGAAACATAAATGTGATATTGCATGATAAAAAAATTCACACATAACTGTTCAACAGACAGTATTTCTTCTTTTTTGTTTGCTTTTATTATTGCTGTTTTATGACAGGGTCTGGCTATGTAGCTTAAGCTGGAATGTAACTCACATCCCTGTCTTTGGCTGCTGGGCACTAGGATTACAAGTGTGGGTCACCACACTTGCACTGAAGATGGTTATTGTTATCTATGTCTGATTGTTTTCTTGTTGTGATGTGTTATCAATGTTGGTGAAGTTAGACTCTTTCTTCTTTTCTTTTCTAGATTTTTCTTTGTTGGCCATATAGCTATATGCTAAGTGAGAGCATGTGTACATGGTGCCTAGGCTTGAAGGTGGCTACATTTCTAGCTTGTCTAACTTTGGTATATGACTGTCTCACTGAATGAGCCAATGGAACACATAAAAAAATGAATGAGCAATTTCTAGAGTTGTAGGTAGAGTTTCTCTGTGTCCTGGCAGTCACTCATAAATAGTCACACAGAGTCCTATTATTAATTATAAATGCTTGGCCAATAGCTTAGGTTTGTTACTAACTAGCTCTTACAACTTAAGTTAATCCATATTTCTTATCTCTGCTCTACCACATGATGATACCTTTATTTAGCACAGCATGCTCATCTTGCTTCCCTCTGTGTCTGCATGAAACTCCGAAGACTCCACCCTTATTCTTCCCAGCATTTTCTCTGCCCCCAAAGTCCTGCCTAGCTATTGGCCAATCAGCTTGTTATTAACAATGAGAACAACACATTTTCACAGTGTACAGAAGAATTATTCCATAACATAGAATGGTCTGTAAAACCCTTCTATGAACATTATTTTTAAATATATATTTTATTAGTTCCTTGATTAACATTATCATTAACATTCTTTTATATCTTTCTTTTCTCTTAGGGTAGCTATATAAAACATGGTCTTGCATGCTGACTTATATAATAACAGAATTGCAGCATGAAAGGTGTTTTGATCTCTGAATTAATGTTTAGAGGAGGTTGCTGACCAATTAGAAACCCTCATTAGTGTTACATGAGCAATAAATAAACTCACGCATTTAATCCATTTTATATTTTGGAATTTATTTGCTATAGTACCTAGAATTTTCTTGACTAATACAAAAATTAGAACTTTGGAGATGGAGGTTTCCATCTAAAACTGAAACAAGCAGCATTCACTAGATGTTAAGGAATCTTATATTCAGGACCGGAACTGGTAGTTTAATCTGGAGTTTGAGGTGGAAAAGAGAATATTCTATGAAGAAACATAAGGGATACCCTAGTGTGATAAACAGATTTTTTGTTTATAGTAGAGATCATTACAGTTGTAAATATCTGGGTACTTGTTAGTTTTTATGTCAACTTGATACAAGATAGAGTCATTTGGGGAAATGGAGCCACAGTTGAGGAAATACCCCCATTAGATTGGCCTGCAGGCAAACCTTTAGGTAAACAGAGGCTTTCCATCATGCCCAGTCACATAGTTGCTTGCATTTATTTATTTATTTATTTATTTATTTATTTATTTATATTATTTTATTTTATTACTATAAGAAAATACCAATCCAAATTCCCACTCCCTCTCCTCCTTCCACTCCTTCCACAAACCCTAGTACCCCACCCCATCCAATTCTAAGAGAGAGCAAGGCACCCCACCCTGTGAAAAGTCCAAGGCCCTTCCTACTACATCTAGGTTGAGCAAGGTATACATCCAAAGAGAATAGGATCCCAAAAAGCCAGTACATGCAGTAGAAACAAATCCTAGTGCCAATGTCAGTGGCCCCTCAGTCTGCCCCGACTGTCAACCACATTCAGAGGGTTCAGTTTGATCCCATGCTCATTCATTCCCAGTCTAGTTGGAGAGCTGGAGTTGGTGAGCTCCCATTAGCTCAGGCAAGCTGTCTCAGTGGGTGAACTCCTCACGGTCTTGACTTCCTTGCTCATACTCTCACTCCTTCCACTCTTCAACTGGATCTTGGGAGCTCAGTCCCATGCTCCAATGTGGGTCTTTGCCTCTGTTTCCATCTGTTGTTGAACGAAGGTTCTATGGTGATATTTAAGATAATCATCAATCTGACTACAGAGCAAGGCCAGTTTAGGTACCCTCTCCTCTATTGCTTAGGGTATTGGCTGGAGTCATTCTTGTGGATTCCTAGGAATCTTTCTAGAGCCAGATTTCTTGCTAACTTCATAATGTCTCCCTCAATCAAGATATATCTTTTCTTGCTCTCATACCTGTCCTTCCTCCATCTCAACTATCCCATTCCCTCAAGTTTTCCTCAACCCTCCAAATGGCCAAAAGATAATTAAGGACATGCTCAACTTCCTTAACTATCAGGGAAATGCAAATCAAAACAACTCTGAGATACCATCTTACACCTGTCAGAATGGCTAAGATCAAAAACACTAATGATAGCTTATGCTGGAGAGGCTGTGGAGTAAGGAGAGCGCTCATCCATTGCTGGTGGGAATGCAAACTTGTGCAACCACTTTGGAAATCAGCATGTTGGTTTCTCAGAAAATTGGGAATCAACCTACCTCAGGACCTAGCAATACCACTCTTGGGAATATACCCAAAGGATGCTCAATCATACTACAAAAGCATTTGTTCAACTATGTTCATAGCAGCATTATTTGTAATAGCCAGAACCTGGAAACAACCTAGATGCCCCTCAACTGAAAAATG
Organism: Chionomys nivalis; assembly: GCF_950005125.1. NCBI lineage: Eukaryota > Metazoa > Chordata > Mammalia > Rodentia > Cricetidae > Chionomys > Chionomys nivalis. Next base: position 119,861,260 of record NC_080089.1, read on the forward strand.
AATAAAGAAAGTGTGACACATTTATGCCTTAGAATACTACTCAGTGGTAAAAAACAATGACATCTTGAATTTTGCATGCAAATGAATGGAATTAGAAAACACTATCCTGAGTGAGGTAACCCAGACCCAAAAATAAGAATATGGTATGTACTCACTCATAAGTGTATACTAGCCATAAACAAAGGACATTGAGCCTAGAGAAGATAGGTAATAAGGTGAACACAAAGAAAAACATATATAGACCCACCTGAAAATTGGAAACAGACAAGATCACCTGACAAAATTGCAAACATTGGGGTAAGAGGTAGGAGAAACATAGTTGCTTAAAAAAAACACACTCACCCGCAGGGCAGGGAATTTGGACTGCTCTTCAGTATCGAGAGGGAGGGGGAATGGAGTGGGGGGAGGAGAAGAGGAGTGGGGATAGGGGGAGGGAAGTGGGGGGAGGGGGCAATATTTGGGAGGAGGGGAGGGAAATGGGAAACGGGGAGCAGGTGGAAATTTTAATTAAAAAAGAATAAAAATAAAAATAAAAAATAAAAAAAAAAAAGAGTGGGAACATCTGAGAGAAGGAAGGGACCAGTAGGAAGGGAGAAGACAAGAGAAGGGAATGAGGAGTCATAGAAAGAAGGTGGGCAATAAAGTGTCACAATGAAACCCATCATTTTATGCTAAAATTTTTAATTAAAATATGAGTACAATGATTAAAATAATAAAAACCTAAAAAAAAACACACTCAGAAGTTTAATATTAACTATAATTGCTTGGATGATGGCTCAGGCTAGATCTTACATATAAATTAACCCATTTCTGTTAATCTGTGTATCACCACATGACCTGTGGCATACAAGCTGCTGGTATCTCTCTCAACTCTTCCTTCTTTCTCCCTGCATTTAGTTTGGCTTTCCCACCTAACTATATTCTGACCTGCCATAGGCCAAAGCAGTTTTATTCATCAACTAATAAAAGTAACATATATTGGCAGCTTACAAGGACATCCCACATCATTTGTGAAACATTTTCGTGATTGATAATTAATGTGGGTGGGTCCAATCCCACAGGTGGCAATCCTGCCTCTAGGTGGGCTGCCAGTGGCCATGTCAGAGGAGCAGCAGCTGGTAGCTGAAGTTCAGGAGGTCAGCACACCAAGAAGCAATCTTGGATAGACCAGGCCCCAAGGCCTTTGGCTCCAGAATGTCCCTTACTATTGCTGTGCCACTGCTGTTTTTCCTCTGGTATCTGGCATGGTGTGAATAGGTGTGCGGGCAATCTCCACTGCCTTTAATGTGGTGTGATTATCTCATGGAAATATCTCTTTCTACTGGGCATTTTTGCCTGTGGAATATTATGAAGATGATCTCTTCTTAAGCTGTACTGTTTAATTGAAGCAATGGTTTTGTATAATAATAGTGTTAGTTTAAATAGAATTTCAATGATTAAGGGTTTCTAACAAATATAGCAAAGGATTATTAATAGAGGTTAGTTTAGTGAGAACATTAATACAGGGAAAAGTGGGATATAACGTTGCTTCCTCCCTTGGTAAAGCAGGGGCTGCAGAAAAATAGAAAATAAGAACAAGGGCATATCACAGAGCTAGCTTCACTTGAGGAGCTATGTAAAATGTGGCTTATGTTAATGATAAGAAAAAAACAATTGAGTCCCAGAAGCCCAACTAGCTCAAGTTCTTTTAATCTTAATGTTGCGAGTACATTCCTAGGTTTTGGTGTGAATCATAGCTAAAACAAAGCTTTAAACAATGACTTAAGATTAGGTTAAGGTGTTTTTGTTAATGGCTTTGAGGTAGAAAAATTCTGGAAAATTTAAAATTGAGGAGGACATACTTTTAATAGTTGAGTGAAGGACTTCTTGAGGTCAGAGAGCAGGACCATGGTAACCTGGGTATTGCTGAGTGATGTACCTTTCTTGTTAGGGTGGGTTGGTGATCAAGGGTGATGATTAAATCCTTATACCCATTTCTGTCTCCAGCTTCCTGACATAAAAACTGTTGATGAGTGGATATGTACCCTGAGGATTTAAAGTAGAGTGAACTGATTGTTCTTCATATATAAAACTTTAAATTTGTGATTTCTTTAAGACGATAAAATAATTGGTCTTTTCTTTGTAACAGCAAAATGCAGCCTTTCAGTAAAAGAACTTGCTGAGAAAAATACCTTGCTTGCTTGTTTACTCTCTGTTAATCTATAAGAAGTTACTTGGACACGAACATATGTAGATTCTTGGGAAAATTTGTTTTTCCCCTGTAATATATAAAATGTTTAAGCATGTAAGAGATATGAAAAACATGTTACTTTTTACTTGTATTCACTTAAAAATAGAATGTAACCACACTGTAATTTTTATACTGCTTGGAAGATTGCTCCAGGGTATATAAGTTGTAAGGGAAAAAAATAAAGTTTATTAGGGCCGGAGAGATGGCTCAACAGTTTAAGAGCACTGAATGATCTTCCAGAGGTCCTGAGTTGAATTCCCAGCAACCACATGGTGGCTCACAACCACCTATAATAATAAAATCTGGTGCCCTCTCTGGCCTTCAAGGACACATGCAGGCAGAACACTGTATACATAATAAATAAATAATTAAGAAAAATAAAGTTAATTAGAAGGAAATAATTAAGAATAGACAGAAGGGAAACATCAGGGTAGGAGAGCAGAACAAGCAACCGAAAAAAATTATAAAATAAAGAACTAAGCTTTGGCCCTCAGAAATTCCTCATGTGTCTGTTTGTCTGTCCAGTAGTTTGCCTGCTCTACATCTCCTTTTCAGTTTCTCTGACCTAGTGAGGCTTGCCATTTATCAGCATCTTAGGAAAAATCCTGACATATTGGAGGTGTGTATGTTTCTGTTTTATACCATCAGCCTCAGATAGAAAAGCCAAGTTGAGTATTTACTTCACCAGATCGTGGATCCTTGCCAGTCCCTGAGCTGCTGAAGGCTGCTCCTCATGGCAGCAGTGAATGGTTCTAGATGTTATAAGAAAGCAAGCTGAGCTTGGCATAGTAGCACACATCTTCTTCAATCTTAGCATTTAGGAGCCAGAGGCAGGTGGATCACGTGAGTTCAAGGTCAGCCTGGTCTACCTAATGAGTTTCAGGACAGCCAGCTCCACACGAAAAGATCGTGTCTTAAAAACAAAATGAGCAAACAGACAAACACAAAACAAAACCAAATCATAAAACAAAAGACAAAAAACAGGCTGAGCAAGTGATAAAGAACAAGCCAGTAGCAAGCACCACTCTTCCATGACCTTTGAATCAGATCCTGCCTTGCATTTTTGCCCTGATGAAATAAAACTTTTTGTCCACAAGTTGCTTTTGATCAAAGTGTTTTGTTAGAGCAGTAGAAACTCAAACTAAGAGAAGCTGTCAAGTTTTTTGAATCATAAAGATTAAATGATATGATTTAGTATGCATTTATTGTATTTTAATAACTTAAAATAATAATAACATAGTAGGCACATGCTGCATTGAGGGGGCAGATATGGCAGTTAAAAGCTGATAAATAGAACTGTTTCAAGTTGAGCCCCAGTGCTTTCTTGGTGTGTAATTGCTGACTTCTTACTTAATAGCTTGCCTCAGTTCCTCTTCTGATAAGTTGTAAAAAACAAATGCACTAACCATGCAGGCTTACTGGGTAGCACATGCTATAGGATGGTAGTAAACTTGTCCCTTCTTCAGGCCCTCATCTATTCTGGTCGCTGTGTAGTTCCTTAGCTTGAATGAATTAACACCCTGGGGTTCAAAACTGATACCCCTTTACATCAGCTTTCACACTGACTCTTTTGTCTTTTCAGAGAAATCACCTTCGTACCTTTTAAAATCCATGCACTATTTGCTCAGAGCACAAGCTTTGATGTGTTTCTGAAGCTCCTAGTCTAGTCTTGGGGGTGGGTGCATAACATTGCTCCAAATGAAGTGAACTCCCTGAACTCCCTACTCTGTGGTCCTTCTATTAATAGATTAAACCATTGATTATGTCAGTGCCCTCATGATCTAATCACCTCTCTACCTCCTTATAAAGCCCTACCTCTAAACATTGTTTTGTAGATCCAGTTTTTAATATGTAACTTATTTGATGAATACTTTCTGTCCAAACAATACTACTGTGTATCCCCTTCGTGCTATGGTACTGGGAGGCACAGGCATGGGGCTATCATAACGCATAAGCTCATAAGCAGTTCACAGCTTCCCTAAATAATAGCCTAACTTCCGCATTCTTAGTCTTTCTTACAGAGTGGCCTACTGTGGGAAAGTTTTGTGTTTTTTGTTTTTTTGTTTAGACTTGTTGCTGTTGTTCAGGCTTCATAGAGACTGAAGAGCTTTGCATGGGGGTAACACAGAAATATATTCGATCACTTGGGAAAGCATAAGAGTATCTGCATAAAGTTTTCACTGTTTTTCTTGGGGATATGATAATAAGCAGAAATTTTGACTAGAGTCTAACATTTCTGTCTCAAGTAGAACAAGACACTCCACTGTGGGGCTGTGTGACGGAAAACGGATAGAAGCAAAAGAAACACTGTACTTCTCTCTCCTCTATTCCTCTTCCTGCTGCCTTAGCAATTATTTCCTTTCACATACTCAAGTTTACAGCTTGAACTGGGTTCTCCTGAAAGAAAGTTCTGGCTTTTTCATAGTTCTGAAGGGTGTTTAGAGAAAGGGTCTCAATATAGCCTAGGTTAGCCTCAAACCCATCGTGAATGCTGGAGTTACATGTATACACCACTAGAGTCACAGTAAAGGTTTGCTTTCTTTTTATATTCTCCTATAAATGTAATCTGCCTTTTATGGTGTTGTGATTTGGGATATTTTTATTCTCCAGTGTAAAGTGACACAGACAATTGGGGGTTGGAGAGTATAAAGATTTTGTTCAGGACTTCCCATTTGCCTCAGTTTTCCCTGTGATCTAAGCTTAAGCATACAACTTCAAAGTAAGTGTCCCCAAATACTTTGCTCAGTTTAGAAAGAGCATAGAGAGTACAAACCACTCTCAGTTTCGAAAATGTTGGGTTCTACTTCCCTTTGGGTTTGAGGCTATCTTTAGCTGAAGGATGGCAGATACCATCTGACTATAATAAAATAACACAGAAAAAAGAGCCAACTCTTCTTTTTCCATGACATTTTCCTCATCTTTATAGAGTCAGCAAGATCATTGCTATTAACCCAGGAACTTCTAGGGAGATTTCTAACCAAGTGAACTTATAAGACCAAAGCACTTTGTATGGGCTATGGGAACCATCCAAATAATTATCAAACCATTACCTCTCGGGGGCTCCTAGGGAGTCTGGTCTTGAGGGGTGTTAGAAGCTATTTGAGGTGAATTATTTTCCCTCCAAGTTTTAAAGAGGTTTATTACTATAAGCCTCCTTAGGAACTTTAGTGCATCATGTGTCTTCACAAGGTTAATCCCCCTCAACAGTATATAAACAAATCTCCTCTAAATTTTATGGGTCTATGGTATACACTTTAAGAAAGACCATTTTAGACAATATTGTGGTTCTTGGATAGAGGATAAACTATTTGACTTGGTGCCGACTTTGAAGGTAATGCTTGTTTCTTAAATGAGTAAACTCAAGAATGGATCCTTGGCTTAATCATTGGAGAAGCTACGTTCTCAAAGATGCAGAGACTTCTTGTCATCTGTGAGACTGATGCAAGATCTCCCAGGGCTATGACCTACTACTCAGAATTACATTCTGGCTCCAGCTTTGACACATTTTCATCAAGAACCATGTATAGATGCTTATCTTCATACAAACTAACCCAACTTCCACTTTTTCAGAGACTTAATCTTTCAGCTGATGGTCAACCATTGCCTTTACTGTGCTTAATGACCTTGTTTTATTTGAATAAAACAAATAAAGTTTGAATTTTCCTTGTTTATATGTGACGTGTGGGCAGTAGGTCTACTGCTGGGTTACTACTGATGCCATTCTTCCTTTATTTTTATTTTTAAAACAGAAATTTTAAATAAAAATAAAAGAGGATCAGGAGCTCAAGGATAGCCTAGCATTTTTAATGAGACCCAGTTTGAAAGAAATCACAAAAAAATTCAAAGAAGGATGAAAGGAAGGAAAGAAAGGACAGAAGAGAGAGAATAAGGAAGAAAGATCTGCATAAGAAAGGCCCTCATAGACCTATATATTTGAATGCTTAGCCATCTGGGATAGCACTACTTGAAAAGGATTGGAAAGCTCCCAATCAAATGTTTTCTTTTATAAACTGCTTTGGTCATGGTGTCTCTTCACAGCATTAGAGCAGTAACTAAGATATATGTATTAATTACACATAATGAGTTCCATCTTAACATTTTCACACATTTATGTAATGTATTTTTATTGTTTTCAGTCCTGTCATGTTTATTATTTTTTATGGCATGTGTGCTTGCATGTAGAGACTGGAGGACAACCTTGGGTGTAATCATCAGTAACACTGTGCACTTTCTTTGAGACCAGATTTCTCATTGACCTGAAGCTTACTAATTTGGCTGTGCTGGCTGACTCACTAAACCTCAGGAATCCTCCTTTTTCTACATCTCTAGCACTTGGATTATAAGTGTATGTTGTCATGTGTTACTTTTTATGTGGGTTCAAGGGGTTAAGTACAGGTCCTTGTGTTTGTGCAGTTCAAGGGGTTAAGTACAGGTCCTTGTGTTTGTACAGAAAGCGCTTTACTTACTGAACTATTTTCCTGCCTCAAGATATTACATTTTAAAAATCACTTGTTATACTGGTGCAATGGTGGCATAGACATTATGTGAGTAATTAACCACTCTCTGATTGGATTTAAGGCACATTTCATGAGATGGAACCCATACCTGATATTGTTCGGGTGGCGATGAACCTTAGACTGGATATGCCATAGGCGTAAGGTAAAACAAAGCATTGTTCTGCTTAAGGAACGTAGCAATAAAACAACTAATGACATTCTTCTGTACCCATAGATCAGTGCCTCACTCAGCCATCAGAGACTCTGCTTCTTACAGTAGTAAGAACTAAGGAAAAGACTCACAACTAGACAATGCACAGAAAGAGCTTAAAATATTCAGCCCTAAATGGAACTTCTTCACCAAACCCCTTTCCTCAGTGCCCAGGGAGCTATTTGGGAGAGGAAAGGGAAAGATTTTAAGAGCCAGAGGGGGTAGATGACTCCAAGGAAACAATGTCTTTCACACAACAGGATTGACGCAGATATTAGCTTATAGTCTGTGGTAGTATTCACAGGACTTCACAGGTTCAAGCCAGATGGGGTTCTACCACTGAGAAGGGGAAGTGGACACAGTCTCCCACCCCTAACTAAAAAGTTATCTGCAATTGACACCTGTTTGCAAAGGAAAACCTAGTGTTATCCAAAGGAGTTTCACTGGGTATAACAGTCACAGTTCAGGGCAGAGTCAGAATTCAGCAGAAGATGGCCAACACAAAATGAATTCAATGGTATTTTTGTAGATTTTAAAAAATTTTTTCATATTGCTTTGTTTGGGCATTTTTAGTTTAGTTTGATTGGTCTTTTGTCTATGTATTATTTCTTCCAATCTCATGTTTTTATAGGTTTTGTTGTCTATGTGTGTTTCTTGTGTTTTTAATTTAAAAACAATTCTGTTTCGTTTGCCTGTTTGCTTGCTTTCTAAAGAAAGGGGAAGGTGGTAAAAGTCTGGGAAGAGTTGGGGAGAAGAAACTATGATCAGAATCAATTAAAAAACAAACAAACAAAAAGGACCATTTAAAACTTAAAAAAAAAAGTGTTCATGGGCTGGGAAGGAAGGGACCTGCCTTATTTTTAAATCAGTTCCAACACTTTGCATTCTTGCTAGCCTAGCATGAGAGTTCCAGTGAGGATGGCAGAATCCTAGAGTACAAAGGGCTGAGAGTGTGCTATATTTAATTATGGCAGTATTGCAAGGGAGTGTGCAGCTGTCATCACACTTATTGAATTATACACCAAAATGGGTACAAGTAAAAAAAAAATATTGAAACATGGCTAACTGAAGAATTGTTGGGAACTAGGAGTATTAAAAACAAACAACTTTGTTTTCAAGGGCCAGAAAATGCTTCTTTTCTCCCTTTGTTTTTCTACAGGGTCTAGAAATCTAAGTGAAGACACTTTTTAAAACAGTTTTTAAAAATCTTGTTCAGTAGTGTCTCTACCAAAATCTCCCAATATTTCTAAAATCTCCACAACTTCCTAGGAGATACTACAGTTTGATGATTTCACTTTCTTAGTTTCTTCTCTGCAGAGTGGTCATTTGGTAGCTGGAGTTCCTTGCTAAGTCTCTGCCCTGTGCTTTGTTTTAACTCCAATTTCCACTGCACTGAGTATCTCATGCTGGTGGCTTCGGTGAGGCTGAGGTGAACACACATGTCTAGTTTGACTAGTCTTAAGCCTGTAGCATCTTGTCATATCAACGGTGAGAAAGCAGTCTGAATTTTGTCCTCACTATTTAGTCATGTATGATAGTGGGTTCCCTTACTTGCAGTTAGATTACCAGACCTTTCTTCTCCTTTTGGTGTTCTGTACAGTTCTAGGAAGAAATGTTTGTGTGCACTATAGTGTGGTCCATAGAGGCACCCATGGGCAGATAATAACCCCAGTATGACAAAAGTTGGTATGGTTTTGTAGTCATAAAACATCTGTAGAAATGCTTTGAAAATTCTCTACACAGATCTAGATAAGATGCCAGCTGAGTCATCTCCCCAGCAAGTTTTACCACTCAAGAATGGCATGAGCTCAGAACTATGAAACCTCTTTGTGCTTCAGCTCTCTGTATTAGAATGATACCTGTGTGCTTTGGAGCCATAATTCATATTTCTCACTATTCATGAGAAATAAATGAGTTGGGACTATAGGCCAACCTGTGTGTATCAAGTGACTAAGGTAACATGGAAATTATGTTACTCAAAACCTGTAGTAGTAAAAAGTTTCTGCAACCCGATAAGCCTCTCCACTGATACAATAATCTAAATCAGACCAAATCAATCCAAATTAGAAAAAAAAATAGGTTTACTGCATACCAATGCTTCTGGTGGCCCTTCAGCCCCCAAGAGAGGAGCTGAGAAAGAAAGACTGGAAAACCACATGTTTGTTCTCTGGGATATAATTTAAATATTCTATGGGAGTGGTCTTGAGCATCTCTGGGGAGTGGTCATCCTCTGGTGGGTTTTCTCAGAGGTAGAGTCTGGACTGAGGCAACGCCCAGGGGAGGGGGCTTGTGATGGAACTTCCACTCAAACATTCCAAACTTTTTGGGTAGATGGATGCCTGGCACTGGGGTGACACAACCAAACAAGTAGCTTTCCAGTCACTAGAAAAGGTATTGCACTTGCTTTAGCTTTTTATAATCCAGTTAAGGTCGATGTTCAATTTTATCTCTCTGTACTCCACAGGCCTTCTACTCCTAGCAGGGCTATCTTGAGATATCATCAACCATGTGTTTATGTCTCACTGAATCTAGAGATTAAAAACTCCCCTGAAGTGTGAGGAGTAAAGTAGTAACTGTTGGACCACATAATTCCATCTGCGATGGAACAGACCTTCTGCTGGTTCTGAATTTGTTGGATAGATAGAGCTTCTGAATATACATCTTACATATGAGTGAATGGATTAATGGTGTATAGACAGATAGACATATGAATACATTTGTGTTTGACTTTTGAGTACCTTTACCAGGACCCATGTTTACCTGTTACCTAATGTAATTTGCATGACTACCTCATACAAGGATAAACCCTATTAGCTCCTGACTGGGAAATCTATTAACCCTCTCCTGGAAACTTTCCCTCCTTCTACTACATGAAGTTCTATGTATGTTAGAGGCCCTTGCTTTGTTGTGAAAACTTTCCATTCTTTGGCCCAGATGGGCGTGTTTTCTGAATTCCTCAGAACTTGCATTTGGTGTTCCATATGTTCATTTGGAACGTAGTACACTATACTAGTATTTAACATATGGCATGAGTCACTTGATACACACAGGTTAGCATATAGTCCCAACTCATTTATTTCTCATGAATAATGAGAAATATGAATCATGGGTACAAAACATACATTTCATTCTAACAAAGAGGTTTCATAGTTCTGAGTTCATGCCATTATTGAGTGGTGGAGTGAGAGATTGAGAGGCTGGATATTGACATACAAAAGAGTTCCACAATATCTCACAATGGAGTACAACAAAGGTTTATTTACTTGGGGGATAAACTCACAAAAGAGTAGCAACCCGTAGTCCTCTCCGTGTTCTGTGACCTGGAACTGAATCCAGCAGCCAAGAGGTCCATGCACACTTGGCATCTGCATTTATAGTACATGAGACCACTCCCAAAGTGGGCCAGTATCTTAAAGGCTATTGAATATAGGAGTTCCCACAGCAGCTGGTGAGATGGCTCAGTTTGGAAAGTGTTTGTCATGTAAATGCAAAGACCTGAGTTTGGATCTTTGTCACCAACATAAAAAGCCAAGTGTGGTGGCATAAACCTATAACCCCAGCATCAAGAAGGTAGAAATAGACAGATGCCTTGAGCTCCCTGGACAGTCAGTATAGTCAAACATGTGAACTCCAGGGCCAGAAAAAAAATCCCTGTCAGAAAAAGTGAGGTGGAGATCAATTAAAGAAGACACACGGCATCAGTCTTTGCCCTTCATACACATAACAAGCATGTGCATAATCACCCCCTACATCATGTGTGTGTACACACACACACAGAGAGAGAGAGAGAGAGAGAGAGAGAGAGAGAGAGAGAGAGAGAGATGATGGGTTCTGAATCCAGTCATCCAGTAGTAAAGTATAAGCTCTTATTGCTATAAACTGAAGTTCCCAGAAAAGAAGCCATACTTACGTTAAAGGTTTTATCTACAAGACTGATTGGTTAGAATTTCATACTTGTAGAGAGTTAGAATGTTCCAGATCTAGAGTCATATCACCTTGACTCATCTTTAGTCCCCTTAATATTAATTAATTGCCCATCTCTGTGTCTGACATAATATTCTTGTGAGTATCGGGTGAGAAACATTTTGGACTTTATTCACAGATCACTAGATCCACCAGCCTATAAGCACCTGAGACCTTATAGCAGAGTTTTCCCTACTTTAAGCTGTCTCTGTGACATTCCCACCAAAATATTTCAGAAGAGCCTCCACTTGTGACTTAATTTTTTTCTCTAACTATAAAAGTCTCATTAAATCATTTGCTCTCTGAAACACGTTATTTATGAAGTCCTGAACCCATGAACTTGGGCCACGGTCACTCATATTTGTCTGCAGAATAAATTATAGACAAGTCCCTTAGAGATAAGAATTGTGTTTTATATTGAAGTAGTCACAAAGGGAAAGTCATTTAGCCAGTGTGAATAAGCTGTATCAAATATACTACAGATGAAAACAGTGTATTGCTAGTCAGGGTTCTCTAGAGATGCAAACCCTTAGGATTGAATCAGTTTATGTTAAAATAGTATCAGTTGTCTTAACTGTGAGTGCTTTGAACCTTGTAGTTTTTCAGTCCGTGAGGTTTTAAGCAGGTCCTGGAGAGCTGCCGGTCCTTAGTCAAGAATGGAAGCCTAGGTATGCTGATTCTGATATCAGTGAAAGAATCCTCAGCTGTTAGAGTAGTTCAACAGTGCTGTCTGTCTCAATGCTGGAGACATCATCAACCTGTTAGCTGCTCAGTCCACAAGTCTCATTCTGGCACCAAAACCTGGAAGGTTCCTGGAAAGCCACTGGCCCTTTGTCCATGAGGGAAGCCTGGGAAAACTGGTCCTGATATGAGCAGCAGCAACAGGGTAAATTACTTCAGCAGAAAGAAAGGAAAGCCAAAAAAAAGAAAAAAAGAAAAAAAGGGGGGGGGGCAAATAATATGGCTTCTTCCATGCTCTTTTAACATACCTGAGCTGCGACCAGGAGGTTTCAGCACACTTCGGGTTGGTCTTCCCACATCAATTAAGGAAATAAGAACACTTTTTTCAACTGACGCACCCTACTCAGTGATTCTAGTTTCTGGAAAGTTTATGTTAAAAGAAACTATCATGGATAGCTAAATATCTGTCTAGCTATTATTTAATACTACTTGTATCTCTTGGTATTTTATTAGATGTTGGTCCCCGAGTTATGGTTTGAATCTGAAATATCACTCACAGGCTTATTTCTCCGAGCACTTGGTCTTTAGCTAGTGATGCTGCTTTAGGAGGTTGTGGAGTCTTTGGGGACTAGGTGGCACCTGTGGATGGCTAGGGGTAGATCTGGAAGGTCATATCTCCCTTTAGCTCCAGCTCCAGTTTTGTCTCCTGATTGGTAATGTAAATTCTGCTGTGACTTCTCCACTATGAGACAGAAGAAATCCTTCATCTCTTAAGAGGTTTCTGTCAGGTTTCTATCACACAGATAAGAAAAGTCTAAAACACCCGACAACTCACTAGGTACCTTATAGTAAAAATTAAGTTCTCTTTCTTCCTCTTTGTTCCTCTTTCTTTCCCCTCCCCTTATGTATATCTAATAATCCCTTGGTGAATCATTGACCTGTCCAATTAGTCAGTATCAGAGATTGTAACATACAGTTGGAACTATTTCCATCAATATTAGATGAGTGTGTCTGGTGTCCAGCATCTCACTAGGTCCCTGGGGATGTCAAAACATAGGGAAGATATATTCCCAGCCCTGGGAAGCTATGTCAGAGTGGAATTCAACCTAAACTTTACATTGCTTAAACTCTGCACTTTACATAGAAACTACTAAGTTTTTCTTAATTGACTTCATGGCAGTTTTAGGAAAGAAATATCTCTTGCAATTATAGAGGAGAAAACTAGGGTCCAGCAAGGCTGATTCAGTGATTGTCCTGAGGTCATGCAACTATGCAACGACAGCTGAAATGTAAGGTCATGTCTTCATGAATTGTCAAAACCTTCGCTGATATATTTGTCCTCATCATCTTCAGCTGGGCAAATTTGCTGTTCTCATCTTTTCCTTAAGGGGAAATTCCCATATCATTTTTCTGCCAGCTTGACCATGGGTCAACACAGTAATTAATGAGAAGTTATCACCCCCACCTCACATCAAAAATGAGCAATGCCAAACGGGTAAAGAGCCTGTAAAATAGCTGCTGAATGTCAGCAGTATCCATCCCCAGATAACTCAACTGAGAACTGAGTATGCGCAGTAAATAACAAAAAGGAAGAACTGTAACAAGTTGATGTCTTTCTGAAAACTTGCAAAACCTGAGAAGCTAGCCTATTTAAAACAGGAAGCTGTGTTGTTTACTACCTGACTGGTGTATGTGATCGAACGTTATCTCTGTCTTATCATCAGTGAGACCTAAGCTACTACTGGACTCATAAAAGGCTTAGCAGAAAATCATCAGGTATCGTTTCTACTCTTTGTTCTCTTCTGGACAAGATATACTGAAATTTGATAACTGTTTCATTAGAAGATATTTTCATGTAGGTTTGTCAGAGCTCTAGAAGGAAAAACGGATATATTAGTCCAGGTAGGTGAAAGAAATGGGTTCCAGAAGCCCTCTTGCTTCCAAGAGGGTGGTGTAAAGTGATTTAAAGGTAATGTGAGGTAGAGTGAAAAAAGATTTTGTAATATATTTCCATTTTCTTCTTGTTTCCCCCTTTCCTATCCTTTAATCTCCAACCTATACTATGACACCCTTATCCGTTGTGTTCATCTGAACATGAACTTTATGACCACTCATGCTACATTATTTGTTACCAGCCTATACTTCTTATAAATTATAAACCATGGAGAATGGCCTCATTCCCAACCTGTTACAACTGTGTAGTTAGTGTTTATTGATACTGACTTGTAAGATCATCATAAAAATGTAATCTATTGTGTGCATGCATGTGTATTAGCATGTAATATATTCATGTATTTGTGTGTATAGAAAGTAATTTTGTATTTAATTTCATAGTTAAAGTTTTCATTGAAAATTCACTCTAAGTTAGGCTGCTAGATGGTTTGGTTGATGATTGCCTCAATGTCTTCTTGCTGTGTGGATCAGGTTGGCTGGCTGTTGTTTGTAGATCTTTGTAAAAGGGTAGAGACAAAAAAAATCTCATTTAATCTTCTGAAAAACCCTAATTTGGCTGAGGTTAGAAGTTAAATGGCTTTGGTGGGTGCTTTGAGAGAAGGTAATGACTTTCAGTACACAAGCAGATTGGGACTAGAGCAGTGGTTCTCAACCTGTGGGTCGCAACCCCTTTGGGAATTGTGTATCAGCTCTCCTGCATATCAGATATTTATATTACAACAGTATTTGTAGATATTTAAAGATATTTATATTCATAAAAGTAGAAAATTACAGTTATGAAGTAGCAACAAAATAATCTATGGTTCGGGTCTCAACATGAAGGACTGTATTAAAGGGTGACAGCATTAGCAAGGTTGAGAACCACTGGGCTAGCTGATCATCTTACCCCTTTCAGAAGATGATAATGGTTACACTGAAACCTGCCACTGAGTAATTTCTCCTGGCATAAGAAATGTGGGCACTCTATGACTCAATAAGAAAGGAGAAAATATACTCAGTAGAATATACTAAGAACAGTCAATGCACAGGAAAGGAAATATAGTTATTAATAATTACAGTTTAAAAATCCTTCAGTAATTAATGAAATGGTAATTACAACAATAAGACAACTCTATATCCACTTGGTTGGCTCAGTAATTTATTTTAGTTCTTTTCCATGTTAGTAGATGCTTTTTAAAACTGGAACCACCATCTACACTGCTATGAATTTATAATTGTCATGTTTCCTGGAAGCAATTTGGAAAAATACATTGAGAGTTTTGGAGACAATTAATATTAGAGTTTGAAAATGTGCCTTGGGTATATAGCTTAGGGAAATAAGTTTTAAAACAGACATAGATGTTTGTTGCTGTATTGTTTATAAAAGGGCAAATTGGGAACAACTTCTTTCAGCAATAGAGCTAGTTCCAGGAGAGGCTCCAAAGCTACAGAAACACTATCTTGAAAAAAAAACAAAAACAAACAAAAAAAAGAAAAAAAGATTATGATTAATTAACCATGAATATTTACTCACTATGTTGACACCACTAAAAATTATATTTTAAATCATTTTAAACCATAAGAGATCAGCATGTTGAATCTAAGTAACAGAAAACAATATCTTGTGCAATATAATTGCAAGGCAATATAATTGTGCTGTCAATTATAATGTGCATGGCACATAGAGTGTTTCTTAGTATGCTTACTAGAAACACTTGGGCTTAGAAAGCAAAATATAATTTCCAGAAAAATGAGGAAACTTACTATTGCATATAGTTCTTATGATTCTAATTTTTAATATGACATGCAGCATGCTTGTAGATAGATACAAACATCTATCTGTATGGGAGCAACCCATAGTCCTCTCCGTGTTCTGGGACCTGGAACTGAATCCAGCAGCCAAGAGGTCCACGTACACTTGGCATCTGCATTTATAGTACATGAGACCACATTTTAAATGATCACACTTTTTAAATGATCACAGAGCTCAATAATTTGTGTAGAGCTCCTTAACATTACATTCTCGAGTACAAAAATATTAGAAAATCTTTAGGTATATAATATTTTTTCCACATGGATGATTTACATCTTGTTTATAAGAAATAAGGGGGGGGAGGCTGGAGAGATGGCTCAGAGGTTAAGAGCACTAGCTATTCTTCCAGAGGTCCTGAGTTCAATTCCCAGCAACCACATGGTGGTTTACAACTATCTATAATGAGATCTTGTGCCTCTTCTGGTGTATATATGTTAACAGAACATTGTATGCATAATAAATTTTTAAAAAAAGAAATAAGAGGGATGGAAGAGTTACTCTTTCCTTGGAGGAAGACAATTTTGTTTGGATTGGATGGTTTTCAAGGGTCTTTAACAAACTATGTAGTCGGGGCTAGAGAGGTGGCTCAGCACTTAGGAGCACCAGTTGCTTTTCCAGATGACCTGGGTTCAATTCCTGGCAACCATATAGCAGTCCACAACTGTCTGTAACTCCAGGGGATCTGTCAATCTCACACAGACATGCATGCAAGCAAAATACCAATAAAATAAACAAATAATTAAAATAGTTTTTAAAAACCCACAAACTATGTAGTGATGCCTGGCACACTGATTTTTTTTTTAATCGGGGATGACAGAATGTACAACTGTGGTCCCATAGGATCGTGAGGGACCCCAAAATTCCTTTCATTTAGTGATTCCATAGCTTTTACAACACCATAGCACTGTTCACTGCCAGTATGGACAGAGATGCTGTGCAAAGAAGCCTATTGTGTTGCCAGTCCTGTAGAAGCCTAGCATAGGGCCAAGGATGTAGCTCTGTGTCTTGGCATTCGCCTAACACTGAATGTCTTGGATTCAGTCTCCAGAACTACATACGTAAACAAACAAATTACAAGCTTCCTTTTAAAAAAATATAACAATCATGTTGAAATCCACAGTATTTGATAATGAAGTAGATCTCTAGGTGAGTGGTTTATATAGTTTCTGTACGATGTTTTAATTATTATTTTAGAGTAGGCATTTAAAAATTATGCTTAGATTGTGAACTTAACTTGTGAGATACATTTTATGTAGATGGAGCTGTGGGCTGCGTTCCCAATTTTATACTTTGTTTTAGCTGAAAACCAGACCTTTAGAAGAACAGAATTAAAGTTAAATATTAGCTTAGATCTATGGAGCAAATAATCGGATCAATAGTCAAAAGAATTGACAGATGATAAATCCATTAAAATCCTTAAAATCTTTGAGGTTCCAACATATTTTATGGGACTGGAGATATGGCTCAGCATTTAATAGTACTTGTTCTCATGCAGAAGATCTATGTTTGGTTCCCAGCATCCTTATGGCAGGTCACCACTACCTGTAACTGTAGTTCCAGGGAACCTCATGTCATCTTCTGACCTCCTCGGGTTCCTGTACATATACAGTATACATAAAGTCATGAAAGTGCACACACACATATAAAATGCTAACACATAAGTTTGTATGAAAAAGAAAAATGTATCTTGTGAATTTTCATATGCTTGTGCACATGATTGTTACATCTGAGGCATGTTTATACTTCATGTTGTTCACATGGCAGATGCAGGTGAGTGCCGTGCACATAAACTAAAGCTGGCAAATGAGCTCAAACACTTTATAATTCATGTGACTTAAATAAAAAATACATTTGACCAATGAATTTCCAGGTAAGAAAAAAGCTAAAGATATCCTTAAATTATTAGCATATATTTTGCCTAGGCTAATAGGCCAGTCTGGATTGAATGAGCTTACCTATTAGATATTTAACTTAAAATGTGTATTATTTTCCATATATCAAGTATATCAACTTTTGGAGTTCTCCTTTGGTGAAGAAATAAGTTAAAGTACTGGCTATATTTGCATACTCTGTTTACATGAAAAGTCTAAAATAGTTGTTAAAAGTAAATAAACTAGATAAATTTAAATGTAAAGGTTTTTAAATGCACTTTTCATGTAATTTAAAATAAAGTTATGAAACAGGAGTTATTTTTAAGTAAGTTAAGATACAAAGTTATCATTCCTAAATATGAATTATAAATTCTACCAAAATAACATATATCTGGGTCTATTAATAAATATAGCTGATTATAGTGCTTAAATTATTGATATATGGCACACAATTTAAAATTACTTTCTTCCTGTACTTTTATTATAAATTGGGATTATTAAAAACTTAAAATTCATCTTAATATAAGCATTTCCACATGCAAAAATTTAAAAATGTGACTTTAATGGAAAAGCAGATTTTAATGGCTATGAAATATATTCTTTTATTGAAAGATAATTCTGTCTACTTTGGAGATTTCTTAAAGCATTACTTCAAAACTTAAAATTAGGGAAAGAAAACAATTCAGAGAGGAATCAATAAATAACTAAGAAAATACAAAAATTAATGCACGAGAGAATGTATTTTAGGTGAGAACATTTCTTTGCAAAGTAAAAAAAATACATAAATTAATTTTAAGATAATAGTTTGCTCTAAAGAATAATTTAAAAGAACATATGACAAAACCATGGGTTCCAAAAACTAAACAGTGTCTTCAAAAGATTGTAATTTGTAGGCCCTGGAATTTCTCGTTGTGTCCCTGGTGTCTGGAGATACTCCAAAACTTAATTTTCAGATATTGTCACCTCTCAATTAAAAGAACCTTCCTTTCAGACTTCAGACACAAATATGATTGGACAGGGAAAAATGAAAAAGCAAGTTGATTTTGTGGCAGTTTCTTTTTGAGTCTTCCAGGTAATACCTAAATAAGGAAGAGGCCTTTCCTAGTGAGAGTTTTTGTCTCCCATTGTGAGACCCATCAGTTATCAGTAAATCTGGGGCCAAATCACTGTTCACCTAGCAAGCAGGTTTATTGGAAGATAAATATGTCCAAACCATCCTTAGAGAAGTAAGCTAGGTGACCATCCCAACTTATTCATGCCCTCACACTTTTCCCTTCCTCTTAGCCAGGAGAAGGTTAGTGGGACTCTTTGTGAGTAAATGCAGCATGGATTTATTGTCATTCATGAGATTTCTGCTTGTCTGCTTTTTTTTTCTTTTCTGCTAGAGTCTGTGGGAAGGCAAGCACTGGTCCTCCAGCTTCTGATATAAAAAAATAAGTTGTTTTAGTTTTTTTTTATTTTTAATAATTTTTTATTACTTTGTAAATAATACCATTCAAAATTTCCACTTCCTTCCCTCCTCCTCCCTCCCTCCCATCCTCCCCCTCCAGTCCTGAGATTGAGCAAGGTACCCTGCCCTGTGGGAAGTCCAAGGCCCTCCCCCCTCCATTCAGGCTTAGGAAGGTGAGCATCCAAATAGGCTAAGATCCCAAAAAGCCAGTACATGCAGTAGAGACAAATCCCAGTGCCATTATCATTGGCACCTCACTCTGCCCCAATTGTCAACCACATTCAGAGGGTCGAGTTTGATCCCATGCTCATTCAGTCCCAGTCCAGCTGACTTTGGTGAGCTCCCATTAGATCAGGCACACTGTCTCAGTGGGTGGACAACCCCTCACGATCCTAACTTCCTTGCTCATATTCTCCCTCCTTCTGCTCTTCAACTGGACCTTGGGAGCTCAGTCCTGTGCTCTGATGTGGGTCTCTAGAAAGTGTGGCACATCTACACATTAGAGTACTACTCAGCAGAAAAACAAAACAAAACAAAACAAAACAACAATGACATCTTGAATTTTGCATGCAAATGGATGGGACTAGAAAACACTATCGTGAGTGAGATAACTCAAACCCAAAAATATGAATATGGTATGTACTCACTCATTAGTGAATTTTAGCCATAAACAAAGGACATTGAGCCTATAGTTCGTGATTCCAGAGAAGCTAAGTAATAAGGTGAACCCAAAGAAAAACATATATAGATCCTCCTGGAAATTGGAAGCAGACAAGATTGCCAGGCAAAAGTTGGGAGCATGGGGGTGGGAGGATGGGGGAAAGAGGAGAAGGAGAGAGAAGGGAGAAGGAAAGGATAGGGGAGAGCTTGGGGGATTGGGATGGTTGAGATGGAGGAAGGGAGGATATTGGAACGGGGAAGAAGATATCTTAATTAAGGGAGCCATTTTAGGGTTGGCAAGAGGTTTGGCTCTGGAGGGGTTCCCAGGAGTCCATGGGGATGTCCTCGGCTAGGACCCTGGGCAGTGGAGGAGAGGATGCCTGAACTGACCTAGTCCCATAGTCAGACTGATGACTACCTTGAATATCACCATAGAACCTTTGTCTGGTAACGGATGAGATAAGTTGTTTTAGACAATCCCCTTCCTATACCCACTAGCTCACCATCTCTGTAGTGAAAGAGAAGCTCTTGGAATATCATTGCTTACCTTAATACCACCAGGAGCCAGAGAAAAAAGAGCCACTGAGGAACATGCTGCTTAAAATTATACTTTATTTCAATGCTCAATAATCATAATAAGAATAGCTAAATCATCAATAGCTAAACTTAAAATGACTACATTAAATTACTGACAAGAGGATTGCATATATAATATATATTACATATATATTATGTATAATGGAGGGAAACTAAAACTCTATCAAACTTTTATACTTCCTTACTAGAAAATTTCAGATAAAAAACTGTTTCAATAAGTATCGGTTTCCCCATTAAGTGTTTTGGGGATGTTAATCAAAGGACCCAAGAAAAGTGGTTATCATTAGTAATACCATAAACATTTTGCAATTATATGAATATAGTGATTTTGAAAGTCATAATATATAAAATAAAAATTTTTAAATGTGTTAAAATATTCAGTAGTAATAATAGTTACATGCATGAATGGGTCATATCATTATTATTCTTTTCATTCCTCAGTTCAAAACTTTGAATTTCCTCCTTCAATTACTTTCAGAAATTAATATTTGCATTCTTTGCCACCAGTCACAGCATTTCTGTTTCCTTTTCTATCATGAATCACGATGACTTTGAGAACTGCAGAATTTCTCCTCCTGATCCCTACTCAGATCATTTCAGATATATCTTTAAAAATACATACTAAACAAGTTTTAACATGAGTTTCTTCATTGAATAATCAACTGGTATGTTTCACACAGTTATTTTTTAATTTTTTTTCTATTACAGAGACCAGTGAATGGCATTCCACATAAATGAAACCGAGAACATGGCTGAAAGCTTTGAGACCACACCCTATGATTATGAGTGGGCTACGCCCTGTGAAAAAATGAGCATCAAGGAGCTGGGGTCATTGCTCCTACCTCCACTGTACTCCCTGGTATTCATCATTGGCCTCCTGGGCAACATGGTGGTTGTGTTGATCCTCATAAAGTACAGGAAGCTCCACATTATGGCTAATATCTACCTGCTCAACTTGGCCATTTCTGACCTGCTCTTTCTCTTCACCGTTCCATTCTGGATACACTATGTTATGTGGAATAAATGGGGTTTTGGCCATCACATGTGTAAAGTGATCTCTGGGTTTTATTACCTTGCCTTGTACAGTGAGATCTTTTTCATCATCCTGCTGACAATTGATAGGTACCTGGCCATTGTTCATGCTGTGTTTGCCCTGAGAACCCGGACTGTGACTTTTGCTACCATCACTAGCATCATCACCTGGGGACTGGCAGGGCTGGCTGCATTCCCTGAATTTATCTTCTATGAGTCCCAAGACAACTTTGGAGAGCATTTCTGCGGTCCTCATTACCCAGAGGGTGAAGAAGACAGCTGGAAACGTTTCCATGCTCTGAGAATGAATATCTTTGGTCTAGCTCTCCCTCTCCTCATTATGGTTATCTGCTACTCAGGAATCATTAAAACTCTGCTGAGATGCCCCAATAAAAAAAAGCACAAGGCCATCCGACTTATTTTTGTTGTCATGATAGTCTTTTTTATTTTTTGGACCCCGTACAACCTGGTTCTTCTTCTCTCTGCTTTTCACAGCACATTTTTGGAGAACAGCTGTCAACAGAGCAAACAGCTGGACCTGGCCATGCAGGTGACTGAGGTGATTGCCTACACCCACTGCTGTATCAACCCAATCATCTATGCCTTTGTTGGCGAGAGGTTCCGGAAACACCTTCGGCTTTTTTTCCACCGACACGTGGCAATCTACCTGGGGAAATATATTCCATTCCTTCCTGGTGAGAAAATGGAAAGAACCAGTTCTATTTCCCCATCAACTGGGGAGCAAGAAATCTCTGTGGTGTTTTAGTTGGGCAGAGAAAACTTGCCCAGATTATACGAACTGGGGAATGAAGCAAACACATGAAGTCAATCACAATGATCTCTAATTCAGTCATTTGTACTGTCCATGTAGCACTGATGATCTCAAAGACCTTAAAACACACATAGTGACTTCAGTAATCTTCATGTACCCTGTGATCATGACCAGAGGTATGTGCTGGCCATTTGACAATTCATCAAACGTGAAAACAATAGCTATTCTTGAGTCTTTGAAGAGTTGCATATATTCTGATTCACATAAGTGTTAAATACTCTATTCAGCATCAGTAGGTAGGTTTTAAAAAAATTTAAACTTCTACTTCACCCATCTTTTGACATCAGTGAAATGTTCACAAAATGCATTTACTTCATTCCCTGATGTAAGTAGTTTTCCTCTTAGTTATTATTAATATTTGTGTAAGGACAATTACTCTTGAAGAAGACTGGATGTCATATCTTGTTTAATTATTCTTAAAAGTAAAATGAATTTCTATTCATGTCAGGTGATCATATTTTAGTGACTGAGAACATTCTGGAAGGAACACATTGTCCTCCTAAATGTCAATTTCACATTGGAGCCATATGTATTGAGGAGTCCAGGTGTGGTACTCTAGTTCAATTCCTCTAAACTTGACATCATAAGTACCTGGAGGGTATTTTAATCCATGGATATATAATTCCAACTGTAGAAGAAGAGTAGAGATTTAGAGATAGGCATCAAGAGTAACAAATAAATTAAGTTGGAAGAAAAATCCTTTTTCACCTGGCCTCACATACCAAAAAGATCAAATACAAGAAAAGTTCATGATATTACACAGGGGAAAGTTGGTGCTATGCAAATAACCTATGAATGATCAGAACTCAGATGGTGCAGTGCTTTTGAATGTCTGTCTTTTCCCATATCATTAGTCCTCTTCTATAGATCTCAGGAACATCTTTTTATCTTTTATCTATCTATTACTATCATTATCTATATGTTTCTGGTCAAATTCATTATTCTGGCAAAAGACTCTAGAAATCTCAGGAGTTGCTCTATGGATTCATATGTACACTCATAACACCACCCCAGAGCTTATGATTCATGTTTGAAGAGAGACTTGAGCATCAACAACAGGTTCCCAGGTGATGGTCATGATACTTGTCAAATGACCACATTTTTAGAATTGTTGTAACTATGATGCATTCAGAGATGTGACAACTGTCCTGAGGATTTCACAAGTGCTGTGGGAGGGATATATGGGCTCTTTACGTGGTTATCTGCCATAATAATCAGCCTATATGATAGGCTAGTCCATATGAAACTCATTAGTGTAGTAGGAACTTCTAGCCTATTAGTTTTATTCAGTTGAGCTTTGCTTAAGTGTCTGTATTTAGCATCCTGAACTAGAAACAGAGACATAAAAATGAGTGAGGAAGATAAACAGAGTGTATATGGTTCAGGTCTCTTTCTTTCATTCCTTTTTCCCTGTTTATAGCTTTTTGGGAAAGTAAGTTCTATGGTTTTCCTTAACTTGTAATATGACACTTTTCTACTGGGTGTAATTTCATAATTATTTTGAAGTAGATTGCTCAATAGTGATACTATTGGAGCTACTGATACTCCATTGTAGGGAGGAATCTACAGTCACAAGACACTCCTCTTGGATTTCAACCATTACTTTCTCTTGCTCCAACTTGCACATGGTCTTGGGAGATGCTAAATATATATAATTATGGAGCTCCATGAGGTCATCATTAAGGATGAGATGAAACTTTGTGATGATATAGCTGTTTGGGATAACCCTCACTCTTTAAAGTGTACTCTCAATAATGCTCTATAAGTATGCCCAATAAACTCATTAATTTGCTAATCTTAACTTTGGTGGAATCATTTATTCGCTCTATGATTTGGTCCCTGTCTGGGGCAACTGCATATTTGTTCAAGAAAAATTAGTGGGGCTGGAGAGATGGCTCAGTGGTTAAG